>NC_135120.1:3033127-3357693 GCF_050908995.1 Andrena cerasifolii
GTAAACTCTCCCTATCAGTTTACAGATCCAAAGTTTCTTTTTTGTTAAAATATACTTTCATTATTCAATAAAATCTTAACAGGTTATGGGCCCAGTTTAAACAACTGCTGTGTGAATAAAAGTGAATTGTATAAGCTATATTAAAATGGAAGTGACAAACCTGAAAATTGAAAAACTGCGTGACAAGGACAATTGGCACCATTGGCGTTTTGTTATGCGCACTATGCTAGAAGAAGACGAAGACTTGTTGGATGTTTGCGAGGGCAGACTAGACCGACCAGCAGCAACCAGTGAAAGTGGGTATACTGAAAAGTTAAGAAAATTCCAAAAGGTAGACAAAGCTGCGAGGAAGTTGATTGTCACGACAGTTGAAAGGAAACCGTTGGATCTTCTTTTGAGTTGTACGACTGCGAAGGAAATGTGGACAAAACTAAACGCGGTTTACGACATGAAGTCGGATGAGAATCTATCGTTGATTCAGAAACAATTCTTTGACTTCAAGTGGGAAGGCAGTGAGAGTGTTGCACATAACTTGTCGAAGCTTGAGCAGCTGGCGACAAAGATGAAGAGTCTCGGTAGCGAAATTCATGATTCGTTGCTATTGACACGCGTACTCTCCACTCTACCTAGAAAATTCAATCATTTTCATAGCGCGTGGGATTCGGTAGACGATACAAGGAAGAATCTAGAAAATCTCACTACGAGGCTGATGGCCGAAGAAATGAGAATTCAAGAACAAAAGGATTCTGATGAAACGACGGTTGCGCTGTTTACAAACACAGAGTCGCGAGACTCTGTTTCGAAGAACAGAACCGAGCGCAGAACGAGTCAGAACGAGAATACGAAGAAGGGGAAGACTTTTCACTGTTATACTTGTGGAAAGAAAGGTCATAAGAAAAAGGACTGCGCAGGATGTTACACCTGTGGTTTGAAGGGTCATCTCAGTAGAAATTGTCCGAAACGGAGTGGGGGATCAGAGATGCAAGACGGTACGAGGTCAGCGCAGAAGGTTGCGGGGGTCAGGCAGGCGTTTATGGGAGTCAGCGACGCTGCTGATGACAACACTGACGACTTCTGGGTGATTGATTCGGGTGCATCTGATCACATGACTCATCGGAGAGATTGGTTCTATGAATTTGAAGAGTTCAAAATCCCAATGAAAATTAGAGTTGGAAATGGTAACGAAATTCCTGCATACGGCAAATGTAATATAGAAATTGAGACTTTCGTAAACAGCTGCTAAGGAAATAGTGTGGTTGAAGAGATTAATAACTGAATGTACCACTGATACTGGAAACTATTTCTTGTATGTGGACAATACGAGTGCGATAAAACTGATTAAGAATCCAGAATTCCATGAGCGAAGTAAGCACATAGACGTTAGGTATCACTTTGTGCGTGATTTGTATGGAAAGGGTGAGTTTGACGTAACGTACGTTAATACCGATGAACAAATAGCTGATGTGCTCACGAAAGCCTTAGTGAAGCCGAGATTTTTGTATTTAAGATCAAAATTAGGTCTTGTACGAAAAAGCGACTTTAACCATATGATAATATAGTGCGTTTTTTTATAAGTTAAATTAGATTATGTTTTTAAAGAATGTTGAGTTTTAGGGAGAGTGTTGAAGATAACCGTTTATGTAGGTTCAAATCTCACCATTCTATTGTAGTGGTATTGCGTTATAGCTAATAAGAGTGGGGAGAGATTTTTGTTTTGTTTCCCTGTTAAGGTCGAGGACGCTCGCCTCATGCGGAACACAGTTGTAGAGGATTCGCAGTGAGAACAACACCTGTAAACTCTCCCTATCAGTTTACAGATCCAAAGTTTCTTTTTTGTTAAAATATACTTTCATTATTCAATAAAATCTTAACACTAATAAAAATTATTTTACGAAATTTTTTTTTTTTAAATTTATTTTGCAATTGTTTTAACAAATGCCATGATTTAATAGCGGGGCATTATTTAAAATTTTGAAAAAATGAGGGTATAGTCCTATTTGTCCCTGTTACGGACCCGTTTTCAGAAATACGGACACATTAAAATTGGCCAAATAAAAATTAATTGAATGTGACGCTGTTTCGCCCAGCACCGGCTTGACAAATTCAACCATATGGTATAAAATGACTTTCAAGGCCACGCAAGGTTAGGAATTATAGAAATAGATAGTTCCATATTGTAGTACGCACGGTTCAGCCAGACTAGCCGGTGCTGAGCGACGCAGCGTCACATTCAATTAATTTGCATGCGACCAATTTTAAACTCTCCGCGGTTCTGAAAACGTGTCCGTAAAGAGCACAAGTAGGCCTATATCCTCATTTTTTTATTTTTTTACATAGTGTCCTGGTAATATAAAATTGCATTTGTTCAGAACAATTTCAAAATAAATGGTCTAAAATTTTTTTTTTTTTTAAGTGTCATATTTGTTATTAGGTACTCTTATTTCGCCACTGTAAGCACTCAAAAGCTCATTCGTATCTGTCTCTTAGTTTAACAGTTATAATTTAATGAAAAAAAGTCAATTTTCACAACTGTGAAAATTTTTCAAAACCTATGACATCCGTTTATATATCACTAAAGACTACAACATATACAAGTTTCACCAAAATCCCAAATGGTAATTCGTAAGTAATAAAAGATTAAAAAGGAGAAAGTGTTACACGTATTCAGTAAATTCTGTCGCATCGTCCCTCGGTTCGAAATTTAATTTGTACGATGTAAGTAGGTATAGATATTCAGCGAACAAAATTCTCCGATGCTCGCGATGGCTCGCGGTTACTTTGTCGCTGTCGATGGGTCGTAAAAGAGAAGGATAGAACGGGGGTCATAGCAGCCGAGAAATTAAGCCAGCGCCTCGGTCTGCTAACACAGATACACAGCGTTGCCAGCAACATTATGCAAAACCACTTACTTAGCGGAAGGGGAACACCTGCAGGAGTGGTGGTAACGTATGCGTGAAGACGTTGCTGACGCACACATTACCACCACTCCTGTGGGTGTTTCTCTCTGCTAAATAAGTGGTCCTGCATAATGTTGCTGGCAACCCTGCAGAGACACAACAATTTTTCAATAACAATAAGGGCTTAACTTTTTTACTTTTAGTTTTTTCTGCATAAACATTTTTTTTTTCAAATATTGATAACATTTTCCTTATCATAATGAGAGCAAACATGATACAGTGTCGAATTTTCTTTTCTTTCTGCTCAAATTCCTTTACACTGTGCCCTGGATTTCACCAGCCCATTGTGTTATAAATACAATTTTAAATTTAAACTTTACGCTCAAAACAAAAAAGTTTTCCTATTTTCAATATAGGTATTTGCTGAGTGAAATTAGAATAAATCACATCTATAATTTCGTTGTTTAATTTTTTTAACCTTGTCTGCATTTTAAATATTAACTAAGGACTATTTAACTTAGGAGATAGGCCCGTAAAGGTTTACAAAAAAGATCAGGGAGTCAAATGTTGTTGATGTAAATTATTTGATGCATATATATATTCTCGAGTGGGCATGTTGTTCGTGCTTAAGACAGCGCTGTTCGGCCAGCTACCGAACTACGAGAGAGGCATCCTACCACCCATCGAGTTGCCTTTCTACACAGGACAAGCAAGCGTGTCTAGGCCTGGGCGGATGCGTCGAGAGAAAAATGAGACCAAAGAGATACAAGTGCAAGAATTTTTATAAGACTGATTTCAAAGTATTATTTCATTGTAAACTTCATATCTAAATATATTACTGAATATTAATCCAGAACAAACACAGCCTATTTTATTGCAACAAATGTTGACTGATTTGGAGACTTATTTTTATTATATGTTCTATACACTAGTCGGAAGAATAAAATAGAATAATAGTAAGAGCAATATTTCAAATAACTATAACATCCATATTCTGAAAAGATGGTATCAGTATATCAATACTTCCAGTATTAGTAAAAACGTTTCAATCTCTCTTTTTTTATTTCCAAAAATGTGGCCATATAATTATAACATAAATACGACAGCGATTTCAAGTGACGTATGTGTTACTGTAAAAGCGTTAATTTAGTACATGTATACAGTTCCCAGCAGTTCGTAGTCAATGTATGCCAAAAATGTATATAATATACCCTCTAATCGTACGAAAATGGATACATTGACTGCATCACGCTTTTACTGTGGCACATGTATCCAGCTAATGCTTCAGTTTTGCTATGATTCCACGTTGTCAGTCCTCCCGAGTAGGCACCATCTCGTATCCACTACCTCAACTACAATTGTCACGTGACTTGCTCTGTGTTATCGCCAATATGACGGAACTCGTATTTGGGAATGCAATCACAGGCATACGTTATTTGTCCGTATATGAGCAGATTTTGGACTGGGTGAGATCTCATTCGAAAGAGGAAGGTTCAATGCAGCCCTCCCTGTTCATCGTTTGAGGCACAAAACTCATTTAGTGACCTAGAAATACTTGGATTCATGCGGGTGTATTTTGCCGACTTTTGTTCTACTTTCAACACTTTCGAATGAGACCTCGCCCAGCCCAAAATGTGCTCATATAAGGACACACAACGTATGCCCCCAAACCCATGTTTCGGGCCAGACTGTGTCGGTATACAGCGAGCTGCATTACCCGTGTCTACCCCCTTAAGCAAAATGTTAAACTGTATACAGCAATAAAATATATTTGTAAAGAAGTCTGAGCTGTGAAATGTAAATCCACAAACACTAAACCCGGAAAATAAAAAATATATAAAAAAAAATTATGTTAAACGATTTTGTTAAAAATGTAGTAAAAACTAAATTAAAATGCACTAAAAACTAAAAAATAATTCTTTTCTTGTACTTCAATTTTGATGATGTTAATATCACTATAAATAAAATCGTAAGGCACCGTGTGCAACCAGAAGTTGAAGTATTAAAGTGATTCATATCCTGTTATGAAATATTGTGTCCCACGATTTTATTTAAAGTGATATTAACACCATCAAAGTTGAAGTACAAGAAAATAATTATTTTTCAATTTGTAGTGCATTTTAATTTAGTTTTTACTACATTTTTAATAAAATCGTTTAACATAAATTTCTTTTTATACAGGGTGTAAACAATGGAACATAAAATGTCCTATGACATAGTGTCCGATCTGTCTCCTTTTTACAGTAATAATGCCTTAAAATTTTGCACCATGCGCTTGAAACGGATAGTAGCTTGCGCATATTGGTGAGACTAACACATTGAAATAGGGTGTTGACCTTTGACCTTTCATCTAATTCCCAAAGTCGTGTCTTTTTCGGAAGGAAAACTCTTAACCGTCCGACCGAGTTATTTTTCACACTGTCATTTTGTTCACTAATATGAAGGCAAATAAGAGTATGTCGCTGAATAAAAACTGGAAACCAGTGGACCGTATGGAAATGGATGCATTTTTTGGGCTTTTGCTACTGATTGGACGGATCAGAGAATCGCGCGAACGCAAGCAGGATCTATGGATAACTAGTGATGCACTTTCTCGGCAATTTTATACGGCAACAATGTCGCGTGATCGCTTCATAGATATCCTAAAGTATGTTATAATTTTTATTATTATTACTATTATTATTATTATTATTATTATTACTATTATTATTATTATTATTATTATTATTATTATTATTATTATTATTATTATTATTATTATTATTATTATTATTATTATTATTATTATTATTATTATTATTATTATTATATTTATTTATTATTCTTGCTTTTCGGTTTTGAATGGCTTTCGCTTACACCTTCACTTACATCCACACTTGCATTTACATTTATATTTTACTCAGGTATATTCGTTTCGGCGATTCCGCCACGCGAGAGGAAGGAAAGGCAACGGACAAACTGGCATTCCTGAGAGATGTTACGAATATCTTTACCAAAAATTGTAAGGAATCGCATAATGCAACAGACGTTGGATGCCTTGATGAGCAGTTGGTGACGTTTTTCGGCCGTTGCTTATTGAAAGTATACATGCCGAACAAACCTGGCAAATATGGTATTAAAATATGGACCCTTTGTGATTCCCAAACATATTATTGCTGCAACATGGACGTATATTTGGGGAAACAAGGAAACGCACCAGAGAAACAACAAGGGCAACGTGTCGTAAGACAGATGACGGATTTCTGGAAAAATTCTGGTCGATGCATGACGACCGATAATTTGTTCACGGACATAAGTTTAGGGGAAAATTTGTTAGATAACAACCTTTTTTTTAGTCGGAACGATGCGTAAAAATAGGCGGGACTTACCCAAAATACTGACAGATATACAAAATCGATGTGTATATTCATCTGAATTTTTCTTCGCGCAAAATATAACGTGCCAAAACTGCGAAAGTGTGTTGTGCTACTGTCCACACTACACCGCGAGCATAACATATCGGCAGCTGCACAAAAGTTTAAACCAGATATAATAAATTATTATAATTCCACAAAAAGTGGAGTCGATGTTTTAGACAAGTTAGTGAGGGAGTACTTTTGTAGGCGCTGCACCCGCCGTTGGCCCCTATTATTATTTATGCAATATATTAACATTGCCGCATATAATGCGTTTGTTGTGTGGCATGTGAAAAATCCGATATGGGAGGTGAGGAATTCATCTACGATGAGGAGAAAATTATTTTTAGAGACATTAGCAAAAAATTGACTGCCAAAAATATTGATAGACGGGCTACGCAATTTGAAAATCAGGAAGGAGGTCTAACGGTAAATATTGTGAGGGCGATAGAAGCAACGGGGAGAAAAATTGTAAAAAAAAAAACGAGAGTAGGAGGTCACAAGCGTGCGAGATGTTGCTACTGCGTAGGAAATGATAATAAAGACCCCTCAAAATGTGAATCGTGCAATAAACATGTATGTAAGAACCACTCCACAGAAACCCGTGTAACGTTTCTAGGCGTGACGTTGACGCGAGTTACAGGATTTCGGGATCGGTTCGTGTGGCGTGCGATGAAGAATTAAAATTCAAGAACAAGAATTAATCTTAATAATGTTTATTCAATAAAACACCTCTAGATTATACAAACAACAAAATTAACGCTTTATGATATTAAAGAAATTAGAGTGGTTAGGTTGCGACTCTCGGTCGGTACAAAGAATATAGTTGATCGTCTTGGGTTGCGACTCTTGGTCGGTACAAAAGAATGCCCGTTTGATCGATCGATTTGAAGTAAAGTAACTTAAATAACTAATGGCGACGTCTTAGTCGATTGAAAGGGATTAACTTATGGATAGTGACTCTTTGGGCGATATAGAAGGATAATAGAATTATATTAGTAGCTTAGGATTTAGGAATTGAATATGTTCAAGCTGAGATTTGCTCTCAATTGTTTCTCCGTTTCATCAGGGGCAGATATTGCCACCTGGAATGATCTCAGTCCCACGTTGCTCAGGAGTAATGTTACTAACCTGAGATTAAGAATTAATAACTTTGCTTCAACAAACTAAGGGGCCTACAAAGCGGCTTCCACGGCTGGAACGTCTCGTCAAACTTAGCGACAATGGCTTTGGTTGGGACGCTCGACAGAACCGAGGGGCCTACAAAGCGGCTTCCAAAGTTGGAGCATTAATTTATCATGGGATCAGCTATTAGCTTGAAATGATCCTTAAGTATTGAACGCATGGAATAGAATGTCTGGAATAGAATTCTCGACTGGTATCGAATGAATCGAATAGAATGGAATGAATTTCTCTGGGCTATCGTGCCCGTATTTATACATATTCTGAGTACTGGGAGCACACCAATAGGAATGGGTTTGGATTATTGCACATCGGTTATTCTCCGTTCGCATGATCCACTCTCCATTCGGTCTACAGAGCGACTGGTCACTGCGCAGGCGCGCGTGGAACGCTCGGTTACCCCACTCATCGTTATGCACACATCACTGCTCTCGATCCTTGCTCTAGCTGATCCGCCGATCGACTGAGGATCGCGCATGCGTTTAGTTATCCCATTCCTCATCACTCAATTCTCTCTTTCATCGCATTCGCGTCTCGCGGTACTCTGAGCTAATATTAATATTAACGCTAAACACATCTTATAAAAGTAAGAATAGTAAGAATATAAGTATTATAGTAATTATTATTAATGTTTATTAATATAAAAAGAAAGGGGCAGTTTTGGGGGTTTGTTACACCCGTAAAATTTTGTGCAATACATGTAATGATGATAGTATAAATATTGAATAAATGTATTTTTTTTTATAATTCACAAGATTATTTCTTTCATATATGTGCAACAAATATCCAAACGTGCCTAATCCGAAACCGACTGATTCGAAGTTGAGTGATCGTCACCGTGTGTACAATATTGGTGAAGGTCTCGAACTCGGCGACCATCCTACTATACGACAGTATCGGTGAGGGTCTCGAGCGACCGTGAATATGTATTAGTGAGCTATCGCTGAGGGTCTGGATAGACCCAGGCTCAGGACTCAGAGTCCAGTACTCGGAGGGTTAAGGGTGGTGTTCTAGCGACTCGACTCAACGAGATGCCGTCTGGTACTCCGTGGCGAAGACAACACCCCGCGATGCCTCATCGTATGTTTATGGCTTTTGACCCTCGAAGGAGTTGGAAGACAAATTAAGAAGTAAGAACTCTTCCAGCTCCACATTTGTCATCAGATCTCTGCGAAAACGACGGCAATCGATACCTTTCGTCATCTTTTGGTTGTCATTTACAGTGAATAACGAATAAAACATAAATCGAGGAAAATAATGTGAAACGTAAAAAGACGAATACACATTTTTTTAAAAGCAGAATCAAAAATAATAATCATTTGAAGTGAGAGGACAAGAAATACACAAATTTCGTTTTTAAATAACGCATAAATGAAAAAGTAATGTAATAGGAAATGAACGAATCGTGATCGTAGTTCGTTATTGTGAGAAAAATCCGTAGTTCAATAACGGCAAACACTGTTGCTGATAATGAATATGTCTGTTTAAAAACGGCGAAGAAAAATTTACGTACGAAAATGTGGGGAATTTTCGCCGGAAATAAGCCATAACCTGCGTTAAATTTGAAAAATAATAATCACCAATAAAGTAACTAAAACTGACCCTTTCGGAAATTCATCTACATCTTAAAAACCTGTGTCAGTAGGTCACTGAACCGATCCTGGTCATCGACGGACGCGCGCATTGCACAGATAGTCCCAGGTATACGACACCACCCAAAGTTAAGAGTCGCAACATCAAGTGCGTTCGGGTTAATGTACCGAATATTCACTCCATTGCACGGCTAGGTACTAACACTGATCACTTACTTTATTTTTCATGTAACGCGTTGTTCCTACGTTATAAAAATTGGTTGAAATGAAATTTCACTTGGCGTTCGGAACCGTGGGTATTCCCGTGTAAATTCTCGCGCAGCAGTACTTGCGTCCCCGTTGTTTGCGGCGTCCACCCAGAACATCACGTAATACTCTTGAGCTGAGCACATTTCTGCGACGTGATTGCTAGCTGACTGACAGGATTTTTTCCAAGCAACTTCTCCTACCCCGAAGTAGTTTCTCTCGTTCCATTATGAGTCCTCCTACCAGAACAAGAGGCTTTATGTAAAAAGAAGCCAGCACATTTGCGTGACACACGTGCTTCGCAGAAGTGCAACGAACGATCGTTCACTTTCACAAAAGCCCGCGCTCCGTCCTTTTACTGGCAATGTAGCCATTGCTTCGAGATAGACATCAGACACCACGTGTTTCGATTCGAAAGAAGAAAATCCACACCATTCCTATTTCCCTTTTTCGATACCCTGAGTTCACGTCTGCTACGAGGCGTAACCAATTAAGCCATAAATTACTCAAAACTGTTGAAAACCGTTCTCTACCGCCGACTCGCGGGACAATACAGTCATAAACCGCGACCCTGGCGAAATGCTCTGGCCAATCAGCCTGATTAATTTTTGGGAACTAGCAATAAAAAAGTATTATCCGACATTAATACGCGTCGCGGACAGACGCGGGAAGAAATGGAGTACCTATGTAGTTTTCCACCAATTTTTATAACGTAGGAACAACACGTTCCATGAAAAATAAATTAAGTGATCAGTGTTAGTAGAAGAGTAGTGAAGTGAGTATTCGATACTATTGCGAGATGGGGAGAAGAATGATTACCAACAAGCTGAAATGTCACAGGGGTAAGCGGAATCGCCCGCTCGCTCCACCTTATCCCCTCCAACACAGTTCGTCCCGTGACGCAGAACGCGAACGAAACAAATCACGACAGCCCGCGGATATGGACAGGCGTTAAGAACCGAAAAGTAGGACTTCTTGGAGGGGATAGGGTTGAGCAAGCGGGCGGTTCCCCTTGTCCCTGTGACATTTCAGCTTGTGGGTAGTCCGCCTACTTCTCATCTCACAATAGTATGTTGCGAGCACCCTTTGGACGGAATCCAAAGCCTGCTGGTGCTCGCGACTGAAACAAGAGGACAGCGAGAAGAAGGCGATCGGATCGATCGCCTGTCAAGCTGTCATTCGATAGCCAGACGCCATTACGTGCAGACGCATCGATACTTACGCTAGTCCCGTGCATTAGAGATTGTATTCGGTTACTTCAGTTCTTGTTAATGTTCTGTTACTCTTACTGTACTGTTGCATTAAACTTCCGTTATGCCAAACCGAAATCATACATTATACACGATTTTCATTCATTTATCCTTTATTCAATAATCACTTTAAATGACAAACAAACCATGAGAAAATTTTCCATTTTATTTGTTACGTCTTTTTCATTTGCCATTTTACGCAATTTCCTTCGATGCATGTCAACTTGCTTGTTCATACTCGCAGCGCGGGTGCTTGGGCGGAGGACTCGCGCTCTGATTGGTCGAGGTTTTTTGTTAATATCTCGTTAACGAAGTTTCGGACAATATTTTCGCTAAGGAAAAAGTTGCTTCCAATCACCTCACAAATCAGCCTTACCAAGGAAAGGAAATATTTTTGTTACACCCTGTATTCTGCCCAACCAGTCATGCATTCTTTGCAGACGCGAAGCTTCCACCTCCTCATAGTAATATGTCCTTCCTATGGCCTATATTCTCTCGCAGCGCATACGCCAGCGCGCGCATTTGTTTTGTTATTCCAGCGTGTGCTTACACTCGAGAGATAAGGGATCTGTTTCGAAGTTGTAGGGAGGACGGCGCAGGCGGGACCACGCGGTTAGTCAAGAATAGCTGTGATTCGGAAAGTGCGGTATCCATGGTCTTGGAAGAGTGGGTGGTCCTTCTTAACCCATTCGCTACGCCGGGCGAGTGTAATCGCTTTCCGCAAGACGCCATGTACACACGACTTGCAACTATAGTCAGTCGCCACAAAACTCTGTAGGTTTACTCTGGAGTTGCAGTTTCGATCTTACGTCATTAGGAAAATATAGCTCTGTCCATACGTTGTTTACGTTCTGAGCATTTTCAAAGCGGCGTTGTTTAGAAGTATCTTGTACATTTTTGGCGCGGCGTCTCGTTCAACAGGAGCTTTGCACCGAAGAGGATCGTCGTAGCGAAAGGATTAACAAGATGGAAAACCCTCTTTCCTAACATTTTCAAAACTATCCACGATAAGAGTTATTCGTACCTCGAATAGCGAGTACACAATGCATGCAGGATTGATTAATTTCGTCGAAGCGTGGGGTTTTCCCAAAAATCATGACGTGTCCGGGGGGTTCCGCGTTCCCCAAATAAAGTAATAAAACATTACTGCAGTCGCTATGCGGACGGCTCGGCGGACGTTAAGCACATTATATTAAGTAGTTTATACTAGTATTGTACTCAAATACCCCCAGACATAAGTTTTCTTCGTTCAATATTGTCCACCCAGAACGGAACTCTGTCTTTCAATATTTTATACAGCCGAATACCCGTTTCGCTTTATAGCTTCTATTGATTAATATTTTCTATCATTCAAATATTTTCTTCACCTCAATAGGCAAAAGTCCCGTCATCTGGTAGACAGTGGGTCACGTCCAATCGGTAGGTACTACCGAAGCACCGAACAACGGGGTCATAAACCCGCACCGTCGGCAGACGCTCGCGAATTCGGCGCGGCCAAGTTAATCCTTGACCTTGCAATTTATTACTTTTACCTACACGCATACTCTACCAACGAGTGTCTGATATTGAAATAAAATTCATTACTATTTGAAAACATGGTTATAATTATAAACGGTTTTACCGTATTACTGTAACCTGCATTAACCGGGTTACTAGGGTTATAAATGCCGTATGTTACTTGGTTAGGCAGATTATTCTACGATACTGAGTACCGGACCCGGTACGGGTTAAGGGGTCATTCTGGTAATCACGCCGCAAAATTCGGCAACATTCAGGGTTTTTTCTCAGTGAATACAATGAATAACAATGTCAAACTTTTTTTTATTTATTAAGCTACTTATAATGTAGACGGAACAATTGTTTAATTACACTTTTAATTGTGCTTTTTCAATGTAATCTGGAGTTAAAAATCGCGCCTTTGAAAAGACGACGGGAGTGATTTAAGCTCACACACTCATCTGAAACAAAAAAACAAACTCATATTTTATCATTATGATTACCGCTATCGGAGGTGCCAGAATTAGCCACGTAAGTCAAAATTTAACAAAGTTACGCGCATTCAAACTTCAAGTAAGAATGGAAAATACTTGCACCTACGATATCAGATCACTTATCTCTCAAGTATAAACACGAGTTGAACTATGTAACGTACCGCTACCTACCGATATAAATTTTTTCGTTAATATTTCATATTAATTATTGTTTTTCCATATTAGTATTAAGGACTTGCGAGCGCTACGATATGTAACGAGAGACAGTGTACTAGCGAACGCGCAACTCATGCGCAGTAGCGCCCACTTCAAACCACGAACTCAGTGCCGCGAAGGAACCAAGCGCGCTTGCATAGACCGCACGTTTAACCGGACGCTGAATAAACCCAGCGTAGTGCGCGACCGGCGGGAACCGGATGCTAGTTGTAATTGGTGCGCGAGTTCGCGCAACAAGTGATTGGCGAGAGCAAAGTCTCGCCAAACCGTATAAATACAGGCGCGCCAGCAGCCTAAATTCAGACTTGGTTTTGCCAAAAAACCGAACAGTAGCCGCTCAGTATATTTTAAATCGACGTCCTTATCCAAACCTTCAAATCCGAAGTCGCTTTAACTAGCCCTTCAAATTCCATTCCGAACTCACTTTAACTAGTCCTTCACATTCAATTCCGAAGTCGCTTTAACTAGCCCTTCAATCTCGTCTCCCAAGAGTAGTAAGGATAAGCGGGTTCTAGATCAGGTCCTCTGAGGGGAGCGCGGGCGGGGGGAAGTGAGGGCGCGCGGGGGAGTGCGGCGGAGGAAAAGATGGGCGCGGGGCCTGCGGGGAGAGGAAGACCGGTTGCGCGCGCACGAGCCGCGGAGTGGGGGAAGCCGCGATGATGGAGAGGATCAGTCCGGGCCGAAATTTTTCAGAGGGAGGCATTGACCCCCGAAAAAAATTTCTTTCAGAACTTGGCCCACCCGAAAAATTTTTCAGACCTAATCCAGAGTGGGGATTGTCCTAGAATTTTTTTCCCAAACCAATATGCATCAGAAATTGTTTCGGACGATGTCGGGAAAGATCGGCGTTTTTCGACACCGCGTCTTCGAGGGAAAGAGACGGAGCATTACTTTAAAGTTAAAATTCTAGGAGGAAAAGAGACGGAGCATTACTTAAAAGTTAAAATTCTAGGAGGAAAAGAGACACCACTACATAGGGGATAGAATTATTGGAAATGGGTTATGAAATAAACTGTAAAACAGTATATTCTTTATAAACTCTAGTTTATTTTACTCAGCTCGGAAGGACGTCGTATCGTGCTGAAGGCAAGACTCGAAATGAAGAGAAACCCCAAAGGCAATTCGAAAAGTCCGTTGTCCACTTGAAAAGGGACAGGCCTGCGTTCTGTCTCTTACCCTTGCAGTTAGAATAAGGATTCCCTAACAGACCCATGGGCCCGCTGGCCTCTGGTTTATTGCTTTTGTCAGCGGTTCTCATACGTAACCAAATTCATTTTTGTGTTACCAACAATCCAACAAGAATCGCATGCATTTTAAAGCTAACAGTATTTCAAAGCGTTCCGATTTAACGTCGCAGCGTTTCGCGCGATCTCGCGTAATTCGACTCGTCTGGAGCGGCCGTTCAGGGTGATGTCACTTGGCGGCGCGAAGAACGAAATAGAATTATGCAGCGTCAGCAGCAATCTTTTCTCCCAACGCAGAGAAATAATAATTATTGAAACGGCGAATCTTTAAAATTAGGCGGTGAGAGGAGGAACACGGGTAAATAAAATTGAGAAATATATATTGTTACAAATAATAATATGAAAGAATAATATGAAGGAATAATATAGAATATAAAAAAACATAATTAACATTTATTTGGTTTAATTATCCCGCTCGATAACATCATCAACAAATAGATTAGTTAATGGTAAATCCATAGGAACTTGCACAGGGTCCGTTTGAACTGCAACAACACTAGCCCGAAGCCCCGAAACTTTATTCCTATAGGTATCAAAATCAATATTTCCCGCTTTGACGTTTCGCCAAGCCACACTCTTTGGATGATACGCATGATTATTCCGAGATATAGTTATTTGAACATTATCATCATCATCGAAATCGCCTAAAATCGTTTGTTGTGCATATAGATGCATCCAATATTCCTCATCATCCTCGAAGTAGTGGTGTATTGGATTATCGCATTTTTTAAACACTTTTTAAAAAATGTCGCCATGCTGATTAGCTTCCGCCTCATAAAGTTCTGCACATCGAATTGCTTCGGTTTGAACCGCAACATTTAGACAGGCCACATACACTTTCGGGCTGGATGAATGGATAACTGCCGCAGCAGCGGTGATCGTAGGGGTAGTCGAACGTTTCAAATTCATGGGCAATGACATAATCTGAAACCGATTTTTCTTATAATTCTCAAAGTTACTAACACAACGATTCCCTAAAATATGATAATGGAAACTTACGGTATTAATCGATTGT
The DNA here is from genome assembly GCF_050908995.1 of Andrena cerasifolii. Taxonomy (NCBI): domain Eukaryota; kingdom Metazoa; phylum Arthropoda; class Insecta; order Hymenoptera; family Andrenidae; genus Andrena; species Andrena cerasifolii. The sequence continues at coordinate 3,048,156 of NC_135120.1, forward strand.
ATTTCCATGCGTTGAACGGTTGATAATATCCTTCAAAAGCAATCTTCTTCAACGCAATTTCACTTAACACAAAAAAATGAAAAAAGTATTTCAAAGAACTGTCAAAATGACTGCACGTTGACCACGATCTGAAGATAACTGGTCTCGCTGCATCTCCAAGCTCCCACATGTGGGCCCATGCCTAAACTTGCATAGCTTTGCAAAGTAGGATGCCTTTGTTCTTCGCCATCTTCATCACATGCCACCTGCATTTTCGCTGACCATCCTCACCTTCTATACATATTCGAATTATTCACTAACCATACTCAGAGTGCACTTATCATGTTCGTTGAATTCTTCTCCCTTCTTCTTTGGACACATCATTTGACTAGGTCACACCACTTTTGATCGCGTATCGAACGTGTATTGGACCACTTTCAACGTATATCGTACCCACTTTCAACGCCTAACGTACCACTCTGAATGTCTATCAAACGTCTATCGTACCACTATCAACGCCTAACGTACCACTCTGAACGTCTATCAAACGTCTATCGTACCACTTTCAACGCCTAACGTACCACTCTGAACGTCTATCAAACGTCTATCATACGTGTGTGGTACCGCTTTGATCATGAATCGTACTACTTCTACATAATAATTACAAATATCGTTTTAATCTAGCGTACATGCAGGAGGTTGGTGGTTGAGGAGGGTGAAGAAAAATAGTTATGGATTAAAAATTAATTATATTTTATCTGTGTATTTCCCTCTGGCGTTTAGACCAGCAGTTGAATATTTTAAATACACTTTGCATGGCAGAGTGCTTTGCGTGTCTACCACATCGCAGAGTATTAACTTCATTTAGCTTATTTAGGGATTTGATATCCTCGTAGTCAATGTCCAGCGTCTCGATGATCACGTCCGCTCTCGTATTTCCATCGAGGAAATCAACGAGCCAGTCGCGTTTCTGCAGCCCTTTAACGTATACGACATGGGATGTGTCATCTTCCTCGTCGATCGCATCGGATAAAGCTTTCATAATTAGCTGTTTTGCCATACTGTACGGAACGTCTCCATCTTCCCAACGTAGTCCATGCTGTTTTGCCACCAACCACCGGATGCTCGATTTGTCGGATTTTGTAAGAAGATATTGCGGCATCGAACTCCCAAAAATATAGTGCGAGAGAATTGTTCCCTTTCGTAGGACAGCCACTTCCTTCGCGACAAATCATCCATCGACGATGAACCCTTGCAGGTCAACGAATGTTGGTACGACCATTATCGATACAATTTAGAGGTTCGTTCGCTTCCAAGACAGACTGGAGAATGCGGTCTTTCTCGTAATGCATCTCGATTTTCACGATGAAATTTTGGTACGATTTTGGCACAGGAGAGGCAAGCAGCGTGGCAATTTAATTAATTTTGCGCACCACGTTTGTCAGCGGAGTGTATTCAACCACCCGATCGTGCAGAATCAGACAGTAGGCCGTAGTATTTGCAGGCACATTCTCTTTACACTCGAATTCTATGCGCACGTCCACGGTACCATTCTTGATCGACTCATTTTGTCGCGAGCAATCAATCACCACGAGGGGACCAATTTGCAAAAATTCATCCAAGGTGAATAATGCATCATTGCTACCATGTCCATAATGCGATTTATGGAATTGCGTATACATGTGATACAAGATAGCTTATTCTTGTCAAAGTCCAAATTCAAGTCATCGTATGGGTAAAATTCCGAGTTGAGAAAAAGTTTTACATTGGTCATTTTGCCGTCGTTGAACCGAGTAGCACCTTCGGTTATCTTATTCTTTCGTTCAGTCAGTAGACCAAGGATAGTGCATCGCGGCTTCCCCACCTGCGCAGATGCCTTCACGGCCCACGAATGCTTGGTCGTGCTCTGTAAGAAAGGATACTCGTACAGATCCCACGATTGAAAACAAATGCTCAGGTTTTGTCCACTTTCCAGAGCATGTAACAGCGACAGCTTAGTAACATCGTTTAGCGTCACGTGAGGCATCCGCCATTGCACTTTAAGTAATTCAATTTCTGGCTCCAACATCGGCGATCCTATTAGAGAATTGTTATCGTTGCGCGATCGTATTAAAATGAATTCGTGATGCGCATTAATAATCATACGTTTGTAGTTCTCACAAAATCCCAGCAAATATTTGAGTGGGAGGCAAATATTGAAATGATGTTTCAATATGGGTCCATCGCGTCGTTTCAAGCCCCATCCAGCATTCTCCATATTTTAGGCTTCGCCAGGTGTCAGCGATATATAATTTTTAAGCGTGCTAGTTATTCCAACGTTTCTGTTACGATCAATCTCCACGCCATTCAGCACATATAGAATCTCATCAAATATCATCGCCATGAAATTATTTCCCAACGTCACCGTTAATGCATCGTTTGGCTTATTTATCTTCAATTTCCCCTCCAGGTAGAGGAAACTTTCACACGGCAATGTGTATAAATCCTGCTGCTGTATAGGTATTGTTATCTCATCGCTGTACCCAAACGTCGTGTTGACGTAAGGGTTGTATGTGTGAGTCTGGAGCTTGACGATGCGATCATCAAACATCGGCTTCCCTCCAATGTTTAGAATGTCAACCATTTTTTTCAACTTAAATGCGTACAATGAATCCCAATGATTTAAAAAAAATGCAATGCTCGCAGCAGTGAGCCTCTTCTTTTTAGCGTGATCAAAGCTGTTGCAGTTTTTGTAAGCAATTTCACTTGGAAGAATCGAGTTTCTGGAGTCGTTCAATACAAGCATCTCTTTCGTTCGCACCACGCGTATTATCGTCGCCGTCGTCGTCTTACGTGCAGTCTGATGGTAATCTCTTCACCTCGAAAATCAAGCAACCGCCCGTCTTAAACCACAACGCGTATCGTTAGATCCGAAATGACCTGTGCCGTGATTGGAAGGTAAATGATCTGCGCGGATGTTTCCGATATCTTATATCCTGGTGGGACTCCCGGAGAAAATTCATGTATCGTGTGTACACGTGTCCTATTGTTGTACGCACCAGCTGTCACGCTACATTCTGCGCGAATAATGTTCACGTTCATGATATTAATCGGATCGTCCGATTCGTGCCACTGTCCCGGTTCTAATACGCGATTCGTCGAGAATCCCAGTAACGATCCAATGTTATTGGGCTTTGTAAAGTCTACGGCGAACCGACAGTACAGCTCGCTTTTCATGGAGTTGTTGTTGGCGCGCAACACTATAGGATACATATCGTTGTCACCATCGTCATTGTTGTAATCGGTGCCACCGAGATTTTGAGGATACCGTTCGAGTAATCGGTGCTGCAGGTATTTGGCGATGGCGTCTAGTTCGTAGGAGCCGTGGAGAATCGTAATGTATTCATGACCGATGTCAACGCCGTTGTTGTTGATGTCATAGTTTGTGGTGAAGTAGAATTTATCATTGCTCGAGTCGATGTTCGGTATTGTATGATAAGTTTCAAAGGTTGTTAGACCAAGCTCATAATCATCATCGCTCAAATCTATGGGTGGAAAGTAGCTCACCGCGAGGGTGCTACTCTTGCTGGTTAGAGTGAATGTTAACGACATATTCCTAGCTGTACGACTGGACTCGTACTGAATCAAAGTGGTGAGAAGTCAATCCTTAAATTTGCGGCCAATCGTTTGTAGAAAGCGTAGACATAGTTGTCCACAATTGCTCTGATCGTACTTCTGATAAGACGTTCGATTTTATTCGATTCTCACTGCATCTTTATCCAGATATTGTACCAATTCCTTAGGCGGTCGAAGATTCCCAAGGCTGTCGAAGTATACAGCTCGACGCCCTCTCTTCGCATACGCTACCCAATGAGTCCCCGGTCACTCGACATTGTCCAAATTTACGATACCGCTCTCGTTTTGATGTACTCCTCCGGCTGGTAGCGCGTTGCGCGTAAAAACACCTCTAAAGAATGGAATACGTCCGCGCTTGTATGGTGCGAGATAAAGTCCACGACCTTCCATTGAGCGATTATAACGTTGCAGTTCCTGCAACTGATGTTGCGCCGCCTTATTGTCGTTTACCGCCTTGGCGATCCCCGCCGCTCCGCCGGCCAACGATCCTAGAACCCCTAGCAGCGGGAGAAGTTGTAATATGCCACCTCGTTTTGACACCGGAAGAATCCGCTTTTACGATGCTTTCTTTGGAGTCCTTTTGCGGGTTTTTGTTTTCATCCCCATTCCGATTTTCGTCTTAGCTTTCATAGCTGCCCAAACAGCTGTAACAGCACCTCTTTTACGCAGAGTCGAGTCTCGCGCAACGATGCGTTTTCGCGCTTTGTCAGCGAGAACCTTATCTGCCGCGTGCCTTTCAACGAGGACGTTGCTACGCGAATATGCAATATCGTGTTCGCGACACGCTGCCTCCAACGGATTGATGCCTTGATCACCTCTAGCCAATCGTTTTGCCAGATGATTTCCTGTACCGCAAAACTGATATCCCGGAATATGTAATTCAATAGGTAGCGCGTTTATCGCCCGATTTAACAGACCAAAACCTTTCTTTACTCTCTTCGGCGACATTCGCTGCAGTTTTTATTCAATGGTGCTGGACTGTCGATATGCGTTCGCTGCCAAGGGTGATTATAATGTTCCAAGCACCGACGATGCTGCTGAACCTCGGAATCGGCTTTTACATGCTCGGGGAGTCTGTCCCACAACTGATCGATGTGTCTGCCAAACACTCGCAGTAGAATAATCTTTGGTATATATTTCAACTGCTCAGCGGTTAGGTCTCGAATATCACAATTATCTGACATGATCAGAAGCATTTTGAATAATGAGCTGTTTTGCTTCGGCGCAGACCTATAAATAGGGTGCATCGCCGCTTCGACGTATCAAAATCATTTTTCACAGTTCACAGCGAGGATGCGATTCGTGCGACAACCTGTGGCAATACGCGTGACTAATTTTGACGATAAATCGCAAATGATGTCTCCGAAACAAACGAGACGCAGACACGGTAGCATGCTGCCATACACTATCCGCTCTGTTATTTGTGGCCCATCAAATTGTGGAAAGACCAACGTGCTGGTCAGCTTGTTGGAAAGTCCTCACGGCGTCCGCTTCGAGAACGTGTACGTGTATTCCAAGTCGTTGCAACAGCCGAAATATAAGTATTTGGAGAATTTGTTGACTTCGATAGATGAAATTGGCTACTTTAAATTTTCGAATAACAGTGACGTCATCTCACCGAGCGAATCGCTTCCGAATTCTATTTTTATCTTTGATGATGTGGCATGTGACAAGCAAGATACGATAAGGGAATACTTTGCAATGGGGCGCCACTCGAACGTTGACTGCTTCTATCTCTGTCAGACGTATGCAAAGATTCCCAAACATCTTATACGCGACAATGCGAATCTGCTGATTCTGTTTAAGCAGGATGGTACCAACTTGAAACATATGTACAGCGATCACGTAAACACTGACATGTCTTACGAGGATTTCTACGCTTTGTGTCGTTCTTGTTGGCAACGGGAATATGATTTCGTGGTAATAGACAAGGATAGCGCGATGTCCAATGGCCGATATAGAAAGGGATTTAACGAGTTTGCGGTACCGTGAGATGTTCATTTGTTGTCAACACGTCGGTGGGAAAGCAACACCCCGCGGTGCAACGATGATCGATATCGATAGTCTGGAGATTAAGGATCGCTAGAGAATAGCGAAGAAAATTGCAAAAACCAGCGAATCCATTCGCAAGAAACATCAGGCTTTGAAGACCGGCAAGATGGAGGAACATATCGCGTTGCAGAGATACTTTAAACCTATCGTAGAACCCTTAAAACATATTGTGGAAAATACCGCAGCGACAGAAGCTGACACATCACCGCTGATGAGTACAGACGTAGAGGGGAATGAAACATTAACGCCTAAAACAAAAATATAGCCTAAAGGAAACACATCGCGTATGACAAAGAGGAAACGACGCTTGTCATCGGAATATTCACCCATAACCTCCACACCAGTTCAATCGAAGCGGAAACGACAGAATGTCACATCAAACGAACCCGCGGTTCCTCCCAAGCCAATAAATACATTTCCCAGCGTGCAATTGCTCTCGACCAACGATGATGATGATGACGTTTTCGAAACTACTCCAGATGAGTCGTTTGTAACATCTATTAGACAGCAACTTCAATCATCCGAGGGACAAGAAACGTTTCGCAACCATTTCGGTCCGCTGGGACAAAAATACATGAGCGCAATCCTAAGTGGCGATAGGGACACAGCAATGGACTATGTGTATGGCGTATACTTTGGCGATAGTGGAACGATCATTGGGGATAAGGCATTTGATATAGACAGGGATGATAATATAATCATAGATGGTGTAAGGTACGGAGGAATGTCCGGTCTTTACGAACTGATTTTCAAGAGAATTCCCGATGATGTCCTGTACACCGATGCCGATAAACAAAAATACAAAAGTATACTGCTGGCGAGAAACGCCAACAGACGCGATCATGACGCTCAAAATCCCGTATTGGGCAATAAGGGATACAAATACAAACATGTTATTGCACCGCTACTCCCCCGTGTATCGGCTAGTAGGACAGAGAAATGTCTAAGAACAGGCAAAGGTCTAAGGACACCGCGAGCCATGGTGGTAAACGGTAGCAAGATCGATTACGTGCACTGGGACGATCCCAACGAGCTGGTAGATCGATTGCGTTTGCTGGAAGCGTCGCGTCAGGCTGGTAACAACTCTCATGATCCTGAAAGTCTATTGATTATCGAGGAACTCCGCGAGGTATGCCTCATTATAAATTAAACCGCACGCCGATGATGAGCACTGAATGCGTCGAGATGCCGATCAACAAATTTGGGGTATCGCTCTAGAAGAGTGGAGCAGCTACAATGGACTATTACAAATGGAGCGGTATGCTTCGAAATTACATGCGAGATAACGCTGTTTGCGTGACCGGTGCCGACTTTGATGCAAAATCACGCAAGATACGACGCGTAGCTCAGCCGGTGGTCGACACAGATGCCGTCAATAAACTATACGTGGAAAAGAGCATTAAACTTTTGAGAGAGCAGCAGGAAGAATTAGAGAGGAAGCTGGTCATGTTTCAAAGAGATATATTGACGTTGCAAAACAATGTTCATAAGATATCGCAGGCGTTGAATTCTATCCCGCAGCAGCGCTGCGAAGGATAATCATGCGAGACGACTGAACTTGTCCAGAATTTCCTCGGACCGATGGGGGCACATAATGCACGTACACGATAATTATCGCATCATTCGCGTCAAAGACACCTCTGCGATCAAACATGCAGCCATCATCGGAATCGAAGAGTAAAGAAGAAGAAAACCATAGCCACAAGAAACGACGGCTCGTTGAGGAACTGCACGCTCCAGCTCGAAGACATTTCCCTCGGAGGCGGGTCATAGTGCGTGGATACGACGATCTGTGGCAAGCTGACGTTGTAGAAATGCGTTCATACTCGCGATTCAACCAGGGTCACCACTACATACTCACCGTCATCGATGTGTTGAGCAAGTATGCATGGGCGTTGCCGCTCAAGACTAAAAGTGGCGCTGAGGTGACTAAAGCGTTTGCAAAGATATTTAGAGATCGATATCCGAAAAAATTGCAAACCGATCAAGGAAAAGAATTTTACAACACCGATGTGCAGAAACTCTTGAAAAAGCACGACATTAATCATTATTCGACGTATTCGGTGATGAAGGCCTCCGTCGTAGAACTTTTCAATCGAACTTTGAAGAACAATATGTGGAAACTGTTTACGCTCAATGGAACCTATAGATGGACCGATGCGCTACCGCGTCTACTTGCAGAGTATAACGCGCGAAAACATAGAACCATCGGAATGCGTCCTTGCGATGTTACCCCTGCGATCGCCGACAAGCTGCTAGCCACCGTGTACAGCAACCTAAAGATCGCTCCTCCAGCGAGATTCGAGTTGGGCGAGTTTGTGCGCGTGAGCAAATTTAAAACCATCTTCGACAAAGGCTATACACCGAATTCGACAACGGAGGTGTTCGAGATAGTCAAAGTACAGGCAACTAATCCCGCGACGTTGACGGAGAATTCTATGAACACGAGCTGCAACGCGTCACCGACCCTGATGTGTATCTAGTGGAAAAAGTGCTGCGTAGAAAGGGGGATAAGGTATACGTCAAGTGGTTGGGGTTTGATAAATCACACAATTCTTGGATAAATAAAAATAATGTATGGTTCAATAAATACAATGTTATACATATGTGAACAATTTATTTAATATTTTGGTGCAAGCGCCTTCGATAATATCATTCAAAGGCACATGCCAGCAGTTCGCAATCAACAAGAGATTTATCATCGAAATATTCACTATCACGTATAGCTTTAACAGCGCAGCACGAGTCTAAAGTTTCATCGACGACATCGCACCGCTATAACACGCTCGCAAATTTGAAAACTTCGTATCAACATAATATGTAGTTTCATCAAGTTCAAATTTCTTTTTTATAATGATATTTTCACAATGGAATTATACAACGGAATTTTATAATGTCCCCAGGGCAGAGTGTCAGTCGAATCGGGTACGATATACCGCTTGTCGTCGTATGGACTTAGAGCGATTTTGTATTCCGAAATGGTGTACACTTTATGCAGTTTAGACCGTATGCATGATTGTCTGCGAACCATTTCGATCTCCTTTTGCAAACACTGCGCGTAGTCGTCGAAAGTTATCGTCCTGGCTATGTTGTTGGTCTTGACGCCTTTCGCCTTTTTCGTATCTTTTTTACCGTCTACGCGAAGTGCATACATTTCCCGGGACCTTCTTATTTAAGCGCGGCATATTATATGCATTCTCGATGGGATAATCGCTTGTGTCGAATCTATCGATACTATGTTTCATGGTCTCGTAGATATCGTCGCATGGAATGTGATAAATGAGGCTGTCGGTGTCGGTGTATAGAATTTTACAATTTTGAGCGTGCAGGGGAGACATGTACTCGTGATGAAATTCGTACAAACAAATTTTTGATATGTCTAGAATGCACATACCCACTTATATCGGTTTGTTGAATTTCACCTCAAATTTTCGCAATTCAGCAGTTATTAAATTTTCCGAAAAAACACTTCTGCTGTGGAAATTCGGTTTCGCGATCATTGCCTCCGCATCATATCGCTCACCCCAATATATTAATAGTTTTACATCCACCTGATTTCGCACATTTTCCATAGTTTTACCGAATACCGCGTTGTTCATCAATTTGTACAAATTTTTTTCAAAGTCGTTTGTCGCGCATGTTCTAAATCGTGTGTTGAGTTCGATGTAATCGCGGAGCCAGAGAGATTGAGCGAATTGAAGCACGCGGTGTATCTTTGTAATATGAAGACCGTGACTCGTGCACTGCTGCAGGTTGCGATAATGGATAATGTACCCGTGCTTATCGTATACCATCGCGAGTAACTTATCCTGTCGGCTGCCCGGTGGTTTGGCACGCGTCGGGCAGAACGGTAGATCGGCATGAATGTCGTGCAAATGTTGCGGATATTCCAGATCTATTTCGAGAATGTATCCCGTGGGCGAATCGACAGCGATCGAAGACACGTTAAAAGTTGTGATATCTTCGACCCATTGAAAATTGACGTATGGTAGGGGCTGGTACATTGCCCATCCGTACAAATTGTTCATGTCAAAGTACATCAAGTACGATGACTGTTCCGATGGGTCGTAAGATGACATGTTCTTGCTATTGGCGTGTGCGTATCTTCCGGAACATTGGCTCAAACCCCCGCGTATACCGCGTTCGATAAACATGACCATATCGACGTCGGTGAGCAATTCGAATCTAATTTTGGTATATTTTAGCATGGCATCCCATGTGAAACCAGGCAAAGTATAATAATGCGCTGAATCTAGTCCGTAACTCTTGATACAACTTTCACGAAAATTTTCAAAAATATCTGCCAATAACAAGACATCTGTTTTCAAATACAAGTCGCTGTATTTGCCCAAGGTTCTAATCCCGAAACGCTGCCAGACTGTGCGTGCGCGTAATCGGTCTCGGATATAGTCTCACCCGTTAACGAATTGTAGAATGATTCGCGCGGTGGTAAGCATGGATCCTGCAGCTTGTTCGCGCAATCAAGGTATTCGTACGGAAAGACACCCTTTCGCGTCAATAAATTGAAATCTTCAGTGGGTAATGTTTCAAATTGAGATCGTAAAAATTTTAATTTATCTGCGCTCAGAAAAAATGCTAATTTGTCGAGACTGGTATTTAGAAATTTGTACGAATCGATGAATCGTAATTTAATATAATTTCGCGAGTCTGCATCAGCCGTATCTTCGACATTTTTTGTGAAAGAAAATACTTTTCTTTCGTTATAGGCAATACGTCAACGCTGCCTTCGAAAGCGGTAGCTATTTCCTCGATAATAAAGTGTGAATTCTAGCCGGATAAATTATGGAAAACTATGGGGATGTAAAATGCATTTTTATAATATAAATTGCACTCCGTATGTGCTGAGCCTCTAAACCGTCCGGATATATGGCAGCGATCGCGAAATCGTAGATCATCATCTTTGAATGGTTCTTCGCAAATATGACAGTGTGTAGCATTGCGAAATGTCGTCAACTGTTCGGGAGTTAAATCCAGTATGGGAACATTACTGATCAAGATGGTTTGACAAAATTCGCAAAATTTTTCAGTTCGTCTACGAACCATGAAACACAATCCGCGTCGCGGCGACATTGATACGTCGATAGCGATATATCGTACGAGCAATGCATATAATAGGCTATGCTATGTACATTGTGGTGTTGATACATATGTAATTTATTGCCACTCATCTGGTTGTCCTCTGTGTTCTCGATGATGCACTCTAGATCTGCGTACACCACGAAGGGGACCCGTTCCTTCCTGCAGTGGTTGTTGAAACTGAGGACATTTTTGCCTTCGCTGGGCAGGATGATGGCACAGTCATTCATTTTCCCACAGTCCAGCGAATGGGCTTCCAACTTCGCGGTGGATCCGAAATAGTGCATGAATCTGTAAACCCCCCACCCCCAAAAAAATTTTTTTATTTAATTTGTTTTTTTTTTTGGTGAGACATTTCAACATTTCATAAGTTTATATACGTACCGATCGCAGATGAATTTCTTTGCTTTGTTTTGCTCAACTGGGCGCTCACCAGTCGGGATAAGTTCTTGATCCATACAAAGTGCCCTACATCGCCGTGCTCTTGATTCGGTGAGTAGAGCAGGTTGACGTGTCGATCCCTCTTTTGACTGGTGAGGCGCAACGGAAAGACCTTCGACCCTTTCTCCATCTCGAAGGTGTACACGTTGATGGAGACGCTGTTCAAACCCTCAAACTTCGCAATCTGTGCCAGGGACATTGGGAACTGAATGCCCTGCAGATTTAGCACGGAAGCATAGTTGGGGTATGAACTTGGGCGATCAACGTGTTGTTCGGCAGGATGGAGAGCGGCGACCACTGCCCACGCGAAACACGCATTGTCCTCGGATTGCACACTGATCGTCGCTTTCTTTAGCGACAATTCCCGCGGCAACTTGTGGTGACACCCGGCACGCAGCGGATTCTACTTGTTGATATTGACAATCAGATTTAGGATTCTCGTAAATGCCCATCCACTGTCGCGTCCCTGGAACTCTTCCAGCGATGCCAGGGTGGGTTCGATGACGCATCGCTGGTACCACTCCTGCAGATCGGATGTGTTGAAGAGTTCGCAGTTTCGGGTGTTGATGTTTTTACAAGCATGCTTGTCACCCGCCACAAATTCACTGTTAAACACAGTGTTCACTTTGAGGCTCTGATGTTTCCTCAAAGCTCCCCGCACATTCTCCAGCACGATGGTCCCCGCATCTTGGAGGAAGTTGCGCGGCTCGTTGTAGTTCAAATTTAACACGGCACCAGTTAATACGCGACTATCGAACGCAGTGCCTATTCCGCGCCACAAAAGTCCCGTACTCGAATGTCCGGCACCTTCGCGCACGAAACGACCGCGCAACGAGTGTTTCAGTCCTTCGAGCCGCGCGATTCGAGCAACCAATGATTGTCGAACACCGATCGATAATCGCGGGCGTTTCACTCGACTGTGTTCTTCCAACGATTCGATGCACTCGTTGCACCGTTCTTCCCACGCGAGGTATTCTTCGCGTGAAATCAATCGTGCAGATTGATCCAACAATTGACGTTCTACTTGCGCGGATTCTCCCATGGCCGTAAATGGAATATGTCTGTTAGATTTAAGCTTAACGTATAGAACACAGAGAATACTTTTATTTGTAATTAAAGAAATATATATATATATAAGAACTATAATGGTAAAGAATTGAAGTTTAGAATTAAACACTTTACGCCAGTACTTGTGGCCACGTATCAGCACACGTTACAGGTCTATTTCAACGGAAGGACATTCGAACAGTGAAAACGTACACAAAGCCAAACACTCTCGAGACGACCCAGAGGTGTGTCCGTAACGTTACGACGCACGAAGCCGTGTATATTACTAAATACAAACTACATGTATACAAAACGGACGAGACATACTTTCGTCCAACACTCCCACTTATTCGAGACCGTTTACAACGCTTATTTGGTTTCTTAAGTAAATAAATTGCCCTTTTGGTAAGGGCTTAGTAAAGATATCCGCGAGTTGCTGCTTAGTTTCTACATATGTTATACCTATTTCGCCACTCTCACACACTTTCCGAACAAAGTGATATCGTACATCTATATGCTTGGTTCTGTTATGGTGTTCTGGGTTATTTGCTATCTTTATTGCTGACTGATTATCTACATTTATCGGAACCGTATCGCATTTCAAGCCCAATTCAGATATCATTCGGCGTACCCAGATTCCTTCCTGTGTACCGATAGCTAATGCAATGTATTCGGCTTCTGTTGTTGATAGCGCGACTACTCGTTGTTTTTGACTTGACCAAGAGATTGGCCCGCCGTTTAGTAGGAATACGAATCCGCTAGTAGATTTTCGCGTATGAATACACCCGGCATAATCAGCGTCCGTATATCCGATTACATTGCAATTGCTCCCACTTTTTCCATACACTATTCCGTAATTTATAGTGCCTTTTAAGTATCGAAAGATTCGTTTGACCGCTTGCCAGTGCTCCTGTCCATAGTTTGCCAAAAACTGACTAGCTCGATTCACCGCGAATTCAATGTCCGGCCGACTAACTCTGGTAATAAACAGAAGCGAGCCGATCGCCTCGCGGTAGGGGATCTTCTCATTTTGTTCTTTTTTTGAAAGAACCCGAATGCTTGTTAAAATCGAGCCAGGTTCTATAGGAGTACTCACAACCTTCGCATCTGTCAGTTTGAATCTTTCGATCATTTTCTGAATATAACTACTTTGTCCTATTTTTATCATTTTCTCTTCCCGATCACGTTCAATTTCTATTCCAATAAAAACCTTTGCATCTTCAATTGTTATTTGAAATGACTCCATTAACCGCGTCAATACTTCGTTAATTGCATCTTTGGAACTAGAAATTAACAGCCCGTCATCCACGTACAATGCTAGAAAAACATTCACTCCTCTCAGTCTACCAGAAAACACACAATGGTCACTCTCCGTTCTTTGAAAACTAAAAAATCTCAGAAACGTAACAAACTTTTCATTCCAGCAGCGGGGGGACTGCTTAAGGCCATAAAGACTCTTATGCAATCTACACACGGCATCAGGGGTCGTTTCGTCTTTAAATCCCTGGGGCTGCTCCATATACACGACTTCTTTTAATTTACCATATAAAAATGCCGTTTTTACATCAAATTGAGCAACCTCATAATCCTCCCTCGCGGCGATGGCTAAAAGTATTCTGACGGATTCGTACCGTACAACTGGTGCGAAAGTTTCGGTATAGTCAATTCCTTCCCGCTGTGCAAATCCCCGTGCAACGAGTCTAGCCTTGTATCGCTTAATATTACCATTCGAATCAGTTTTCGTACTATAAACCCACTTACATCCAATTGTTTTCTGCCCCACTGGACGTTTTTCGAGCGTCCATGTTTCATTTTCCCGGAGCGCAGTCACCTCCTCACCCATTGCCATTCGCCATTTATCACTTTCATCACTGTTCGCTGCACTTTCATATGTTGATGGCACAGGTTCTACTGCATACGCATGTTCTAGCTCACCATAACGCTCCGGTGGACGTAGGTTTTCTCTATCGCGTAGCTGTCTTCCTGCGGTTGACCTCTCATCCTGTTGTTCATCGTCAGGGTGATCCTCAGGTGCTGGCTGCAGTTCTCCCACATCTTCTTCATCCGATGATTCCTCGTACACTCCCAGATCATACTGGAATTCCCCAGTCTTCTCAGGTCTCCCTTCTGTCTGCTTTGGCCCTTCTGAGGTCTCGTCGAAGTCAACGTTACAGCTTACATGTATTTCACGAGTTGCAACATCCCATAGCCGATAATTAGTTGATTCACCCTCGTAGCCAACGAAGATCATCTTCTTGCTTTTTGGGTCCAGTTTTCCTCTCCTTTCCTTGGGAATGTTCTTGTATGCGTCACACCCAAACGTACGCATGTGCTTCAGCGTTGGTTTATGCCCAAACCATTTTTCATAGGCTGTCGCATTCTCTACCTGCTTCGATATGGTTCTATTCAACACATACGCCGCCGTTTGAATCGCTTCAGCCCATAAGTATTTCGGAACGTTTCTTGCGATCAACATTGATCGAGCATTCTCAACAAGGGTTCTTATCTCCCGTTCAGCACGCCCGTTTTGTTGATGAACGTAAGGCGTCGATCTCTCATGAATAATCCCCTTCGTTTTTAGGAATTCCGAGAACGCGTTTGACAAATACTCCGTGCCATTGTCTGAGCGAAGCACTTTTATTCGATTATTTGTCTGTCTGAGCACTCGTGCCTCGTATTCCTTGAATTTGTTGAAAACCTCGGATTTTTGGCGCAAGAAATAAACCGTTCTAAATCCCGTGCAATCGTCCTTAAATACTACAAAATATCTGGAACCACCTGGTGACTGTATGTTTAGCGGGCCACAGACATCCGAATGGATCTTTTCACCCGGTTTTTCTGCTCTTTCTGTCTTACTTGTAAAGTGTGGTTTCTGGGTTTGTTTTCCTAGTGTGCACGCTTCACAGAAGAATTCTATCTCGTCTTCAATTTTCATTCCAACCACGGCTCCAAGTATGTTCGTTTCTTTGATTGATTTTGTGCTAATGTGTCCCAGTCTTTCATGCCACAGTCTTAGTGACATCTCCTGTGCTATATTGCACTGCTCCAGTCTATTTGTCTCGAACTGCATGCGAAACAATGATCCGTAGCGGACCCCCACTGCTGATATCGTTCCGTCCTTCTCTCGCACTTCACAATGGTCATGATAGCTATGAAACGAGAAACCTTTGTCTGTGATTGCGCCTACTGAAAATAGGCTTCGTTTCAGATCTGGGACGAACAGTACATTCGTCAGCTGGCGATTTTCCCATCTGTTATTAACACTTGCTTTAATATGTATGGTCCCAACTCCAGCTACCGAAAGCGTTTTATCTCCCGCGACCTTTACACATTTTATTGTTTTCACCGTGCCAAGTTCAGTGAACAAATCCCGCCTAGAGGTCATATGCATGCTCGCTCCAGAGTCGGCCAGCCACACCGCTTCGTCTTTGTTCGTCGTTTCCGAAAAGAACACCGATATGTCACACACATAAGCCACTGCGGATGTCTTTGTTTTCTTTCCGTCAGCAATACGTTTTTTGCACTCCCGATACCAGTGTCCTGTCTCGTGGCAATAATTACATGGGTGTTTTTTCTTCAGTTCCTCAATCCTCTGTTTGCTGGATTTCAGCTTCTCGTCTCGATTTCCACTGGTCTCCAGACTGTCAAGTTTCGCCTGCAGAGCCTGTACTTGGAGGGCTAACGACGATGCTTCTTCCTCTGTAGCCTTCACTCGCTTATCCTCGCGGATGATCCTTCCGATCAGGTTTTCCTTCTTCCGTTCCCCTTTGGCAGTGCATTCCCATGCCATTGTGAACGCCGAGAATCTTGCTGGCAGGCTATTCAACAACTTCGACATTATAGCCATCTCCGAAGGTTTTTCGCCCGCACTTTCCAGTCTTCTGCAAATATTTTCCAATTTTTCAATTTGAGTCGCAACGGGCTCCTCGTCGGTTACTCGAAAATCGTAAAACTGCTGCCAACAATGCTGCTTCGCATCCTCCGTTGTATCGCCATAGAGTTCGCATAGCTTCCGCCATATTGCGTTCGGTGTCATACAATTCACCAAATTAATATGGAAGGCTTGCTCTACCGACCCTAGCAGCATTACTGCGGTTTTTGACTGTCTTTTCTTCCATTCCTTCCATTCCTTGACCTTAGTCTCCTTTTCGGGCTGCACATCCGTCCCTTCAACGTACTCCAGCAAGTCTTGCGATTCCAACATAAGTGACACACCATGTTTCCACAATTCGAAATTTGTACCATCAAATTTCGTGAGGCTGTAAGTATCCTTATCAGCCATTATTGCAATAATAGGAGACGTATTATCAGACGAAACACTACCGGAGAGACAAATAGGCAAAACACTTGCGCAACGGTACACCACACTGATTCTATACACTACACGATGTGAGTGGCGCAGTGGAAGCGTGCTGGGCCCATAACCTGTTAGATTTAAGCTTAACGTATAGAACACAGAGAATACTTTTATTTGTAATTAAAGAAATATATATATATAAGAACTATAATGGTAAAGAATTGAAGTTTAGAATTAAACACTTTACGCCAGTACTTGTGGCCACGTATCAGCACACGTTACAGGTCTATTTCAACGGAAGGACATTCGAACAGTGAAAACGTACACAAAGCCAAACACTCTCGAGACGACCCAGAGGTGTGTCCGTAACGTTACGACGCACGAAGCCGTGTATATTACTAAATACAAACTACATGTATACAAAACGGACGAGACATACTTTCGTCCAACAATGTCTTTTCCTCGCAACACGTTGCAACGATTTGAGGCTTTTGTACAGTTTAGAGTGCGCTTTTAAGACTGATACCATGGTTTGGTATCTCTGTCTAACTCTTTTGGAGTACCCTCTCCCTCGAATGCACTGCATGCAAAAAAAAAACGATGATTTGCCCCAACATGGTTCTGTGCAGTTTCTGCCGATACAGCATAATTCTTTCTACGATTCAGGCGTATGACGAATTGGCGCGCAAAATCATCCGACACAGTTTCTGCTGACACCGCATAATTCTAAGATTATCCTTGAAGGTTGGGGCTCAAATTACATACAATCGCGCGATATGCTGCGATGTTAAGATTGAAAAAACATTATGGAAAAATTGGTAGCTTTAAAATAAAATACTGTGGTGGGGGAGGCAATTGCACCTCTATTTAAGCCGAGCTCTCGGACGCTATTCCATCAATCGCTCAGTAGCCTCAGTGACTTTGACGGAACAGACGGTACTCCATAAAAAATATAGTGCACATCAAAATGTACAAACACAGCTTAAACGATTCATCCTGCGCAGCCGGCAACGATAGTGGGTTTCCAAATAAATGTCAACAACAGCAGCAACAACAACTTCATCATCAACAATCCAATATGAGGTATGTACGCGTTACTATACACTTTTCATTTACTTCATTCACTGTAAACGCAAACGACCGAAGTATCAATTTCATGTACTTGTTTCTTACAGTTCTGGATCCGTATCGCTAAAAACGATGAAAACATCGAAACCATCAATCGTACGTCTAACTATAGGAATTCGCGTTGGTATGGATTTGTGTCACGTCGAGATCGCCATAGCCGACAATAAAGGCAGCGAGTTAAGCTTTACAATGTCTACGTGGAAGCTCCTGCTACAAAACGAGGTGGACATACTCCAACGATTACGCAGCAACGCAACATCGCCCCAAACTCACATTATAATTGATCATTTACGACTAGAGTTCACGCGTATGCATGATAATCAACTTATTAAAATCATCGATAATCGCGTTGTCATATACAGGGTGTCCCAAAAATGTCGGAGTTCCTTGAAAGGTCTGGGTTAGGGGGTGATTTGAAACAACTTTTTCCTTAGCGAAAATATTGTTCGAAGCTTCGTTAACGAGATATTAACGAAAACCCCCGACCAATCAGAGCGTGCGCCTTCCGCCCGAGCTCCCGTTGTAGCGTTGGCTACGCGGCAGGCGGCTGCGCTTGTACTACGAAGGTATGAACAAGCAAGTCGGCATGCACCAAAGGAAATCGCGTTACACAGTTTTATTTTAAAGCGGAATCTTAAATAATAATTGTTTGAAGTGAGAGGATAATAAATACGCAAATTTCGTTTTCAAATAAGGCATAAACGAAAAGGTAATGTAACAAAAAAAGTGTGACAAGTGATCATAATACGTTATTGAGGTAAAAATCCGTAGTTTAATCACGGCCAACATAACTAAATTTAAAAAATAATATTAGGTGTATGAATAAATTCTTTCAGACTGGATTTACATAATCGGTATAAAGCATCCGAATTTCTATCGCAGTGATATTCGTAAGCTACCAGAAAATTGGCAAAAGGTAATTAATAATAATGGAAATTATATCGATGATTGAGTTGCTTTAATATTTTTTAAATCAAACTGTTATTGAACCCTAAAATCGAACAGAATTTATTTCTACACCTAATAATCACTAATAAATTAAATAACAGTCACCCCTATGGGCATTCCTTTCCTTCCTTTCCTTCCTTTTCGGAAACCTGTGTCACTAAGTAGGTCACTGTGCCGATCCTGGTCATCGGTGGACGAAAAGATTTATGGTAGGGTTGCGCCGAGTGCACAGCTGATCGCAGGTATACGACACCACCCGGAGGTAAGGATCGCAACGTCAAGTGCATCCGGGTTAATGTACCGAATATTCACTTCACTGCACGGTCACTAACACTGATCACTTAATTTACTTATCATGGAACGTGTTGTTCCTACGCTATAAAATTGGTGGCCCCGAAAGGGGCCAATTACTGTTAGTTGAGCAGTTGCTCGATGTGACCACCCTTATCGTCTATGCACGCCTTGCGGAATCATTGACTCCGTTGAGAATAATCTTGACGCCAAACGCCGAATCGTACCCTCGCTGGGAGTTTGGATGTGCGGGTATTCCCGTGCTCGCACAGTAGCACTTGCGTCCCCGTTGTTCCGGGCGTACACCCAGAACATCGCGTAATATTCTTTAGCGGAGAACATTTCTGGGACGAGATTGCTAGCTGACTGACAGGATTTTTTCCAAGCAACTTCCTCTACCCCCAAGTAGTTTCTCTCGTTCCATTATGAGTTAACTCCCACCAGAACAAGAGGCTTTAGGTAAAAAGAAGCCAGCACATTTTCGAAACACACGTGCTTTGCAGAAGTGCAACGAACGACCCATCCTACACTTTCACCTAAGTCCGCGCTCCGTTCTTTTACTGCCAATGTACCCGTTGCTTCGAGATGGGCAGCAGACACCCCGTGTTTCGGTTCAAAAGGGCCCGAAGAGAAGAGAAACAGAAAGTCTTCTAGTTGTTATAAAGAAGAAAAGGCATACCAATCCTGTTTCCATTTTCCAAAACCTGAGTTCACGTCAGCTACGAGGCGGAACCAGCTAAGCCATAAATTACCCAAAACAAATCGTTCTCTACCGCCGACTCGCAGGACAATACGGTCATAAACCGCGACCCTGGCGAAATGCTTAATGCAGGCCCATCAGCCTGATTAATTTTAAATACGTCTCGCGGAGAGACACAGGAAGAAACGGGGTAACTCGCTGACTGCGCGTAGTCCCACCTGCTTCGTCCTTCCTTCCAATTAAAGGCAGGTCCCTTATCTCTCGAGTATAAGGACGCGCTCGAATTTCAAAACACAAGCACGCGTTGACGTATTCCGTGCGAGAAAAGGTGGGCTTGAAGTGCGATTGGTCGTAACCTAAAAAAATCTGCCCTGCATCCCTCCCAAACGGCCACTGTTTTGAAGAGGCCTTCATCACAGCCATGTCTCCTCCACAAGGCCCACCAGTGTAAATACGCACTCGAATTTCAAAACAAAAGCACGCGTCCGATTGGTCCTAATCTAACCAATCTGCCCTGCATCCCTCTGAAGCGGCCACTGTCTTGAAGAGGCCCTCTTCACAGCAATATCTCCTCCCCGAAGTCCACCTTCTCTCGCACGGAATACGTCGACGCGTGCTTTTGTTTTGAAATTCAAGCGCGTGTTTATACTGGTAATCCTTGGGGAGGAGACATGGCTGAGAAGAAGGCCTCTTCAAAACAGTGACCGTTTGGGGGAGATGCAAGGCAGATTGGTTAGGTTACAACCAATCGGAATTCATGCCCACCTTTTCTCGCACGGAATACGTCAACGCGTGCTTTTGTTTGGTAATTCTAGCGCGTTCTTATACTCGAGAGATAAGGGATCTGTCTTTAATTTGAAGGAAACACTAAGCAGGCGGGACTACGCGCAGTAAACGAGTTACCCCCTTTCTTCCCGTATCTCTCCGCGAGGCGTATTGATGTTGGATATTACTTTTTAATTGCTAGTTCCCAAAAATTAATCAGACTGGTCGGCCAAAGCATTTCGCCAGGGTCGCGGTTTATTACCATATTGTCCTGCGAGTCGGCGGTAGAGAACGATTTGTTTTGGGTAATTTATGGCTTAGCTGGTTCCGCCTCGTAGCTGACGTGAACTCAGGTTTTGGAAAATGGAAACAGGATTGGTATGCCTTTTCTTCTTTATAACAACTAGAAGACTTTCTGTTTCTCTTCTCTTCGGGCCCTTTTGAACCGAAACACGGGGTGTCTGCTGCCCATCTCGAAGCAACGGGTACATTGGCAGTAAAAGAACGGAGCGCGGACTTAGGTGAAAGTGTAGGATGGGTCGTTCGTTGCACTTCTGCAAAGCACGTGTGTTTCGAAAATGTGCTGGCTTCTTTTTACCTAAAGCCTCTTGTTCTGGTGGGAGTTAACTCATAATGGAACGAGAGAAACTACTTGGGGGTAGAGGAAGTTGCTTGGAAAAAATCCTGTCAGTCAGCTAGCAATCTCGTCCCAGAAATGTTCTCCGCTCAAGAATATTACGCGATGTTCTGGGTGTACGCCCGGAACAACGGGGACACAAGTGCTGCAGTGTGAGAATTTGCGCAGGAATACCCACGGCTCCGAACGCCAAGTTCTCATTCATTTCCACAAATTTTTATAACGTAGGAACACCACGTTCCATGAAAAATAAATTAGGTGATCAGTGTTAGTAGGAGTGCAGTGAAGTGAATATTCGGTACATTAACCCGGACGCACTTGATGTTGCGACCCTTAACTTTAGATGGTGTCGTGTACCTGAGATCAGCTGTGCACTCGGCGCAACCCTACCATAAATCTTTTCGTCCACCGATGACCAGGATCGGCACAGTGACCTACTTAGTGACACAGGTTTCCGAAAAGGAAGGAAAGGAAGGAAAGGAATGCCCATAGGGGTGACTGTTATTTAATTTATTAGTGATTATTAGGTGTAGAAATAAATTCTGTTCGATTTTAGGGTTCAATAACAGTTTGATTTAAAAAATATTAAAGCAACTCAATCATCGATATAATTTCCATTATTATTAATTACCTTTTGCCAATTTTCTGGTAGCTTACGAATATCACTGCGATAGAAATTCGGATGCTTTATACCGATTATGTAAATCCAGTCTGAAAGAATTTATTCATACACCTAATATTATTTTTTAAATTTAGTTATGTTGGCCGTGATTAAACTACGGATTTTTACCTCAATAACGTATTATGATCACTTGTCACACTTTTTTTGTTACATTACCTTTTCGTTTATGCCTTATTTGAAAACGAAATTTGCGTATTTATTATCCTCTCACTTCAAACAATTATTATTTAAGATTCCGCTTTAAAATAAAACTGTGTAACGCGGTTTCCTTCGGTGCATGCCGACTTGCTTGTTCATACCTTCGTAGTACAAGCACAGCCGCCTGCCGCGTAGCCAACGCTACAACGGGAGCTCGGGCGGAAGGCGCGCGCTTTGATTGGTCGGGGGTTTTTGTTAATATCTCGTTAACGAAGCTTCGGACAATATTTTCGCTAAGGAAAAAGTTGTTTCAAATCACACCCTGAGTCACCCCTTTCAAGGAACTCCGACATTTTTGGGACACCCTGTATAACTAAAAAGTAAAAAATAAATAAAAATTTAAAAACCCGACTGCTTAAAAGGGGAAATAAAATGGCAAAAACAAGACTAATTTATTTATACATGGTATATTATTTATCATAAATAGAATAATAATATGATGAGAATTTAAATAATTACAAGCATGTATCGCAATGACTAAAGACAGTGTTTCAAGCTGGTAACAAAAAGAGGTGGACAACATCAATGCTAATTCATGCTTATATACAGGGTGTCCCACTAAGGAGTGGACAGCGCGATATCTCTTAAAGTATTGTCGATAAAAATATAAAAAAAATAGGGAATTGCATGGTTCGAGGGGGCCCATTTATTAGCGCGAACGAATTTTGTTTTCGATTATTATTTTAAAAGATACGATGGTCAAGTTCGGTTTTTCAAATGGAACTATTTTTTTTGAAGACCTGAGTTCATAGTGCGTTCCAAGACAAATTCAATTAGCTTTAATGTATACACTTTATTTCCACTGGTTTTTAAGATATTGCGCTTGCAAATTTACAGATTTTCACTGCAAGAAACCCCTCTGGAATGGCAAAAACCGGGGGCGGTCTTACTGGCACCACGGGTGGCACTGCCTGTTGAAATGGATACTTACCTGCCAAAGGTCTACGCCAGAAATGGCAGGCCCAAAGGCTGGACAATTCTTTTCCGTGAGAAATGCTACTTAGGTAGGTACATCTGCGGTATCGAGAAGCGCATCGTTACTTTTATTTCACACTTGCTTCTACGCTCGGATGGCCGGTTCTTTTGGGAGGGATGCAAGTTGGATTGGTTCTGATACAATCTGCTCCCTATGGTTGAAATTTAGTCTAGCAACATTCACTCCTCCTAACCTAACCAATCCACCTTGCATCCAACTTGCATCCCTCCCAAAAGAACCGGCCATCCGAGCGTAGAAGCAAGTGCGAAATAAAAGTAACGATACCTACCTAAGTAGCATTTCTGACGGAAAAGAATTGTCCAGCCTTTGGGCCTGCCATTTCTGGCGTAGACCTTTGGCAGGTAAGTATCCATTTCAACAGGCAGTGCCACCCGTAGCGCCAGTAAGACCGCCCCCGGTTTTTGCCATTCCAGAGGGGTTTCTTGCAGTGAAAATCTGTAAATTTGCAAGCGCAATATGTTAAAAACCAGTGGAAATAAAGTGTATACATTAAAGCTAATTGAATTTGTCTTGGAACGCACTATGAACTCAGGTCTTCAAAAAAAATAGTTCCATTTGAAAAACAATTCCTTTCCGTCAGAAATGCTACTTAGGTAGGTATCTTTACTTTTATTTCGCACTTGCTTCTACGCTCGGATGGCCGGTTCTTTTGGGAGGGATGCAAGTTGGATTGGTTAGGTTAGGAGGAGTGAAAGTTGCTAGACTAAATTTCAACCATAGGGAGCGGATTGTATCAGAACCAATCCAACTTGCATCCCTCCCAAAAGAACCGGCCATCCGAGCGTAGAAGCAAGTGCGAAATAAAAGTAACGATACGCTTCTCGATACCGCAGATGTACCTACCTAAGTAGCATTTCTGACGGAAAAGAATTGTACAGCCTTTGGGCCTGCCATTTCTGGCGTAGACCTTTGGCAGGTAAGTATCCATTTCAACAGGCAGTGCCACCCGTGGGGCCAGTAAGACCGCCCCCGGTTTTTGCCATTCCAGAGGGGTTTCTTGCAGTGAAAATCTGTAAATTTGCAAGCGCAATATCTTAAAAACCAGTGGAAATAAAGTGTATACATTAAAGCTTATTGAATTTGTCTTGGAACGCACTATCAACTCAGGTCTTCAAAAAAAATAGTTCCATTTGAAAAACCGAACTTGACCATCGTATCTTTTAAAATAATAATCGAAAACAAAATTCGTTCGCGCTAATAAATGGGCCCCCTCGAACCATGCAATTCCCTATTTTTTTTATATTTTTATCGACAATACTTTAAGAGATATCGCGCTGTCCACTCCTTAGTGGGACACCCTGTAGTGACATTTCAACTTCAGCGTATTTTGTAAATTATATGTTTCTCTCTTTGTCCGTGTGGGGAATACTGTTAGCGTTATTAATAGCCCATCGAATCTAATTAGGGCAAACAGCGATACACAATATTGAGTGTAATGTTTTGTTCGAATGTAATTACATCAAATCATTTATGATAAATAATATACCATGTATAAATGAATTAAGTCTTGTTTTTGTCATTTTAGTTCCCTTTTTAAGCAGTCGGGTTTTTTTTTAAATTTTTAATAACATACTGCTGAGATTTTCCAGATTAAAATGAGTTGAAACACGGTATAAATCGGTTTATTTCTAGAACTCTACTAGATAATTGACTATAAATGCACCATTGCTAATCTGATAATGCTAAACCTAATCCGATTTATACCGTGTTTAAATTTATTTTCATATGGAAAATCTCAGCAGTACGTTACTGAAACGTTCATGCCGATACGACAGAAAATGTGAACATTTTACATTCTATTAATATAAACAAAATACACAATCATTAAATATTTTAATATATATTTTTATTTATATAAAAATTATTACTGGAATATAATAATTTGACCCCCTTGTCCCACCGGCTCCACCGCCCCAACCACCTCCGCGCCTTCCTCCTCCCCAGCCGCCTCCGCGCCTTCCTCCCCGCCTTCCTCTCGAGCCGCCACTGCGCCGGTACGTTAGACGTTTCAGTGCCTTTTTTATCTGGAACAGTACCATAATAATTACATTTTCATAAAATTACATAACATAAAAAATATCGGACAGAAACGAAATAATATTCACACCAGAGTTGGACAAAATGTAATCTAATTACAAATTACGATTAAAATGTAATTGCGTAATTGATTACACATTATTTTCTGTAATCGTTAATTTAGGTAGTTGACCACAATATTATGTGTTGAAAATAATGTGTAATCAATTACACAAGTACACAAAATATTGTGGTAAACTACATAAATTAATGATTACAGAAAATAATGTGTAATCAATTACGCAATTACATTTAATTGTAATTTGTAATTTGTAATTAGATTACATTTTGCTCAACTCTGGTTCTCACATATGCTATCGCGGTCACATAAACCACATTGCACATAATTACTTGTTTTAATTTCGCCCTCATCGTCATCTCCTCCCTCTCCTTTGCCTCCTTTGCCTCCTTTGCCTCCTGTTCCTTCTTACCATCCTCCTCTCGCCTCGCTTCAATGAGCGGTTCTTTCATCTGAAAATGAAATAATGAATGTATTATTTTATGACAAATAGTAAGAGTATATCAACGCGCGTTACGAAGAGTAACACGTTTCATTTTTTTCTTACGGACAACTGCATGTAGAAAAAAATTAAACATGCTACTTTTGAAAAGTAACTTTTCGTAACGAGCGTCGATATGAACATGTTGGGTAATTCTCTCGCTAGAGTCCTCAAAGATAATGCCGCCAATAAGCCGCGCCTCGCTGAGTTTCGTGGAAGTGATGAATTCCTCGTTCTGCATTTCTCAACAGATCTTTGCGAAAATGGCGTCAATCGATGGCGTGCAGATGAAAATGGCCCCAAACTAACTTCGTTAAAAATAGTCCGATTTACATGATATTTGACATAATTTTGATCAGCAGAACACCAGGAATTCATTAGTATCACCGCCATATCGATTCGGTGAAGAATTCCGAATTTTTTAACATGCCGTAGTGAATCTCGTCTCGAGCGTCGAAATCCACGAAACTCAGCGAGATGCGACTTATTGGCAGCATCGTGTTTGAAGACTCTAGCCAGGGAATCACTCTGTATAACAGTATACAATATAATACTTACGTTATTCATATTGTCCATTTATCGCAAATTGCTGGTACGTCCGCGTCGTTTGCGTTCTTTCAACGGAATGACTCTCTACGCAACGGACTGTTTGCGCCGTTGCCTGGTTTGTACAGCGTCATTTGTTTCAGAACGCACCACAGACGAATCTTTGAATTCACGTTTCCCGTTCACGGTTCGCGTTTACGCTTTTTTGCAAGGGGCTTAAGGATTTTGCCGAATCGTAAGCGTACTCTCTTTAATAACACGAGAACTTATATCGCGTTACTGTGCAGGTAATGACTCTGTACATGTGAATTAAGTTACTAATGGTATATTTAAAAAATATAGTTAATACAGAGCAGTGGTCGATTCAGCTGTTGCCAGCTTGACTATTTTCTTCGATCTGACATTTTGCTTTCGCTAAGGCCTTACGAAGCCTTCAATCCCCTGCAGGGGTGTGTCTAAGCAAAAGATGCTAAATATCCTATTGGTTGAAGATGGTAGAGAAAACGGAAAGGGAAAGTACTCTTTGCAAGAAACCGATCGGACGGCGCGACGCCGTCTGTTTATTGTCGTCCAGATAGCTCTCGACTCGCCCCAACAGTCCCTATTTTATGGAGACAGTTGTAAATAATCGGGTCCCAAACGTTAGGTCCGGACAGGCAAACCAAGTGCCAGCCACGTGCGATGTGACGAAGCTTGAAGCTCGATAATGAACTGTTCGCGCTCAACAGTGTTTGTTGGTTTAGTGTAAAATGAGTGACACTCGAAATGTGGATATGCAGGACGTGCCGGAAGATATGGACAATAATACTCCGTTTCGTTCGCGACATTTACGTTCGTACGCAAAGAGATTATCGAAACGGAGAGTACATTGCCAAAAGAGAAGGTCTCTAGCCCTTCAGAAGAAACAAGAAAGCGCAAAAACGGCAGGCGATACTGCCGTAGGACAACGTCCAGAAGAAGAAAACTTCGTTATAGAAAAAGTTGCGAAGAACGAGCCGCAAGAGCAATCGCGTCTCCTAAATAGCAACGATATAATGAATTTCGCAAATGTGCTTACTCAATTGCAAAAAATAGGTAAGCATGCAAAAGATAGGGAAGACTGTAGCATTGAACACCTACGCATAACTGGTGTGAAACGGCGTGGCTTCAAGAGCATCTTCAGCGTAATGTGCACTTTATGTCATTACAAAGCTGAAATCTGCAATCAATGGGACGAAGCCGAAGAAATGGATTGCAATCAGGGCGCCGTTAATGCAACAATTTTATGTGGAGGCAGCTATGCCCACTTGGAACATACTTTTGCAGGAGTGAACGTATGTTGCACGTCGAAGAGAGACTTTGTGAAGAATCAAGATGAATTCGTCTAGTCTGCAATTGTCGCCGCAGAAGAAGAGATGTTAGCAGCGGCTGAAGAAGAAAAACGTTTGGCGATTGAAAGAGGCGACGTTCTTCCCGGATCAAGGATCCCTCACATCCCCATTGTGGCCGACGGAAGCTGGATGAAGAGATCCTACTGCAGTGGATGTTACGATTCTGCGTCTGGAGTCGGCGTGATAGTTGGGTATCGCACCAAAAAAGTTTTATTCTACGGCGTTCGAAATAAAGTTTGCAGAATTTGTCGGATTGCTACGTAAAACAAGAAAGAACCCCAAAAGCAAGTATGCTTCAAAAACTGGAGCATATGTCGAGCATCAACTGCTATGGAAAGCGTTGCTATAGTAGAAGGATTCAACACTAGCGTAGAAAAACGTGGGCTCGTTTATTCTACTCTGATTGCTGATGAGGACAGCAGCGTGTATAAGAAGATTATTGATGCTGACCCGTATAAGAGACAGATTCGTGTAAAAAAAATTGAATGCACGAATCATTTGTTGCGAAACTTTTGCACAAAAATGAAAGCGATTGTGAAGAAGACTACACCTGGACCATTGAGGCAAGCTGTGGAAAGTAGCACTCGCCGGATGCGCACGGACATCGTAACAGCCACAAAATTTAGATACAATCAGAATGTATCAATCGACGAGAAAACAAAGAATTTGTATGGCGACATACAGAATGTTCCGAGCCACGTGTTTGGTGAACACAAAGAGTGTGCACAATTAAAATATTTCTGCGATGGAAAGAATAAAGAGAATGAAAGAAACATCGTTCCAGAATTGATGAAAATCGGGGTGTACCAGGACGTAAAAGAAATACTTCGTCCACTGTTAGCTCATGCGGAGAGCTTACTGTATAAAACTAATAATAACGCTGTGGAAAGTTTGAACGCGATAATTGCCAAGTACATTGGCAGGAAAAGATTAAATTTCGCCGAAAGAGGATCATATACAGGAAGATGTGCTGCTGCTGTCATGGAGTACAACAGTAACCAAGTGCACTCGCGATTGAATGCGGCAACGAAGAAGAAAACGCCCGAGGTTGTTCGCCAAATGGAAGAAAAGAAGAAGAAAGAAAAGGAAAAGAGAGCTGCGAAACAGAAGGAAACGAACGCCGCGCAATATGTACGCAAGCAATTGCCCTTGCAGAAAGATTCTGATTATGGACAAAATGCACAGAAGCCAGACATGCCATCCGAAATGTATGAACTGGAGCGGGAAAAGCATATGCAAATGCTCAGGGAGTGGCAAGACAAAAGACATGCTATTGAAGAAGAAACCATCGGACAAGCAAAGAACCGCAGATGGTTGCAGTACAGGTCCAAATTGTTGACAGCATCCAATTTTGTGTCGTCGCCGACCTGACACGCTTTGCGCAAATGTAGTAAAATCATTTCTGTATCCGAAGATAATTAGTGCATCCGCGGTGTAATACGGGAAAGAATGCGAGAAAATTGCTCGCGAAGAATTGAAGAAGCAATATACAGATATTGCAGAATGTGGAATTTTCATCGACAACTGCATCCCCTTCTTAGGAGCTTCAGCGGATGGTATCATCGGTCAAGAGGGTATTGTGGAAATCACATTCCCCAAATCAGCGGAGAACTTTTCGCCGGAAGAAGCGATTGAAAAAGTACCCATTTTCCGGCGCATGTTCACACGTGAGACAGGTATTTTCAACGAGCAGAACGCATCACTATTTTTATCAAGTACAAGGCCAGTTACATATTACTGACAGAAAGTACTGTATATTTTGCGTTTGGACCCCGAAGGGACTGAAATCTATAAAAATAGAAAGAGATGATGCGTTTTGGAAAAGAGAAATGGAGCCAAAACTGGTTCAATTTTATTTAGAATGCATGCTACCCGAATTAGTAGATAGTCGGCACAATAGGTGCATGCCTATTCGGGAGCCTCAATTTATATTAGCAGAAAGAGCGAAAGAAAAATCCAAAAGCTTGAAAAAGCGAAAAAGGTCTCACTCCGAAAATAGTGAAACTATTGCATCGGTCCGGCCTCGCACCGCGGTGTAAAGTGATTCTGTCAGTGGTCACAAGTACCAGCAATGGCACTTGTACTCGCGGATCATACGATCACGTGAGTCAATTCACGCCAGCGTAACTTTACCAAGAAAGTGGAAAAGGGAATAATAAATTTAATTCACCCTTTAATTTTTTCAGACACATTTCTAAGTTCACAGGAGCAGACAGACAGAATCCGGTTCGGTCAAAGTGCGCCAGGCTGGTACATAGGGGCGTCGCAGGTATGCATGATGTTCGACGAATTATTGAAACAAACTTTTACTTTTATACCAAATTTACCGAAATGTTTGCGATCATTTCTTACAGGTGGACTTTTTACAAACTTACTGCAAACATGGTGTATGGAACGGTAATGCCGGGGCAAATGGAATAATAAGTACCATATTTCACGTAATATTTGACACTTTATAAATCTGCAGTAAAATTTTGTAGGCTTATAAAACAACAATTAAGTATTTCCATTACATAATGTGTTACAGCTCCACACTGCTTACGTCACATTTCATTGCGAGCAACCTGGTAAAATTGTAGGAAGACCGTCAATGGAGAAAAGGAATTACACAAAATGAGGGAAGATAATAATCTACAATGAAGTTGTGGAACAATTCCGAAGAAAAGCATGTAGAAAAGTATTAAATTGAAATATACTTTTTCTCCAAATTAATATTTTTAAAAAATGGTTACGATTTGTATTTAAACAACAGACAATTCTTGTTGATAGATAAGATAATTTAATGTATAGATTGATAAAAAAGAAAGCGTTATATGTTTTTAGAAGAATTATTGCATTCATAAATTTCATTACGATCGGCGTGTTACACTTCGGTGATGTACCTTATTCGAATTGTATGCTTTGAAATTGAAGGGTCGGATGCAATAAGGGGACTAGCGCTCGAAAATGGGAAACGTTATTGTCCAAACGCTAAGAAAGCATTGGAAAATTAAATGTTGTTAAACTGTAATTTAAAAAATACCGTGTTATAAACCTCGTCAGGACACATATTTTTATTATTTACAGTTTGTTTATCCAATCATTACTATTCGAGCTACAAATTATAAAGTTAAAAATTTTAATCGTCCAAAATCGCTATTTCTTTAAACATAAATTGCGATAACTTGAGTAAATATTAAGGGATCGTTATGACACTTGAAATATAAAACTCAGAAAACTCTAGCAAAGCCACAAAATGTATGCAAAAACCCCTTATGTTAAAAAATGTAATAATATTTAATTAAAAAGTAATACTGGACAAAACCCATGTTTTTCAACGTTCGCTGTTAAAAAGTATCGAGGCAATTTTGAGTTACATATAACTTGCAGCGACAAAGCTTTTTCTTAATATACAAGCAAGATTTTCACCAATTTTCACACTGCTTAATAACTAATTGTAGAAGATATGGCGATATATATAAATTCCGCGCGCCACCAATAGTCAACAGCCGCGTATAATGCGCTATTTAGCAGTTTTATCACTCGCGGTGACAGTTGGCGCCGTGCGAGAAATATATATATCGTCATATCTTCTACAATTATTTATTCATCAGTTGAAAAATTGGTGAAAATCTTCCTTGTATATTAAGGAAAAACTTTGTCGCTGCAAGTTATATGTACCTCAAAATTGCCTCGATACTTTTTAACGGCGAACGTGGAAAACATGGGTTATGTCCAGTATTACTTTTTAATTAAATATTATTACATTTTTTAACATAAGGGTTTTGTGCATACATTTCGCGGCTTTGCTAGAGTTTTCTGAGTTTTATATTTCAAGTCTCATAACGATCCCTTAATATTTACTCAAGTTATCGCAATTTATGTGTAAAGAAATAATGATTTTGGACGATGAAAATTTTTTTCTTTATAATTTTTAGCTCGAATAGTAATGATTGGATAAACAAACTGTAAACTGAAAAAATGTGCCCTGACGAGCTTTACAACACTATATTTTTTAACATTCAGTTTAATAACATTTAATTTTCCAATCTTTCTTAGCGTTTGGACAATAATTTTTCACATTTTAGAGCGCTAAGTAGTCCCCTTATTGCATCCGAGTCCTCAATTGCACATTGATTATACAAAATATTACATCCTTCTACGTATAAATAAAAAATATTGATTCGTAAATTAGTATTGTTTCATTGACATGTTTCCTAACTTCACTACTCGACCTCTCTATCTTTCATTATTGCTATCCTCCTTTACGCTCAGCGAGGCTCTGGCGCTAGACGCAGCTCTCGTGCCGTATTCCTTCAAGACTTCTCGATAGAAAGATATGTGGCAACAGCGCGGCAGAGACAGAGAGAAATAAGATGTGGCAACTATGCGAAAAAAAATTCGTCTACACAGAGTACCTGGAGATGTCACCTCTGTACAACTTCTTTTTATCGACCGCAGTAGTTTCATTAGGGCCCGTCTGTTTACAAGGGACGCTTCGATCGATTCTGACCATAACAAAAATGAGACGGCAGCTTTAACTACGGTTTTGTGGTCAGAGCCTGCTGCCATTATCAGACAGCAGATTGGCGGCAGATACCGAGCAGATTCTGCTGCCATTATCAGACAGCAGATTGGCGGCAGATACCGAGCAGATTCTGTTGCCGGGATCTGACAGCAGATTGATAGCAGATTTCGAGCAGATTTTGCTAACAAAAAACCGACTGCAGATTGGCGGCAGAAATCGAGCAGATCCTAATGTCAAGATCTGACATCAAATTGATATCAGATTTCCAGCAGATCTTACAACGTAATACACATTTACAATATAATATCGGTTTACAATCGGTATTACAACAATATGAAATAATTATTACAGTTAAGTTATTCTTATAGTTAAGATATTCTGTATGTGTTATTTATTTGTAATGTTTACCTACGTAGATCATTGCTAAGTAGATATTATAGAATTTCTATGTATTTCAGTTCATGGAAGTTATAAAAAAATATTATTAAGGTATTATTCTTGAAAAGTTCTCTTTTCTTTTCAATATTTGTTATGAAACTATTAATTACTTATGTTATGATTTCCATACTTTTTATTAAATAAATATATGAAGAATATGATATTATATTGTTAAATAAAACTAGTACTTAATAGTTTAGCACTATTTTTTATCTTATGGAACTTTTTTAATAAACGTTCTAATAGAACTTGTTTCTATGCAACTTTTATTATAGAAAATCTAAAATACCTGTTCCATATGAACACTTATTAAAGAAGTTCCTGAGGGTAACATTTCTTTCAATAAAAATTCCACAGGAACAGATATTTTTTTAAACGAAACATATAAGTAAGTTTTAACAGAATTTTTTTAAAAACGAAAGAAAACTGTTTATTTTGATCCCCGATTAAAACCTATATAAATTATAATAGAAAATCTCAGTAGAGAAGACTTGACATTTATAACCGCTGAAGGTACTCTTAAATTTTTATTTAAAAATTTTATAAAAATTGTATACTGAATTAACGAGTGTCTTGTTGCTATTAAAGAAGAAATATCGAAAAGAAAAGATAAGAGTATTGTGTCACTTACAAAATTTTTGCATAATCCAGAATCTCTTCAAAAAGATTCAAAATCCGCATGTTATCATTTAACTTCCAAGGCAGATATGTATAAAACGGCAAAATAAATTCTAAGTAGCTAGACTTTTCGAAACATATAGCAGTAAGCACGATTCTCTTGAAACTACTGAAAAATTACAAAGAATTATTTCAAGAATCATCATTAAGAAACCAATTAGTGGTAGTAATCGCAGATAACCTCCAAGAATTTAGTGTAAACCAATAAGAAGATAAATTCTGGACTTTGACAAAGGAATTTCATATTTTTGAGAATTAGGTTTGTGAATCCTGAGGGACCATATTTTCGCCCGTCGGCTGGTTGCTCCATAAATTCCAGAACACCGTCGAGTTCTGGGCTGTCTGCGTGCGTGGACAACGTGTTTTATTCCGTACGCTATTCTTTGCAGTTCGGAGGGCCTCTTGCGCCCGCTCCCGGAATGTCCAGCGGGTGGACTTTCTAAACTTTTCGTTACGACGTACGGAATATGAAAAGAAATGAACGCACAGAACATTGGGAATTTGGTCGCCAACCGTGGGACATATGATAATGGTAACAATCATAACGCGTAGAAAGATGAAAAGCACCAACTTCTACACAGCTCCCAGCAAGTGAATAAAGGAGTTACACTATCATGACACCCTTCTGTTGAGAAATCCAACTGTACCTATGTAACAGTAAATGCGGATGAATCATTCCAAGGAATTTTAACAAGTTCTGCTTCAAGACCAAGCTGAACATATTCCCCTGGATCTACGTTGAATGTAATAACACGTTTATGTGGCGTATTGAGAATCGTTCTAACATCCTTTGGCAAGTTAGAAAAGCAGAGATGTGTTCGAAGAAGAAATACTACATTATTTCCTTGAGTATGCGTCAAGTTGTTATCTACGAAACAAGACGCTAACTCTTCGCGAAAGGAGTATCTCCGTCGATCTCAGAAACAAATGAAGGGGAAGTAGAAGAGCGATCATCTTGTGGTATTACATCGTGCCTAGCACTGAAAGCAACATCTATTAAATTCTGTATCTATTTCTAACTACAACCTGCAGATGAGCTCAGAGTATCTTGTACGTTACAAGTACTATCAGGTTCTGTACGAACGGTGCCACATGAAGAAGAGTTTTGCGAGCTCATGTGGTTCCTGATTTTGAACATAACTCTACTTTGTTGTCTAGCTGATAATCTAGGCGCCGGTTTCTGCGATGTAGATAATTTGAAATTGTGGTTATTCATAATTACGTACGTCTTCTTCCTGTTTAAAAGATGATAGGATTCCCAACAATTACTCACGAACTTCTGGATCACTGTCTTCACTGAATTCCTTGTTCTATATTTCTATAATCTGGAACTGTCTGGAACTTTCCGTTGCGACAGTTGAACTTGGAGCTCGGAGCACTCGGAGTTGCTCGGAATTGGTCGGAGTGATCAACAAACGCGGACTGGCGGTAATCCTGACCAATCACAATTTTCGGCAACATGGCGCAGCCTATCCGAGATTACAGTTATAACGCCAAAATTAAAATTGTTCATCCGTGGGCTCCTGTGTATACCAGAAGATGCGTATCTCATTTTATTGGCACGCAGAACAATTAAGAAACCAAACAGCGCAGTTCACTTTATTTCAATATTACGGGAACTACCTCCCGACACACAGTGGTCTGTCCATTAACAATCTAGATCTAGCGGGACAAAAGTCGCAAGTCGTATATAAATCATCAGTTAGGTGGAAACGCTTATTATTTGTTTGAAAAACATCATCGACAATGTTTTACCATCCTTAAAACTTTCACCTCTTAACCTCTAAGGGTGTTTTAAAACTAGAATTCATTTCCTGGAGTTTCTTGGAATATATATAACTAATATGCATGATTTGTGTTTTGTAGGGAAAACTTTTTTACAATCACTTTATGTAGATTGAGTTACACATTTTAGCTCTAGTATCAGCAAACTCTTCTTACTTTCTATCGCCAAACTGCTCGTAGGCAACAGAATCTGCTTGATGTCTGCTGCCTATCTGCCGTCAGATTGTATTGCGCAGGGTCTGCTCGATTTCTGCCATTAAATTGTACCAGCAGATTCTCCGCAGTGTTTGTCGCCAAACTGCTCGCAGGTTATGTCAACAGGTTCTGCTTGATTTCTGCTGCCTATCGGCCTCCAAATCGGGTTGCACAGAATCTGATCGATTTCGGCCATTAAATTGTATCAGCAGACCCTGTCGCTAATCTGCTCGCAGGTTAAGGTAGCACAATCTGTTGGCTTTCTGCTGTCAGTTTGCTTTCATCATGGAATATAACAAATCCTGTATCAAATCTGCAGTCTTTCTGTCACAAACATTTTTACTCAGGCGTTGCGCAAAATCTGCAAAACGGACGTGGCTGACTGAGCATTAACAGTGAAATAAACTCATTGTTATTAAATAAAATTTGGAATTTGGTAGAGAGGCCTAAAGATAAAAATATCGTCGACTGTAAATAGATATTTACAATTAAAACTGATGAACACGGGAACCCATCCAAATACAAAGCACGTCTTGTTGCTTGCGGTTTTAGTCAGAAATATTTGACTGACTACAATTAAATATTTGCACCAGTTGCAAGAATAGCTAGCTTTAGATTTATAGTTGATTTTGCAAATCAGTTTAATTTATTAATAGACCATATGGATGTGACGACTGCATTCTTAAATGGTGAATTAAAAGAGGACATTTATATGAAAGTTCCTCAAGGAATTATGAGCAAAAGTAACCAAGCCTGTAAATTGAATACAGCATTATATGGTTTAAAACAGGCGGCAAGATGTTGGTTAGCAGTATTTGAGAGAAATCTTGTAGAAAAGGGTTTCCGAAGTTCATCAGTCGATCGTTGTATTTATATCTTGGAAAGAGGAAATATATTTACAAATATATATGTTGTACTATATGTGGATGATCTTGTGACTGCTACGGCAGATATGGAAACAATGGCAAACTTTAAAATGTAGTTAATGAAAAGATTTAAAATGGTCGATTTGAAAGATATTGGTTTTTTCTTAGGAATAAAACTCGAACGTAAAGGTGATAGAATAACTTTAGATCAGACTGCTTGTATAAATAGAGTCTTCGAAAAATTTAATATGTACGAGTTTAAGCCCGTTACTGTACATCTGCTAAGTAAATTAGATTATTCAGGCATGAATTCTGATGATTAGTGTGAAGCGCCGTGCAGAAATATTATTGGTTGCTTAATGTACATGATGATATGTACAAGGACTGATTTACGTACTGCAATGAATATTTTAAGTCGGTATACAATTAAGAATAACAATGAACTTTGGCAGAATTTAAAACGAGTGTTGAGATATCTCAAATGTTCAAGTAATATAAAATTCAATTACGTAAAAGGAAATTATAACGAAATAATAAGCGGTTATGTTGATTCTGATTGGGGAAGTCATGATGAAAATTATAGGAGAAGTACAACAGGATACTTATTTCAATTGTTTGAACGATGCACAATATGTTGGTCGACAAAAAGACAAGGATCGGTAGCTGCTTCATCTACTGAAGCCGAGTATATGGCCCCTTTTAAAGCTGTAAGAGAAGCCTTGTGGCTAAAATCGTTAGCAGTTAGTATTAATATAGATATTTCGAAACCGATTATACTCTATGAGGATAATAACGGCTTCATAAGTATTGCTAGCAGTCCAAGTAATCACAAGAAATCAAAACATATAGATATCAAATATCATTTTTCAAGAGAGCAGGTAGAGAAAAATGTTATTAAACGTAAATTTGTCTCTTGTAACGGTTTCGAGCGTGACGTAACGCTTCTTACAGGATTTCGGGATTGGTTCGAGTGGCGTGCGATAAAGAATTAAAATTCAAGAACAAGAATTTAACTTAATAGTGTTTATTCAGGAAAACACTTCTAAATCATACAAACAAACAAAAATTAACACTTTATAATTTTAAAGGAATTAGAATAATTAAATAGGTTGCGACTCTCGGTCGGTACAAAGAAATAAAGTTGATCGTCTTGGGTTGCGACTCTCGGTCGGTACAAAAGAACGCCCGTTTGATCGATCAATTTAATATATTGTAACTTAAATGACTAATAATGACGTCTTAGTCGATAGAATGAATTGGTTTATGGATAGTGACTCTCGGTCAAAGTAGGATTTAGGTTGTAATTTTAGGAATTAGCTTATAAGTCTAGGAGTTACATTATGGATAGTGACTCTCGGTCAATATAGAAGGATAATAGGTTTATGTAGTAGTTTAGGATTTAGGAATTGAATATGTTAAGTTGAGATACGTTTTAAATTGTTCTCCGTTTCATCAGGGGCAGGTTTTGCCACCTGGAGTGATCTCAGTCCCACGTTGCTCAGGAGTAATGTACTAACCTGAGAATAAGAATTAATAACTTTGCTTCAACAAACTAAGGGGCCTACAAGGCGGCTTCCACGGCCTGAACGTCTCGTCAAACTTAGCGACTATGGCTTTGGTTGGGACGTTCGACAGAACCGAGGGGCCTACAAAGCGGCTTCCAAAGTTGGAGTATTAATTTATCATGGGATCAGTTATTAGCCTTAAATGATCCTTTTACGTTCAATCATTGAATGCTTGAAATAGAATTCTCGACTGGCATCGAATGAATCGAATAGAATGGAATGAATGGAATTGAATCTCTTTGGGCTATCGTGTCCGTATTTATACATATTCTGGACTTTGGGAGCGCACCAATAGGAATGGAGTTCGACTATAACGCGTCAATCATTCTCGACTCATTCTTCTCCAGCCAGTCTACAAATCGACTGGTTAGTGCGCAGGCGCGCGTGGAACGCTCGGTTCTCCCACTCGTCGCTATGCATATTTCTCTGCTCTCGATCCTTACTCTCGCCGATCCGCCGATCGACTGAGGATCGCGCATGCGTTCGATTCTCCCACTCTTCATCACTCGATTCTCTCTTTCATCCCACTCGCGTCTCGCGATACTCTGAGCTAATATTAATATTAATACTAAACACACCTTATAAAAGTAGG
This sequence comes from Andrena cerasifolii, assembly GCF_050908995.1. Taxonomy (NCBI): domain Eukaryota; kingdom Metazoa; phylum Arthropoda; class Insecta; order Hymenoptera; family Andrenidae; genus Andrena; species Andrena cerasifolii. Next base: position 3,086,148 of record NC_135120.1, read on the forward strand.
AATAATAAGAATATAATAAGAATATAAGTATTTAAGTGCTTATTAATTGGATTTATTGACACGAAAAAGAAAGGCGCAGTTTTGGGGGTTTGTTACACCCTGCAGAAAGTCAGGTAGCTAATGTACTCCCCGTCGGGGCCCCGCTACGTACAATAGTCGTTGACTTCTGGCCGCTAATGTATAGTTTCATGGTTACTTAAGCAGTCGCGTATACAGTTGAAGATTGGCCATCTGGGGTGGTTCCCCCCCCCGGAGTTCGCGTTGGCGGGTCCTCCGGGTGGGGCCCTCCGGCCCGACCTCAGATCTGCATTTAGTTACACATACATGTATGTAGCATACTTACCTCTCAATAGAACAGCCTAGACTTGCAGTAGTCTTCCTGGAATGCATCCAATTACATATCCCCTGGCATCTCTCTGAGTAATCGAAGATATGGGTCTTACCCAAGCATCAGGAGGATGGAGTGGCAGCGCGACCTGTAACAAACGTATCCAGTGTTAGCAGTGGGAGAAATGTCTGCCAGATCACCAGGCAGACGGGTCCAACACAACAGCCTTTGGCGCCCGGCGGATAAATACTAGTGTGATTATGCCGAGCAGGGGAAGTTTGACGTGTATTTTGAAGTTTGGCAGCCACCAATTGCCACAAGGTGGCACAACTCAGAATGGAACCAAACATAGGAACAGCCTCGGATGACTACTTTCTGTTAGCTGTGTGTGTGGGGGGGGGGGGGGGGTGGAAGAGATAAGTCTGATGACGCCGCGTTGGTGCTGCGGGCCGGTGTCACTGGAGAGGGTGGGGAGCCCCCAGGAGAAGCCCCAACAGCAGGACACGGCTACTTTACTAAGGATGAGGACTTGGACATGGAATGGACGCACACATCAAGATTTAAAGGCGAGAAAGGCAAGAGAGGAGGGGCCGGAGGGGCGTGCGAAAACACCGAGAGCGCCACCAAAGATGGGAGGTCAGAGACCCAAAACCCAAATGATGGGCGGGGTGGGGGGTCGCAGCCACCACCTTATAAGAAGGATGCCCTGACGGCGCTTATTAACAGGCAAACTGAGAGGGCGGGGGTAAAGGGGGGGGCAGACAGAATACCGGAGTGCTCTCTCCCCGACCCGTTCCGGTGGCACAATGATTATAGATCTGGATACCGAGATTATCCCCGAGTCACCTACCCCAACAACGATCTTCAGTGAAAAAACTCTAGCCAGGACTCCTCCACAGTCCCTCGGCGGATCGAAGCACGACAGAACAAGTAGTGAGAGGGGACGTATGGCACACGGTGGGAAATGGTACCCGGAGGTAGACATTACTCCGGTCCCAAAGACCAAGTTGAAGGCCAGGTCGAGCTCGGCCTCAAGGGCCGTGGATCTGGGAATACGGGCCGAAGAAAGGAGAGAGGACGGGCTCGGAGACTACAACGTTTGTGGCTCCGATGCTTTCACGAAAGAAGAAGCTGACGGGACCCGTGAACCCGGTTTCCCCACCAGCTAACACGGCCCGTCTCTTCGTAAAAGCGACAGAGATTATCAACAATTTCGCAGGCCTTTGTAGGGAGGTAGTCGCAGTAGCGAAAACAAAGGTGGGGGGTTCACCCGAAATGTCTAGGGTGGCGGAGATGGCAGCGGTGGCCACCCGAGGGGTTGACGAGGCGTTGGTAACGGTGACAGAGGCCAGATGAGCTTACGCCGTTGACTGAGGGATAGGGAAGGAGACCCCTGCAAATGCTCGGACTGCAGAGAGGGAGCCAGACCTGAGAAGAAGCCGGCAGAAAGTAAGGTCCGATACGATGGGAAAGACCCACCTGGGGCAGTGGATACTCCAGTTGCGAGGAGGGATACAAGGGAAATGTGTACTCAGACGGAGGGTATCACCCCAACCCCCAAGCAGACGGGATCCCAATAAAAGGGGGGCAATAAGAAGAGACCCCGAACATCTCCCCTGGAGGGAGCCGAGGCCTCTAGGAAAAGGCTCTATGCGAAGGTTGCGACCGAGAGTGTGAGCATAACCCCCAAGGATAATCGAGCTGGCGCGTAGACTGAGGGGGGACTGGTGGTGGACCCCCCCCCCCCCTCCACACACACACACACACGATCCGAGATAGTGGGCTCGGGTTGTTCGGGTCCGAGATCCCTCCACAAACAGAAGGAGTGGCATCAGTTATCCCAATGGCAACTGAAGAAACCACGCCAACAGCAACGTCGACAGTTGTAGATTACGCAGCAGGGTAACCCACATCAGGGAAACCAGCGACAGCGACAACAACAAAAGCAGCAGCAGCAGCACCCCAAACAGCAGACCCGGCAGCAACGAAAACGGAAACGTCGCCCAGAAAGGAAGAGACCAGAGGGGTAATTCCACGCCAACTCGATCACTTTCTCCCCTCGATATCTCAGATTGTGTTTAAACTTGAATATGATGTAGACCTCGTGGAATTGTGTGTGTGGGGGGGGGGGGGGTTAAATCATCATTTTGTCGATTTCGAGTTTGTTTAAAAAATACAGGGCCTTGAATTTTGTAATTTTGGCCTATTTTCGTGAAAATGGGTTGTACTTATGAATTTTTATCACGGAAACTATTTGTCGGATTTAGTTGATTCTTACGGCATTTTTATGTAAAAGGATCGGCCTTCCCGAATAATTTTTTTCCAGGTCAATAATTAAATTTGCAACATTGAAAATTATATTATAAACAAATCTATATTTTGCAAATTCGGGCTCGAAGTCGCGATTTTAAAAATCCGAAAAAATACTACCATATTTCTTGAAGTTTTTTCTACAAAATGAGCCTTTCCCCAGGCTGGTGCGGCTCCTATTACCGTCGCAGTAGGGTTGTAAATACGGCGGTTCGCGCCGAATCAGGTAAGCGCACCGGGCCTCGCCCGGACGCTCCGCTATTACAGTCGACTGACCGTACCGCTACCATGCCATAATATTACTTCAATCAGGTCTAAAAACAATCTTGATGGATCCCGTACTCGTCTGAATTGTACCATTTATGTCTGCAGAACAGTTTCTTGGATCCCCTCCTTATGAATTCAAACAATGGTTTACCCAAAAATTCCTGTAGGTACCATATAATGTTATACCTGAACACGAATATATTTTATGATCATTTTACTACTTAGTGTCATCCAAAACAGAGCAATAAGCTATGCACGTTTTGCAGCCATTTTTGGCTCACGATGTGCCTCTAAGGTAGCAATAAACTTGTAGGCCGCTACACATTTATGTAGGAAAGTCGGGGTTTCACAAATTAATCAATCAAACACATCAGTGAAATAAGAATAAGCGATATAATGATGAAAGATTAATATAAAGGAATAAAGGAATACATAATATAATATCATCGTGACGGTGCTCTTAGCATGCTTTTCAATGACTGTCTATCGGCACGACCGCCGAGGACCGCCTCGATTCGGCCGTCTCCGCCGAACTTCGTCCTCCGCCAACCTCCGTGTTCCGCGCGAGAATGAATCGCATTCCGGCCGCTACTACCATTCCTACATTTATTGGTATCGGCCTTCCAAGATTTCAGTCTTCGGGCAACTTTCATACCGCGCGTATCTGAAAATCTGTTTGCAGAATTCCGAAAATGGTGCGTTAGTGGTGTTACAATCCCTTCAACCGAATGGGACATAGTCGTTGTGCAAAAGGACTCCGAAAAGTATCATTGGGAGTGGTTCGTTCATATCCAATTGTTACTGAAGGAATGTTCATTTGTACAACTTGTCGTGTACGGTTGTTATTAAAATTATTAACGGATCGGAGCTAGGATTTAGTCAGCGTAATTTTGGATCACAAGAATTCGAAACTTTAAGGAACACGAGCACAACTATATTTACAGAACTTTGCCGCAACACAATTGCAGTTATAATTCAATTATTATGTACAAGGTCACAAATAAACGACACACTATTTACAGAAAACGATAGTAATTATTTATGCGAAGTTTTATCAAGCAAGCAGGCGTGCAAGCTCATAAGCGCTAAACTAGTTACTAAGCAAATGCGTAACTCCGCGAAGCAAAGGGCGCAAGTAAGAGAATGTGCAGAGCGTATCGAGAGTGTGTTAATCTCAGCAAAGTCGCGAACAGAAGAAGCGATTCAGGAAATCGACCGAGATTTTCTGGAACGAAGAGCCTTCCCCTTCCATCGATCGCGCGTCGGTGGAAGGGGCCGTGATCGCCGCTCCACATGAGCAAGCAGGCCTTTGCCAGCGCTTAATTAACCGCGGGCCTGGGAGATGTCGTCAAATGCTGCTTTCTTGAACAACGGTTGTATCGGGAAAAATTAAGAAACAGACCGAAACCGTATTTGCTGAAATGCTCTGCAGATAAATTTGTAGGAAACGTAAAAAAGAAATATATTTTTCCCATGGAGCGGCTGCACAGTATAAAAATAGAAAAATGTTCATAAATTTGACAAAACACATTAGGGATTTCGATGTTGCTGCTGAGTGGCAATTTTTGCAACGGCACACGGTAAAGGACCATGTGCCGGGATTGGAGGTGCCGTGAAAAGACCTGCAATACGCACTAGCTTACAAAGACCAGTGGATAAGCAAATTCTTACACCCCTAGCTTTATCTGAATGGGCAAGAACATCTTTTCCAAACTTTACCTTTGATTACGTAAAACAGGATGAACAGAAAAACCATGATGCTAGCTTAGAAGGTCGCTTTGCTGCAGCACTTGCTACCACTGGCACCAGAACCTTCCATAGCTTTACGCCATTACCACAAAACAAAATTTTATGTAAAACTTTTTCGTCCGATGACAATGATACTGTGTTCAGCACAATGAAATAGTTTCGGCCAATTCCTTATTCGCAACCCCTAATCCCCCAGCCCATCCCCTTCGAAATAATCCTTATCCATGCCATCCTTCTTGACCCATCCTTACCACCCCCCCCCGCTCCCTGATGGAAGCAGCTCACCAGCTTCCCGTGGTTTCCATCGAGCAATGACAATTTTTTAACAAATAATCAACGATAGGACAAGTTGATACTGAGAAATCTGATTATTATAAAAAAAAAGTCATTGGCCAGGAGTGAGTTTATAAAGTTCTTCAGCAGGCATAAATGACACCATTCAGACGAGTACGGGATCCATCGATATTGTTTTTAGACCTCATTGAAGTAATATGGCATGGTAGCGGTACGGTCGGTCGACCGTAATAGCGGAGCGTCTGCGCGACGCCCGGTCCGCTTACCTGATTCGGCCCGACCCACCGCATTTACCACCCCACTGCGACGTTAATAAGAGCTACACCACCCTGGGGATAGGCTTTTTTTTTGTAGAAAATACTTCAAGGAAAATGGTAGTATTTTTACGGATTTTTAAAATCGCGAGGTGAAATCGGCGATTCAACGTTCGTGGGATGAAAATACCATGCAACGGCGGACTGTCCAACAAAAGAAAAGGCGTCAAGTGCTTCCAGTGCCAAGGGTAAGGACGTGTAGCAGCCAAATGCGAAAAAGGTAGTGGTAAGCAAGTTAACGAATATAATAATCCCACGATTCGCAATCGAAAAGTATACAAAATTGTAACTATTGGAAATAAGCGATTAATTGCTTTGCTGGATACGGGTAGTGATCTCCATTTAATGAAAGCGGAACAATATATTATGCTGGGTTCACCATCGCTCACGGGTCCGGCAATTGCGTATAGAGGCATAGGTAAAGACGGTATGATGACATTGGGAAGTTTTGTAATAAACGTAGAAATAGATGATAACGACATTTATTTAATAATACATGTGGTATCAGACGTAACCATGAACCACAATTTGTTGTTAGGTTCGGGTCTATTGAGGGATGCGAATATCCAGCTGATAGGAAATAACGCGTTAGTCGCGAGGCGTGACGAATCGGTAAAAATCGAATCGTGATTCCTGTACTGACCAAACTTTCGGCACCAAATCCCGAAAACTGGTACAAATTTGTGGACGAGGTACAACAGTACATTAATTCGTCAATGTCTCGGAGCACTGTCGTATTGCCCTTCGAATTGTTAACCCGAAAATGTCGAATTGAAGCGAATCATCGAGGATGAAACGATTTGCGAAATGCAAGACAGGCGGAATGCGTTGCGCGAGCGAGCTAAGCAAACAATTGAAAAGATTCAGAGAGAAAATCAGCGTACTTATAATAATAAACGAAAACGGCCAAAAGCTCATTCAATAGGCGACTTAGTAGCGATAAAACGAGTCCAGGTTGCACCAGGGCAATAAGTTACACCCGAAATATGTGGGTCCGTACCAAATTTCTGTTGGTTGAATGTATAAAAATGAACATTTATTTCGTCGTCACTTACATATCTCGTGGACTACAAAGAACAGAACAGGAATCGCTTGAAGTCAGCATAGTGAACACAAAAACAAAAGACGGTACAAACGCCGCGTTCGTCCAGCGCATACTTTGCCGCGCTATATAAATTCGCCGGCGTGACAATCTCACATCAATTTCAGACATTTTGCGTGGCGACCGTTATGCAGTTAATAAAGTCGGCGAACATGAAGGACCTCGTTTTACAACGACGGCGGCAGACAATATAAAGACATGGACGTCGGATTTGTATGATCTGAGTCAGCAGAAAAGCGACGGTCATTCCGATGATCACAATGCCGAGATCGAAGGACAACATCGGGGTCCGATGTTACAGCAGGACGGCCGAGATGTAGGGCCGCGAAGGAGGAGGAGGAGGAGGAGGATGGGGAGGGGGAAAATAATACTTTGTAACATACCTTCACTACAATATTTAACTGTTTGAAGCACTTTTCAGAAACTTTTACACCCCACGAAAAATATAAACGTTTCTCATTCAATAATGGATGCCCCACTGATACTCAATTGTCATTATCATCGTCTATTGTGTCTAGGGATCTAGTATACACGATTGCCTGAAGAGTTCGTTATTTCGTTATCGAAATTTTACGAAGTTCCATATTACGTGCCGTTCCATATTACCTGCCTTTACCCTACATAGTTTATTTTTTCATAAATTTGCACTATTAGAAGCACAGGTGTCTTTTGTCAATAATAATTCGTAGTCGTTCAATATTTTAAATACAGCATTCTTCGCTTGCGCAAGTACATGCGGCGGAAAAGTTTTTGCGGTAGCCCCCATACACTTAAAAAATAAAATCGTGGGATCAGTCCCTTCTTCCTTGGAGATATTAATGTTTTTTAGAATTGTTTCTCTTTCGAGGGCCCCTTCTTTCCATACATTGACTACGGAGCTGGAATAATTTTTTTGTCTTTTTAGCACTGCACTTGCTTCGTTCCCGTAAGGCCGTTTCCTTAATGGAGCGATATTGTCCTCTGGCGGTGTTTCTGATTCAGCAGGAAAACCTTTCCAGCAGGCCGCCATTTCAATTGGACCATCGTGTCCATGGTCTTCGCGCATTGCGTCAAAATTACTGTGGGTACTACAGGGTGTCCCACTAAGGAATGGACAGCGTGATATCTCTTAAAGTATTGTCGATAAAAATATAAAAAAATAGGGAATTGCATGGTTCGAGGGAGCCCATTTATTAGCGCGAACGAATTTTGTTTTCGATTATTATTTTAAAAGATACGATGGTCAAGTTCGGTTTTTCAAATGGAACTATTTTTTTTGAACACCTGAGTTGATAGTGCGTTCCAAGACAAATTCAATAAGCTTTAATGTATACACTTTATTTCCACTGGTTTTTAAGATATTGCGCTTGCAAATTTACTGATTTTCACTGCAAGAAACCCCTCTGGAATGGCAAAAACCGGGGGCGGTCTTACTGCCGCCACGGGTGGCACTGCCTGTTGAAATGGATACTTACCTGCCAAAGGTCTACGCCAGAAATGGCAGGCCCAAAGGCTGGACAATTCTTTTCCGTCAGAAATGCTACTTAGGTAGGTACATCTGCGGTGTCGAGAAGCGCATCGTTACTTTTATTTCGCACTTGCTTCTACGCTCGGATGGCCGGTTCTTTTGGGAGGGATGCAAGTTGGATTGGTTAGGTTAGGAGGAGTGAAAGTTGCTAGACTAAATTTCAACCATAGGGAGCAGATTGTATCAGAACCAATCGGATTTGTATCCCTCACAAAAGAACCGGCCATCCGAGCGTAGAAGCAAGTGCGAAATAAAAATAACGATGCGCTTCTCGATACCGCAGATGTACCTACCTAAGTAGCATTTCTGACGGAAAAGAATTGTCCAGCCTTTGGGCCTGCCATTTCTGGCGTAGACCTTTGGCAGGTAAGTATCCATTTCAACAGGCAGTGCCACCCGTAGCGCCAGTAAGACCGCCCCCGGTTTTTGCCATTCCAGAGGGGTTTCTTGCAGTGAAAATCAGTAAATTTGCAGGCGCAATATCTTAAAAACTAGTGGAAATAAAGTGTATACATTAAAGCTTATTGAATTTGTCTTGGAACGCACTATCAACTCAGGTGTTCAAAAAAAATAGTTCCATTTGAAAAACCGAACTTGACCATCGTATCTTTTAAAATAATAATCGAAAACAAAATTCGTTCGCGCTAATAAATGGGCCCCCTCGAACCATGCAATTCCCTATTTTTTTTATATTTTTATCGACAATACTTTAAGAGATATCGCGCTGTCCACTCCTTAGTGGGACACCCTGTATAATAAAAAATAAAAAAAATCAATAAATAGATCTATCAACGGCTATATTTGGTTTTTGGTTGGGCTGCTGATCCCGAACTGTGCTTATTATTCCTCTTCTTTTTCATATACGTGTCCCTTATGTTCTTCCACCTTGCTTTACAATCTTTAGCTGCAATAATTAGATAATGTATTTTTTGCAGGTTTATTAATACTGCAGAAACATTCAGATCGTTGTCATTTGCATTCAGAATATGATACGGATACATAAGTAGTGTTTCTGTTTTGTCGACACTTTTCATTCCTCGAGAAAAAAAATGTACTCCGTATTTCTGGAAAATTCTCGAGAAATATGTAAAAAATAGTATGAGGACGACACAGGCGGGGTCACGCGCAGTCAGCGGACTACCATTTTTTTTGTTCTCTGAAGAAATTACTCCAAAGAAGTTCCTGCACGCCTTACGTTCAGACACAGGAAGAAAAGCGTTAATCCTGTGACAGTGGGTAATCCTTCAAATTGGAGACGGATCCCTTATCGCTTGAGTATATACACGCGCTCGAATTTCAAAACAAAAGCACGCGTTGACGTATTGAGTGCAAGGTGGCCTTGGGGAGGAGATATTGTTTGGGAGGGAAAAACCGAACTTGACTATCGTATCTCTTAAAATAATAATCGAAGAAAAAATTCGCCTGCGCTGATATTTGCCTCCTCGATCCATGCAATTGTATATAAACATTTTTTTTATCTCCAATACGTTGGGCAATATCCAGCTGCTTACTGTTCACGCGGACTGTGTTGGCATAGGTTAGGAAGGAAATACAAGTCTTTGTTACGTAATATTTTACTTAACTTTAAAAGCACGTGTTTACATTACGACGTTCATAGGTCGACTCAGAAGGGATAACATATTATGGAGTATGTCGTGTAAAGTCGATAGAGCAGATTTTTATATATCAACACATCTCCCCTTTTATAATTTTTAGACCTGTGAACAAATGTGCTACAATATACATAAAATTTATGAAGTTACGCTTGGTATCTCTGGGGTTTCTTTAGTTTGTTTCTGTTTCGTAGGTTTTTATATCTGTTTTCCACATCGTCATTGTCAGTCGTTCTTTGTTTCCTTTCATTCTTGCTCCCACTACTCTCTCTTTCCAGGAAAGAATCGCTTACGATTCTTTTTCTTAAAAATTTTGTGTTTTGTCTGATGACTTGACCTTCATCTGGTTTTATAATATATGATCGTGGTGTATCATGTTTTTTTAATGATTAATGCTGGCTCCCATTTTTTGTTTCTGTAGAGGTATACAGTTTCGTCATTATTGAACGTTATGCTTTTCCTTGTTGCAGTTTTGTCATAATGTTTTATTCTTTTCTTTTGAATTTCTTTTAATTAGTCTTTTATGTTTTGAATAGTAGGTCTGAGTTTCTCTCTTCTAATTGGTAATAAGTTTCTTGTTTGTCTGCGCATGAGAATTTGTGCTGGTGATACGTTTAAACCAGCTACCGGTGTATTTCTATAATTTAATAGTGCTTTTTGCCAGTCTTTTTGTTGATCTAGACACTTTTTTAATATATTCTTGGCAATATCAATGTCTTCTTCTGCGAGTCCATTTGATTGTGAATACCGTGGACTCGTAGTGATAATTTCAAATTCCCATTCCTTTGCAAAATTCTTTATTTCCGCGGATGCAAATGGTACATTGTCAGCTATTACTTTTTCTGGTATTCCATGGGTGCTGAACAATTCTTTCAGTATTTTTTATTTTTTCTGCTGCTGATTTATTTTTTAATACTTTTATGTCTAGCCATTTTGAAAAATAGTCTATTACAGTTTTTCCTTTTCATTCTTTCTGGCGTATTTCATGCACATACTGCATTTTTGCACTGTTTGTTCTATTTCATTATTTATATTAGGCCAATACATTATTTGTCTTGCTCTTGTTTTCATTTTAGCCATGCCGACATGCCCCTCATGCAATTTTTTTAGCATCATTTTCCTTAAAGTTATCGGAATTATTATCTTGTCACCATTAAACACAAGGTCATCTACTACATGTATGTCCTGTTGAAACTTCCAGAATAACTTCAATTCTCCTGATAAATTTTTCTGATGTTCAGGCCATTCATTTATAGAGAAGTCTTTTATTTTGATTAGTGTGTCATTTTGATTAGTTTCTATTTTAAGTTCTTTTTTCTTTTCTGATGTGATGGCCAAATGTTTACTTACACTCTGAACAATTTGATCCAAGTTTATTTCGTCATTGGCTTCATGAGGTAGAAATGATCTTGATAGTGTGTCGGCTATGTACATATACTTCCCGGGTACATATTCAACTTTCGTTTGATACTTTAGCATCTTCATTTTTAGTCTCTGTAATCTGGGCGACCCAATTTTACTGATGTCTTTTGTTGCAATGGATACTAATGGTTTGTGATCTGTTAGAATTTTTACCTTCCTTTCGTAAATAAAATTATGAAATTTTTTTAACGCATGTATTATAGCCAACATTTCTTTTTCTATTTGTGCGTAACCTTTTTCGGTTTCAGTTAAACTTCTTGAATTGTACGCGACTGGCTTATTTTTTTGCATTAAACAACATCTCAAACTTTCTTTTGATGCGTCAGCTTGTATTGTTATTTCTTTATTTTCATCAAAAGATTGTACTGTCGGTGATTTTGCTAATTTTGATTTTATTTTTTCTAGCTCTTGATCATGGCAGTTTGTCCTTAACCAGCTTGAGTTTTTCTTTAATAGTTTTCTCATGTTACTGGTTTCTGTCGCTAAATGTGGTACAAATTCTTGTATGTAATTTATCATGTCCAGTGTGCATTGTAATTTTTTTTGTTTGTAGGAGGCTTTAGATTAATTATTGAGTTTATTCTATCCTTGTCAATTTCTTTTCCCTTTTCAGAAAAGATATATCCTAGATATTTTACACTCCTCTTTTTATATTGAAGCTTCTTAATTGAATTTTATATTACATTTTCTAGCTTCTTCAATGACTTTCCGCAGATTTTCATCGTGTTTTTCTTCCGTCTGTGTATTGACCGTGAATTTACATTTCGCGTAACTCACGTACGTAGACGAAATTTCTTGTATCAATTCGCGATCTACGCCTCCAACGGCAAATTAATGGCGGTGGAGAAGGTTGCGTTAACAGTGTATTAAATAATAATGGTATAGATATAAGGTCTTTACGCTTGATGCGTCTTATAGAACGGTCTCTGCTAGAATGCGATTGACTCGTCCGAAAATGTTAGCCACAAGCTAAAACATCTCCTACAGCCTCTGAGCGGGTGGAGCCCTATTCCTTTTTCTGATGAAGACCTTTGCTCTGCGGTTCAGTCCCCAAGGAGAGGGTAAAAAATCTCCCAGGGGGGCCGTCTATACTTGCTGTCACCTCCAAACACTGCCCAGACGCCCGCGTTACAATGTTTGGGTCCTAGACTATCTGGCGCCTGCCAGAGTAAACCGTTGCTAATTTATGAGTCCCGTTCTCGGAGACGGAACAGTCTGTCCAGTTACAATTATGTCGTCAATATATATTTCTACACCTGGAATGTCTGCAAAAACTTCTTCGTTTTTTTTTTTAAATATGTCTGTTGAACAAACTAAACCGAATGGTAAAACATTTGATTTGTAGCAACCAAATGGTATTGAAAAAACACATATTTCTTTTGGTGTATCATCCAGTTCAATTTGCCAAAATCCATTTTTGAAATCTAATACCGCGTACCATTTTTTTCCTGGTAGCCTGGCTGATAGCTCTTCTGTTGTTGGTATTTGTTGATACGGTCCTATTATATGTTTGTTTAACTCTTGAGGATCGAAACATATACGAAGACTGCCGTCTGGCTTTTTTTATTATAATATTGCTGACCCATCATGTAGGATTATTTACTTTTGTTATAATGTTAGCTTCTTCTAATTCTTTTAAGTAAGCTTTTAATTTCTGTTTTACGGCTGAAGGTATTCTTCTTGCTGGTTTAGCAATCGGCTTCGCATTTTTGTCTATTATGATTTTCTCTTTACCAGGGAATTTACCAATCCCTTCAAATACATCTTTGTTTGTGGCATAGAAATTTTCTTTTGGGTCTTTTGTTAGGTTTTTCTCAGCTAATTTAATTTCATGTGCTCTTTTTTATAATACTGTTACGTATGTGGAATTTTCCCATACGCCGCTCTCAACCACTTTTCGAGCTCACGTCTGCGAAGGGAAAACGCCCTAAAATCCTTTTGCTTATCACATACCACTAAGGGGGGTCATGATCTCGACCATCTGGATCACGACCATGGGAACGGGAGTGACACGACGACGACCCCGAAGAATTTCCTTGTATGGAAATTTCTAATGCATCCCCACTCATTTTTGGGACTATATAAACCCTTTGGTTTCTACCCTCTGCGGTTAAAAGCAGTACAGTCACGCGTAGAGTAACGTCGTGTCACGCTCGTACCGAGTCGGTTGAATTCAGTAAGATCAAGCTAAAGTCTCCGTCGGAATCATAGTTGACCTCATAGAATCCGCGAGTTCGGTTTATATTCTATTGGGCACTTTGAAATAGCCACTCGTACGCCCCGCATCGCCAGTGCGTCAACACCGAGCAAATTAGTGGTAATCTATACACATTTACTACAGTATTTAATCGCGACACTTACATTTGTACTATAATTCATTATTGAATACACGAATGGTGTTCACGTCTAAATCGAGTAGATTCGTTAAAACCCATCTTTTACCCAGCGATCCTTATAATATTAGTAGCACTCACCCACTGATACAACTTTACCGCTCGAGTTGTATCGAACATAAATTAAGAGTTACGAGGCATTACTAACATTTCCCGCGACTCCCTGATCTAGCATCAGGTTCGTTCGCAACCTTTCATCCAAAACAAGGAATCTTTACCAACCTAGTGGCTCCCCGATTTCGCATCGGGTTCGTCCACGTTTAACCCTCCTACGGCTCCCTGATTTCGCATCAGGTTCGTCCGTATCCTACTGCTCCCTGGTTTCGCACCAGGTTCGTCTGTAAGTCTACCAACCTCCGAACAGCTCCCTGGTTTCGCACCAGGTTCGTCTGTGAATAATCCAACCTCCTAATAGCTCCTCAACTTCGCGTCGAGTTCGTCTGTGAACATCATCCTAGTGACACCCCGATTTCGCATCGGGTTCGTTCACGACGTTTCACCCTCCTGCGGCTCCCTGATTTCGAATCAGGTTCGTCCGCGCTTGACTCCATTCCTAGAGGCTCCCTGATTTCGCATCAGGTTCGTCCTCGCCGTCAATAATCCCAGCGGCTCCCTGATTTCGCATCAGGTTCGTCCGCGCACCTAACTAACAAATTCATAAACCGTATTCCTTGGGAAATACCCTTCTCGCCGGCTTCTCGCGTTGCCGCAGCCCCGACTCGTAACAATACCCAACTTTTCACTTGTTTCTAATCTTAACAAAGGGGTTGTGTCTTTGTCAGTAATAACAAATTTTTCTTTTTCTACTCTTCCTCGGTATTTACAAGTGAGTTCGATTTCTCCTATTACTTTTATAATAAATCCTCCATATGTCTGTAGTCTCTTGTTAGATTTTTTTAATTTGTGATTCGTTATAATACTGTGTAGTGTTTCAGTTGGCAATGTATTTACCTCGGCTCCTGAATCTATTATAAAATCAATTTCTTTGCCTTCCAGCCCAATTTTTTCCAGCCATGTGTTTCCTCTATTGATTGAGTCTATTCTTATTAACGAATCCATACGAAAGTCTTCCTCGCTGCTTGATTCGTAATTTAACGTGTTAATTACACTTCTACAGACCTTCGCATAATGATTGTATTTTTTGCACTTGTTGCATTGTTTTCCAAAAACCGGACATACACGAGCATTGTGCCATGTGTCACACTTTTTACATTTAAATGTTGCGGTTTTCGTTGTGTGGCTTCGAACTACTTCGTTTGTTGCTTGTTTCTTGTTTTATTCTATCTTTGCCTCGACCATGCGGTGTTTGATTTCTTGGTTTCCAATGGTCTCGATAATTCCTTTCTGGATTCCTTTTGTATATTGTATTAATTTGTTCTGTTTTATTTTGTTGCTTTTGTATTTTTTCTCCTTGTTTCTGGCTGGCTTCACTAGCTCTTATATTTTCTATTACATCACATAATTTGATATTTTTTATTTTTTAGTATATTCTGTTGTAGTTTTGTATCAGACATAGTTCTTATTATATTATCACGTACCATTGAGTCTTCCAGAGTGCCATAACCACAGGTTTTCACCAGTTTCCTTAGGTTAGCTACGTAGTTTTCTAACGATTCATTTTGGTTGCGTGCACGATTCATGAATACAAATCTTTCAAACGTTTCGTTTACTTCTGGTTTTGTATAATCATCAAATGCTTTTATAATCTCTGTTGGATCTTTTAATCTTTCATCTGTTAGTTCTAATGTGTCTAGTATTTCTACTGCTTCACTACCTATTAAATTCAGTAATGTCGCGGCTTGAACTACTTTTTCTTTATTGTTTCGACCTGATGCTATCATAAACTACTTATATTGTCTCTTGAATGTTTCCCAGTTTTTGTTTGCATCACCTTCTAATTTGAACGAGTCTGGTTTATTTAGTCCATCCATCTTACTTTTGTTTTTTGTGTCTATGTCTGTTTCGTTCTTTATGTTTGTAGCACTTGTAACTTTTTCTTCAATATTTTCTATTTTTTTGTTCCGTTTTGTATTTAGTCTTTATTTCATTGTCACCCATAAGTATTTTTATTCACCACCTACCGACTGCGCCATGTATTGGCATTGGTTAGGAAGGAAATACAAGTCTTTATTACGTAATACTTTACTTAACTTTAGAAGCACATGTTTACATTAAGACGTTCATAGGTCGACTGAGAAGGGATAGCATATTATGGAGTATGTCCTGTAAAGTCGATAGAGCAGATTTCCATATCTCAACACACGGACATTCGCATATTCTTAAAGTCAATTCGATCTTGAGGCAAGTGGATCTTTAAATAATCAAACATCAATCTCTTAAATAAACACATCCTATGTAATAATAATATTTTATTTAAACAAATAAAGAAGGGCAATAAACGTACAAGCAGTCAGAACTTGATGTTTGATTATTTTAATGTTATGTTTATATGAAAGAAATGAAAATTGATAAATAAAAACGATTCAGACGTATATTTTTGGGGCTTCAAATTCTTATTTTGTTTTAATCCTCCGACTACGGAACTTCGGAGGCCGGTGCCAGGGTCTTTTTTGATTCACTGATGTTATTACTAACACAGTGACGGTCGCTCTAGCTCGAGACCCTCACCGATATGTATTACTGCTACCGCAGTGACGGTCGTTCGAATTCCAGCAGTCGGTTTCGGATTAGGTTCGGATTTGCGTTATACGTATACGAAAGAATAATCTTGTGAATTATGAAATAAATATTTATTATTTATTTATTTCTCTTGCACGGGTAAGATCCATTTAGTATCAAAGATAGGAGTAAATGATACATAGTAGACACAAGCATTACAACTAACAATCAGAACGAAACAGAATACAGAAACATGATTATATATTATATATTTACATTACAGACCATTATATACTTACATTTCAAAACATTATATATTTACATTACAGAGCATTATATACTTACATTACAAAACATTATATATTTAGATTACAGAACATGTTACGCGTCACAATTATTATTAGGTATACTTTCTTATATTATTATTAGGCTAGTTTTCCTGTATTATAATCGGCCGAGGGCCATATACACGAAGTCCGGGTCTCTCGTAAACAGCTCGGGAGAGGTCCGGAAGGAAAGGGCCATTCGTTAATTTATGATGTTGCCTGGCAGACGCGGGGTCTGTCGCCTGCACCCGCCGGACACTTGGGACCGTCGGAGGGTAATAAGTGACGTAGAGTTACAATGACCCTCTGTTCATTGACGCCGACGGTCCCGGGGTTCGGTGATATTGGCCAGGCGTCCTGTTTCACCTTCTGGACGCCTTGGAAGATATCTTGGGGACAGGCTGTTTAGCTATAAATTAGTATAAGCTAACGTACAGTTCTAAAGTTTCCCTTTCTACGGAGCTGGGTGGGCCGTTCCTTGGCAATGTCACGGCCAATACGATAATTGTTTGGCCCACCAAGTAACCAGCCTGGAAGGGAGGATTTGGTCTTGGAGGAAGGAAAGACTCCGTCGGGGAGGCAGATACTTTTCGAAAGACGACGAGTCTCGTTATCCTCCGGAGATGAGGACGGTTTGAACACACATATATTTCGGCTTTCACTGTAATCATATTTTCAACGCTGTTTATGACAGAATATATTAAGAACTTCGTTATTGTTATATGCAGTGTCAACTTAATCACCCTTACCTCGATAACACGACGTTTAGGGTACCGCGCGTCTGTCTTAGTGTCGGAAGTACCGTATCGGGAATTTACGACTCCCGTTGATCCGTCTTCAGTTCTGTCGGGTCTCATTAAGAACGCGCGAGAAACAGAACATTATATATTTACATTACAAAACATTATACAGGGTGTCCCACTAAGGAGTGGACAGCGCGATATCTCTTAAAGTATTGTCGATAAAAATATAAAAAAAATAGGGAATTGCATGGTTCGAGGGGGCCCATTTATTAGCGCGAACGAATTTTGTTTTCGGTTATTATTTTAAAATATACGATGGTCAAGTTCGGTTTTTCAAATGGAACTATTTTTTTTGAAGACCTGAGTTGATAGTGCGTTCCAAGACAAATTCAATAAGCTTTAATGTATACACTTTATTTCCACTGGTTTTTAAGATATTGCGCTTGCAAAATTACTGATATTCACTGGAAGAAAACCCTCTGGAATAGGAAGGACCGGGGTCGGTCTTACTGGCGCTACGGGTGGCATTGCCTGTTGAAACTGATACCTACCTGCCAAAGGTCTACGACAGGGTTCGCAGGCCCAAAAGCTGGACAATTCTTTTCCGTCAGAAATGCTACTTAGGTAGGTACATCTGCGGTATCGAGAAGCGCAATCGTTACTTTTATTTCGCACTTGCTTCTACGCTCGGATGGCCGGTTCTTTTGGGAGGGATGCAAGTTGGATTGGTTAGGTTAGGAGGAGTGAAAGTTGCTAGACTAAATTTCAACCATAGGGAGCAGATTGTGTCAAAAGAAAAGAATTGTCCAGCCTTTGGGCCTGCCATTTCTGGCGTAGACCTTTGGCAGGTAAGTATCCATTTCAACAGGCAGTGCCACCCGTGGCGCCAGTAAGACCGCCCCCGGTTTTTGCCATTCCAGAGGGGTTTCTTGCAGTGAAAATCAGTAAATTTGCAAGCGCAATATCTTAAAAACCAGTGGAAATAAAGTGTATACATTAAAGCTTATTCAATTTGTCTTGGAACGCACTATCAACTCAGGTCTTCAAAAAAAATAGTTCCATTTAAAAAACCGAACTTGACCATCGTATCTTTTAAAATAATAATCGAAAACAAAATTCGTTCGCGCTAATAAATGGGCCCCCTCGAACCATGCAATTCTCTATTTTTTTTATATTTTTATCGACAATACTTTAAGAGATATCGCGCTGTCAACTCCTTAGTGGGACACCCTGTATACAGGGTGTCCCAAAAATGTCGGAGTTCCTTGAAAGGGGTGACTCAGGGGGTGATTTGAAACAACTTTTTCCTCAGCAAAAATATTGTCCGAAGCTTCGTTAACGAGATATTAACAAAAACCCCCGACCAATCAGAGCGCGCGCCTTCCGCCCGAGCTCCCGCGGGAGCGTTGGCTACGCGGTAGGCGGCTGCGCTTGTACTACGAAGGTACGAACAAGCAAGTCGGCATGCACCGAAGGAAACCGCGTTACAGAGTTTTATTTTAAAGCGGAATCTTAAATAATAATTGTTTGAAGTGAGAGGACAAGAAATACGCAAATTTCGTTTTCAAATAAGGCATAAATGAAAAGGTAATGTAACAAAATATGTACGACAAGTGATCATAATTCGTTATTGAGGTAAAAATCCGTAGTTTAATTACGGCCAACATAACTAAATTTAAAAAATAATATTAGGTGTATGAATAAATTCTTTCAGACTGGATTTACATAATCGGTATAAAGCAACCGAATTTCTATCGCAGTGATATTCGTAAGCTACCAGAAAAATGGCAAAAGGTAATTAACAATAATGGAAATTATTTCGATGATTGAGTTGTTTTCATATTTTTTAAATCAAACTGTTATTGAACCCTAAAATCGAACAGAATTTATTTCTACACCTAATAATCACTAATAAATTAAATAACACTCACCCCTACGGGCATTCCTTTCCTTCCTTTCCTTCCTTTTCGGAAACCTGTGTCACTAAGTAGGTCACTGTGCAGATCCTGGTCATCGGTGGACGAAAAGATTTATGGTAGGGTTGCGCCGAGTGCACAGCTGATCTCAGGTACACGACACCATCCAAAGTTAAGGGTCGCAACGTCAAGTGCGTCCAGGTTAATGTACCGAATATTCACTTCACTGCACGGCCACTAACACTGATCACTTAATTTACTTTTCATGGAACGTGTTGTACCTACGTTATAAAAATTTGTGGAAAAGAATGAGAACTTGGCGTTCGGAGCCGTGGGTATTCCTGCGGAAATTCTCACACTGCAGCACTTGTGTCCCCGTTGTTCCGGGCGTACACCCAGAACATCGCGTAATATTCTTGAGCGGAGAACATTTCTGGGACGAGATTGCTAGCTGACTGACAGGATTTTTTCCAAAGTTCCCAGTTTCTCTCGTTCCATTATGAGTTAACTCCCACCAGAACAAGAGGCTTTAGGTAAAAAGAAGCCAGCACATTTTCGAAACACGTGCTTTGCAGAAGTGCAACGAACGACCCATCCTACACTTTCACATAAGTCCGCGCTCCGTCCTGCTTCGTCATTCCTTCCAATTAAAGGCAGGTCCCTTCTCTCGAGTATAAGGACGCGCTCGAATTTCAAAACAAAAGCACGCGTTGACGTATTCCGTGCGAGAAAGGGTGGGCTTGAAGTGCGATTGGTCGTAACCTAAACAAATCTGCCCTGCATCCCTCCCAAACGGCCACTGTTTTGAAGAGGCCTTCATCACAGCCATGTCTCCTCCACAAGGCCCACCAGTGTAAATACGCACTCGAATTTCAAAACAAAAGCACGCGTCCGATTGGTCCTAATCTAACCAATCTGCCCTGCATCCTTCTGAAGCGGCCACTGTCTTGAAGAGGCCCTCTTCACAGCAATATCTCCTCCCCGAAGCCCACCTTCTCTCGCACGGAATACGTCGACGCGTGCTTTTGTTTTGAATTTCGAGTGCGTATTTACACTGGTGGGCCTTGTGGAGGTGACATGGCTGTGATGAAGGCCTCTTCAAAACAGTGGCCGTTTGGGAGGGATGCAGGGCAGATTTTTTTAGGTTACGACCAATCGCACTTCAAGCCCACCTTTTCTCGCACGGAATACGTCAACGCGTGCTTTTGTTTTGAAATTCGAGCGCGTCCTTATACTCGAGAGATAAGGGACCTGCCTTTAATTGGAAGGAATGACGAAGCAGGTGGGACTACGCGCAGTCAGCGAGTTACCCCCTTTCTTCCTGTGTCTCTCCGCGAGACGTATTTAAAATTAATCAGGCTGATGGGCCTGCATTAAGCATTTCGCCAGGGTCGCGGTTTATGACGGTATTGTCCTGCGAGTCGGCGGTAGAGAACGATTTGTTTTGGGTAATTTATGGCTTAGCTGGTTCCGCCTCGTAGCTGACGTGAACTCAGGGTATTGGAAAACGGAAACAGGATTGGTATGCCTTTCCTTCTTTATAGCGACTCGAAGACTTTCTGTTTCTCTTCTCTTCGGGCCCTTTCGAACCGAAACACGTGGTGTCTGCTGTCCACCTCGAAGCAACGGGTACATTGGCAGTAAAAGGACGGAGCGCGGACTTATGTGAAAGTGTAGGATGGGTCGTTCGTTGCACTTCTGCAAAGCACGTGTGTTTCGAAAATGTGCTGGCTTCTTTTTACCTAAAGCCTCTTGTTCTGGTGGGAGTTAACTCATAATGGAACGAGAGAAACTACTTGGGGGTAGAGGAAGTTGCTTGGAAAAAATCCTGTCAGTCAGCTAGCAATCTCGTCCCAGAAATGTTCTCCGCTCAAGAATATTACGCGATGTTCTGGGTGTACGCCCGGAACAACGGGGACACAAGTGCTGCAGTGTGAGAATTTCCGCAGGAATACCCACGGCTCCGAACGCCAAGTTCTCATTCTTTTCCACAAATTTTTATAAGGTAGGTACAACACGTTCCATGAAAAGTAAATTAAGTGATCAGTGTTAGTGGCCGTGCAGTGAAGTGAATATTCGGTACATTAACCTGGACGCACTTGACGTTGCGACCCTTAACTTTGGATGGTGTCGTGTACCTGAGATCAGCTGTGCACTCGGCGCAACCCTACCATAAATCTTTTCGTCCACCGATGACCAGGATCGGCACAGTGACCTACTTAGTGACACAGGTTTCCGAAAAGGAAGGAAAGGAAGGAAAGGAATGCCCGTAGGGGTGAGTGTTATTTAATTTATTAGTGATTATTAGGTGTAGAAATAAATTCTGTTCGATTTTAGGGTTCAATAACAGTTTGATTTAAAAAATATGAAAACAACTCAATCATCGAAATAATTTCCATTATTGTTAATTACCTTTTGCCATTTTTCTGGTAGCTTACGAATATCACTGCGATAGAAATTCGGTTGCTTTATACCGATTATGTAAATCCAGTCTGAAAGAATTTATTCATACACCTAATATTATTTTTTAAATTTAGTTATGTTGGCCGTAATTAAACTACGGATTTTTACCTCAATAACGAATTATGATCACTTGTCGTACATTTTTTGTTACATTACCTTTTCATTTATGCCTTATTTGAAAACGAAATTTGCGTATTTCTTGTCCTCTCACTTCAAACAATTATTATTTAAGATTCCGTTTTAAAATAAAACTCTGTAACGCGGTTTCCTTCGGTGCATGCCGACTTGCTTGTTCGTACCTTCGTAGTACAAGCGCAGCCGCCTACCGCGTAGCCAACGCTCCCGCGGGAGCTCGGGCGGAAGGCGCGCGCTCTGATTGGTCGGGGTTTTTTGTTAATATCTCGTTAACGAAGCTTCGGACAATATTTTTGCTGAGGAAAAAGTTGTTTCAAATCACCCCCTGAGTCACCCCTTTCAAGGAACTCCGACATTTTTGGGACACCCTGTATATATATACCGTTGCATATTATACATAAAAAATATTGGTGTTTCTCGTTAATTTCGTATTTTTGCGTTTGGTTCCAAACTTATTGTCAGGGGTTGTAGTAAAAGCAAGATCACATAGAGCATAAGACAAAAACTCTGTCAAAAGTAACGAGCCACCCTTCTTACCACAGACATTGCCAAGAGTCTACGAGCTCGCTCGGGAAACGGCAGCGGCCGTGCTCTGCAATACCTACATATATATGTCGGAAAAGGGGGAAAAGATGAAACCTCCGAGGGCGATTGGGGGTCTACGTTGGCCCTTCTCCTCGAAAAGCGTCTCATTTTTATTTGATTTTTAACAAGAATTGAAAACGTTATTACAATGAACTTTCAAGAAAATTACTTTTAACCAAATTATGAACTATGATACTATTTAAAACGAAAACTAATGAATTCTCGGGAAGGGAAAACTGAACTGTCTTTGCTGACGAACTCTTTCGGAATGCCATCCTTTTTTTTTTCTTTTATTAAATTCCACATTCAAATTATCAACCTTTTCCGGTTGCTAAACTACCACTACCGTTTCCCTTCCGAGACTACATTCAAGCGCCCACCAACAGTCTGACGCTTGCGTTTTCGATTGGCGCCAAAATAATTTCGCAATTCAATCATTCATGACTTCATGTCGTCATTAGTAACAGCATTAGTAATATATTGTAAAGTTCGACTATCTATTTGCTCAACCCTGTGTAAACATTGTAACGAAATAAACGATACATTTTAATTAAATTTATTAATTATTTTTTTATTCTCCGACATATATTTATATCTACACATATTCCATAGCTTTAGAGTCACATATAAACACATAGCATTAATTAGTATAATTACATGAAAAAACAGTAAAACCCAAAAACATATAATCGTAGTCGTTGGTAGTATTAATATTATTATTGTTATTGTTCTTGTTACTAAAGTTAAGTGATATTAAATAAATAGTCATTGTTTGTTATAAGTTTGAATTTCAATTCTTAACTCTTTATCGACGAAACCTCACCTATCCTACATTCGAGGGGACGCCGCTCTCCTCTCGACGCCAGCAGCGTTCAGTTGTCTTCCGACAACGGAACGTTACACTCGAAGATAAGGGAGCCGTCTTTAATTTGAAGGGAGGACGACGCAGGTGGATCCACGCGCGGTCAGCGGACTTCTCTTCCTGTATCTTGTCTCCGCGAGGCGAATTGATTACACTGTCCAAAACGATTTTTGGTCCGCAATATCCGCTGGGCGATTCTTGTAGAGGGTTTTGCCCTGAACACGAATCCGCAAGCAGAATTTCTCTATCATTCTCAGTTATTGGAAAACATGAGTTTTTGTAAAAACACACGATTTTGTGCAAAAGTGAGGTATTACATAAAAACTAAGCACGCTAGAAAGTTCAACTTAGTCTCAAAAGATAGAGGAGAGTAGCCTGAATACATCAATGTATATAGTTGTATTAAATTTGAATGTTTTGAATGGGTGTAAATGACCATCAAAGTTTGAAAAAGTGTCGATATGCATGGTTTCTACGCAATATTTTTGCATTTTTACGAAAAATTGTTCACCTAGACCGAAAACGCTATCCAGCATCGGATTCTGTAGACATTTCTAAAGAAGAAACCATCCAGGAAAAGTGTCGGAACGATTTTTATTTTTAATGGTTTTAGGGTTCTGTTCACGATACCGACTCAACGCCGGTCCCGACCAGCGAGCCGCTAACGAGGAAATACTGTATTAAGAAATTCTTTATTCTTTATCGTATCGATATGAAAGTAACACCAATGAATTCCTGGCGTTCTCCCAATTAAAATTATCCAAAATGTGATGCAAATCGGAGTACTTTTACACAAGCAATACAAATCACAAAAGGAGTTTTTGCAAGCAATACAAATCACAAAAGGAGTTTTTGCAAGCAATACAAATCACGAAAGGAGTTTTTGCAAGCAATACAAATCACAAAAGGCAATTTTTTACCACATTCTCTTATAGTGTCGATATGGAAGTGACACCAATGATTCCTGGCTCACCCTGGAGCCCGACGAGAGTGTAACTTATCCAAAACCATGATTAGATTGATGTAGACTCTGTGATCCGTACAGTAATCAAATAATTGTGAAAACTTTGTTTTATGATGACTGCTCGGATTCCATTGTCCGAACGATGACCAGAACGAGCAAAGAACCTTGCTGATTGGCCAAATTTTCCTTGGAGAGGAGGCACCTTCCCTCTGTGAGTTCAACGGTGTAGGAGGAACCCCCCTCTCCCTCTTCACAACATAAAGGTTGAAAATTAGACATCTGCTTACCAAAACTAGCCAGCCTGATAGGCCAGAGTCTCGCCATGGTCGCGGTTTATAACCGTATTGTTCCACGAGTCAGCAGTGGAACCCGCCGATGGAGCAATATACTCATTAACTCAGAGCGAAAAAAATCAAAATCTCTGAAAAAGGGTACGATGTCGATTGCCCCTTTTCGACATCTGGCAGACAAATGCTTCCCGACGAAACCTTCGAAAACAAGCAATTGCGTAGTTGTAAACGAATGAATGAATTTCGCCTCGAAAATTATTAAATCGCCCGCTGTAAATGAGAAATGAATTTTCGCTTCATTCTGAGCCCGCTTTTGTCCCGCAACACGGAAGGACATTGAGTAGGGTAGACCGGGGGCGGTAGTAACACTTTGACTTTGGAATACGATTACGCAGGAACTGTTAGATTTACAACAAAAAATCTTATACGGAAATGTTACTTACTTATTTGACATCATTGAGTCACAACAGTTTCGCTATATGTCCCTGACCCCGGCTCGGTTGTAACACTGCATGGAGTCGATAGTAGCACAAATTTAACTTTACAAAACTAAAATATTTATTGATTTAAATTATAATAATAAGTGAAAAAAGTAAAATCTATTACCAATTATGTGGGATCGCAATTGTGGCAGAAATAGAAAACGTTTTGGCTGGTGCTATGCTATAGGTTTCCATGCAAACAAGACAATACTATTATCCGTCTTTGTCATTATTCGGTTCTATTGCGGTACTACCGATCCCGATTGTCGATGTTACAATCGCCCCCGACCATGCTTTTGAAATGCAATTATAAATTTTGACTAACGAGACGCAAAAAAGTAACGATCAATACTAGTTTAAAAAAGGTCGAATTACAGATTAAAATATTGAAGACGCACATACTTGTAAAGGGAGTGTTTACATTACAACTCTAAGTCAGTAAGAAAAAGTTACTTTAGGGTATCGAAAAGTTAGTTTCTTCATTATGCATGTCCACTGCGTATCTGTACTCCTAGGCCATGGATGTATACAGGGTGTCCCCAAAATATCGGAGTTCCTTGAAAGGGGTGACTCAGGGTGTGATTTGAAACAACTTTTTTCTTAGCGAAAATATTGTCCGAAGCTTCGTTAACGAGATATTAACGAAAACCCCCGACCAATCGGAGCGCGTGCCTTCCGCCCGAGCTCCCGCGAGAGCGTTGGCTACGCGGTAGGCGGCTGCGCTTGTACTACGAAGGTACGAACAAGCAAGTCGGCATGCATCAAAGCCATCCGCGTTACACAGTTTTTTTTTATAAAGCAGAATCTTAAATAATAATTGTTTGAAGTGAGAGCACAATAAATACGTAAAATTCATTTTTTAAATATGGCATAAACGAAAAGGTAATGTAACAGAAAATGTACGACAAGTGATCGTAATTCGTTATTGAGGTAAAAATCCGTAGTTTAATAACGGCCAACATAACTAAATTTAAACAATAATAATAGGTGTATGAATAAAGTCTTTCCGATCGGATTTACATAATCAGTACAAAGCTACCGAAATTCTATCGCGGTGTTATTCGTAAGCTGCCAGAAAAATGCCAAAAGGTAATTAACAATTGTGTTAACACGTGTAAGAATAAATGCCATATATGGTTATTTATATATATTTATACTATTGCGAGATGAGAAGAAGCAAGAGTACCACCAAGCTGAAATGTCACAGGTGCAAGGGGAATTGCCCGCTCGCGTCAACGTATCCCCTCCAACACAGTTCGTCCCGTGACGAAGAACGCGAACGAAACCAATCGCAACAATCCGCGGATATGGACAGCCGCTAAGAACCGAAAAGTAGGACTTCTTGGAGGGGATAAGGTGGAGCGAGCGGGTGATTCCGCTTGCCCCTGTGACATTTCAGCTTGTGGGTAGTCTTGCTTCTTCTCATCTCGCAATAGTACATATAGTTATAATGTAGCGAACCTCCTCGAGCCTGGTTCGGTAAGACAACTGACTCTGCCAGTCGAACGCCAGCGGCCCGGCGCTCCCGCGGTGTTGCCATACCCTACGCACAAACGAGCGTTGGCAACAATAAACACACGGCGATCGTGCCTCACACGTGGCCCCTCAATGCGTAGAAAACACCGCGTCTCCTACACAATAATGGAAATTATTTCGATGATTGAGTTGTTTTCATATTTTTTAAATCGAACTGTTATTGTACCCTAAAATCGAAAAGAATTTATTTCTACAACTAATAATCACCAATAAATTAAATGAAACTCACCCTTTCGGACATTCCTTTCCTTCCTTCCCTTCCTTTTCGGAAACCTGTGTCACTGGGTCACTGTACCGATCCTGGTTATCGGTGGACGAAAAGATTTATGGTAGGGTAGCACCCAGTGCTCAGCTGATCGCATGTATACGACACCACCCAAAAGTAAGGGTCGCAACGTCAAGTGCGTCCGGGTTAATGTACCGAATATTCACTTCACTGCACGGCCACTAACACTGATCACTTAATTTACTTTTCATGGAACGTGTTGTTCCTACGTTATAAAATTGGTGACCCCGAAAGGGGCCGATTACTGTTAATTGAGCAGTTGCTCTATGTGGCCACCCTCAGCGTCCATGCACGCCTCAGCACGTACAATCACCTGTCTTCGGACGGCCTGCAATTTTTGTAGCATTATGTTTGCCACTGCAGCGTGAATTCACACGACTATATGTTCCAGTGTATCCACTGGCTGACGGTACACCTCATCCTGAAATGATTGTTGTACAACAATCGTAACAAAACGTAAGTAAAAAAAGAATACCTATAAAAAAAAGTAACAGCAATAATGAAATTACCTTCAGGTAGCCCCAGAAGAAAAAATCCAGCGGGATCATATCCGGTGACCGTGGGGGCCACGAAACAGGACCGCCGCGGCCGATCCACCTGTCCTGGGAGGTTTCATTTAGGTAGTTGCGGACAATTGTGGCGTAGTGAGATCCAGCACCGTTTTGCTGATAGAACATGTTCCGTCGGATCTCATTTGGAATATGGTTCATGAGATCCGGCAGAACATGCTCTAAAAACACTTTATACGCTGGGCCGTCCATCCTGTCTGGCAGCATGTACGGTCCAACGATGTAATCACCACGAATGCCGGCCCATACATTAATCGACCAACGGACTTGTGCTGCGCGTGTCCGAAACGCTAGTGGATTATCGTCGCTCCACAAATGCCGATTGTGGGAAATGAAGCACCCTTCCCGATTGAAGAATGCTTCGGCCGTCCACAAAATGTATTTGTAGAACGACGGATTCTGTTGCACTTCTCCCAACAGCTACACTGAATACTCAACTCGCTGGTCGCCATCCCAGGGGTGAATATAGTTGTACGGATGCAACATGTTTTCCCTCAGAGTTCGGTGTACCGTCATTCTGCTGGCACTAGAAGAAAATGCAGTGAGCAAAATGGATTTCGTCTCGCGAAGTCTTGATCACGCTCGATTAAATTTGTAAGATGGGATGATCGAGTAATCGAATACGGTTCGTCTCGTGTTGATAGAAAATATATATATTACACTCCGATCCGCGGAATCGGACAAGCCGGAGAAGACACTCGTTTCGACAAAAACGAACATTGCACTCCTACAACGGAAGAAATCGGCTCGATAAACCGAGGCCGATTTTAATAAATCGCAGACTTGATTTCGCACGTGTGTAGTAACACGTGAGAATCGCACAGCAGCGGTCGACGCAACAACAACACGTGCTTATAGTTTGATCGCACGAACGAGGGTGAGCTCGTGGCCGCTGTCTCGCGGCTCGCCGATTAGGTGCCGAACCCCGCACCGCTCCGCCGCGCCCGCGGCCCGAGCTACTCGGTCCACCCAAGCCACGGGAACGACGAGGGCGACCGGGCCGAACACTCATTGGTCGCACAAGAGCGCGTAATTACAAATTATATCCTAAGATAATCGTGTAAAGTATATACAGAAATAATAAAGTAAATAATATACTAAACGTCCCGCTTACTTAGCGTTCATTGCGAACATGCAGAAACATCCATTATTAGATAACATTCGTTTTCCTTAATTAATAATTGCTGCAGTTATCTTGTACTGTGACTCACTCTAGGCGGCGGCTCAAGTCGCGCACGCTGACGGTCGGGTCTTCGTCTATGGCGTCTAACACGTTCTCTTCTACCGCAAGGTTCCGCGCGGCTCTGAGTCTACCCATGTCACTGCCTCGCGGCATCATTGACCCCGTCGAGTGTAATCTTGACGCCAAACGCCTGATCGTACCCTCGCTTGGGGTTTCGATGCGCGGGTATTTCCGTGCCAACGGTCGCACAGTAGCACTTGCGTCCCCGTCGTTCCGGGCGTACACCCAGAACATCGTGTAATATTCTTCAGCAGAGTACATTTCTGGGACGAGATTGGTAGCTGACTGAATGGATTTTTTCTAAGCAACTTCCTCTACCCCCAAGTAGTTTCTCTCGTTCCATTATGAGTTAACTCCCACCAGAACAAGAGGCTTTAGGTAAAAAGAAGCCAGCACATTTTCGAAACACACGTGCTTTGCAGAAGTGCAGCGAACGAACCATCCTACACTTTCACAAAAGCCCGTGATCCGTCCTTTTACTACCAATGTACCTATTGCTTCGAGATAGACAGCAGACATCACGTGTTTCGGTTCGAAAGGGTTCGAAGAGAGGAGAAACAGAAAGTGTTCGAGTTGCTATAAAGAAGAAAAGGCATACCATTCCTGTTTCCGTTTTCCGATACCCTGAGTTCACGTCTGCTACGAGGCGGAACCAGCTAAGCCATAAATTATCCAAAACAGTAGGAAACCGTTCTCTACCGCCGACTCGCGTGACAACACGGTCATAAACTGCGACCCTGGCGAAATGCTCTGGCCGATCAGCCTGTTTAATTTTAAATACGCCTCGCGGAGAGGCACAGGAAGAAAGGGGGTAACTCGCTGACTGCGCGTAGTCTCGCCTGCTTCGTCCTTCCTTCAAATTAGAGACAGATCCCTTATCTCCCCAGTATAAGCACGCGCTCGAATTTCCAAACAAAAGCACGCGTTGACGTATTCCGTGCGAGAAAAGGTGAGCTTGAAGTCCGATTGGTCGTAACCTAACCAATCTGCCTTGCATCCCTCTCAAACGGCCACTGTCTTGAAGACGCCCTCTTCACAGCTATGTCTCCTCCCCGAGGCCCACCTTCCCTCGCACGGCATACGTTGATGCGTGCTTTTGTTTTGAAATTCGAGCGCGTGTTTATACTGGTGGGCCTTTCCTCTTTCACTTCGCTGAACTGTTACCAACGATCGCGATACGCACCGCGAAACCGTCCGCGACACGCGCCGCAATACGCACCGTACACACCGCGACTCGCGATAGTTTAAGGTTTAGGCTAAGCCGCTTACACACTGTGTGCCAGCATAGACTTGGCCGGGATACTCTGTACGTAGCTTTGAGACCGAATAAATTGTCGTACTCTACCTTACCTCTACGTCTAGTCATTCGATCGGCGGCCCTGGACAACCGTCCTGAGCTGGTGACACGGTTCCTCCACCGTCCCAGCAGTAACCCCGCGAGTAACGGCTAGAATTTTACATTCGCCCCCCCTGTTACTACCGCCCCCGGTCTACACTAAATATATTTTTTTCATATTATTTTTAAGTAGGTAGAAAAATTAGTCTTTTAGTCCGTTAATTTTGTTGGCGTATACGGTGGAACAGCGATACGAGCTGTAAACCGAGGACTGAGGTCTGGACACTGTCGGTGTCACATTTATGGTCCTATGCACCGTTGGGCCTCTTTGGGGCTTGCCAAGCACTGAGGACCGTGGTTGTCCCAGTCAGTTCTTCTCCGGACGCAGTACACGTTACACGCGATCCTTTACATTTCACACGAACAGTATTCTATTATTTCTTATGTTCATCATTTGTTACTATTGACTCCATTGTATCAATAAAGTGATTCTATTGTATTTGCTCTATTGAGTTACTGCTCACTCAGGGAACTCAGTAAAAAAGCATAAGGCTGCGCAAGTGTCAAGTCATACAGTGCAGGACTAAAGACTATACAATAGTGAGAATGTCGGACAGTACGCGTTTTCCAGTGGACAGACCAAATGGTGATAATTACGAAAATTGGAAATTTAAAATAGAGTTATTGTTGATCAAGGATGAAGTGTGGAACGTTATAAGGGATCCCAAACCAGAGTTACCAGATGAGACGTGGCTGAAAAATGACGATCTAGCTCGTGCAACAATCGGCCTTGTAGTTGAAGAAAACCAATTGGTGCACATCCGGAAGGCGGTTCATGCGAAGGAAGCTTGGGAGTCACTGAAGAATTATCACCAGAAGGCAACGCTATCCAGTAAAGTTTTTCTGTTGAAAAGGATTTGTAGAATGACTTTGGCGGAAGGTGGTAATGCAGAAACACACGTGACAGAAATGTAGGATCTGGTTAATAAATTAGCGGAATTGGGGGAAAACCTCAAGGACAACTTGATAGCAGCGATGCTTTTAAGTAGTTTGCCGGATTCGTATGGGGCATTGATCACTGGCTTAGAAAGTAGGTCAGATGAGGATCTTACGTTGGTTTTTGTAAAAAGTAAGGTGATCGATGAATACAAGAGACGGAACCACCAGCATGGAAAATAATGAAACAGCAATGAAAATTCAGCCTAAAATATGTAAAGGTAAAGCCAGCATGACTTGTTATTTCTGCAAAAAGGAGGGTCACGTCAAAAAGGACTGCACAAAGTACCACCGGTGGAAGGAAAAACAGGGAAAAACAAAACTCAGTAAAGTTATAGAGGACCACGACCGGTGTGTTATGGTACAAACATATGGGTTGATGCGGACCATTGAAGACGTTTGCGCCGTCGCAATGAGCGACGCAAAGAGTTGGAAATGGTACCTGGACTCGGGGGAGACCATCCACATGACGTGTGACAAGGATTTTTTCGTATCTCTAGACTTAAATAGAAAAGGTCACGTAAGCCTAGCTGACGAAAAGGTAGTCATAGACATACAGGGTGTAGAAACATGCACCATACAGAGTCCCCTGAATAAAGGAGAAATGAAGGAAATAGTTATCGATAACGTGTTGTACCTGCCCCGGCTTAGTTAAAATCTGATTTCAATGAAGAAGCTGGCGAGGGACAGTTATAAATTAGTGTTTGAAGGTGAAGAGTCTAATATCTTCAAGGCCGGAGAACTGAAGGCTGTTGTGGAACCCTACGGTGATTTATATCAGCTAAAAACAGCTGAAAAGGCCCTCGTAGCAGTAAAAACGGGACAGTGTAGTGAAAGTTGTATCCACGTGGAGCACAGACGTTTCGGGCACCGGGACTTTGGTGTAATAAAGGTCTTAGTACAGGATAGGTTGGCAACCCGAATAGCAATTCGGGACTGCGGAAAGGCGGAAGGGACTTGTGAGTGCTGTACAGGGTATCCCACTAAGGAGTGGACAGCGCGATATCTCTTAAAGTATTGTCGATAAAAATATAAAAAAAATAGGGAATTGCATGGTTCGAGGGGGCCCATTTATTAGCGCAAACGAATTTTGTTTTCGATTATTATTTTAAAAGATACGATGGTCAAGTTCGGTTTTTCAAATGGAACTATTTTTTTTTGAAGACCTGAGTTGATAGTGCGTTCCAAGACAAATTCAATAAGCTTTAATGTATACACTTTATTTCCACTGGTTTTTAAGATATTGCGCTTGGAAATTTACTGATTTTCACTGCAAGAAACCCCTCTGGAATGGCAAAAACCGGGGGCGGTCTTACTGGCGCCACGGGTGGCACTGCCTGTTGAAATGGATACTTACCTGCCAAAGGTCTACGCCAGAAATGGCAGGCCCAAAGGCTGGACAATTCTTTTCCGTCAGAAATGCTACTTAGGTAGGTACATTGGTTAGGTTAGGAGGAGTGAAAGTTGCTAGACTAAATTTCAACCATAGGGAGCAGATTGTATCAGAACCAATCCAACTTGCATCCCTCCCAAAAGAACCGGCCATCCGAGCGTAGAAGCAAGTGCGAAATAAAAGTAACGATGCGCTTCTCGATACCGCAGATGTACCTACCTAAAGGAGTAAAGCAAGCAGCAAGTAAAATGTACCTACCTAAGGAGTAAAGCAAGCAGCAAGAGTTTGGAACGAGCAGCTGGATGGTTTTCTATGCATGTACAAATTTCGCAGAAGCAAAACAGATTCGTACTTATTGAGATTTGCTTATCGTCGGAAGAAACAAAGAAATGATCCAGGTAATTGCAGACAAACTGAACAAACATTTTCAACTGTCGTATTTAGGAGATTTAAAGCACTATCTGGGGGTTCAGATAGAAAGGAAGGGAGATGTTTTTTATATTAATCAAGAGAATTACATGGATAAGATCCTGAAAGACGTAGGAATGCTGGATGCTAAAACATTGAAGTTTCCTCTCGATCCGGGATATTGTAAAGTAAGGGCTGACAATGAGCTAGTTGTAACCCAGATAGCAAGCGGTATAAAAACTCATCGGGGCTCTATTGTACATAGCGATCAACACACGACCTGATATTGCAGCAAGTGTAACCATTCTGAGTCAATTTAACAAGCAGCCGGTGAATACCCATTAGACGCCCTACGTCTACAGCCCTATGCGACATTAAATGACCTTATGTTACACCTTGAATTTTTATGTTTATTGCATAAAGCTGAAAAAGACTGTGTATTTTACATTACACACTACAGAAGTGAAACTTACTTATGCAAAATGTACATAAACACCAGGTAAGAAATATGTTAAGTTTGTGAGGTAATTCTCAATGAGTATAAATTATTTATTGAATATTTTGCTGTATTATTGGGAAATTTCCATAGATTCATATTTCCGAAAAGAGACAATCAGCCTATGATAACTAAAGTATGAAATGAATATATTTGATTGTAATTTATCTAAATATCTAACAAATACAGCGTCACACAGTGGCGAGTTTCTTCTAATTCATAACCAAACGTAATTTTTTTTTATTTTAAGAATCTATGTAGTGTACTTCATTTATGAAATGTCAGAGCATGTTTTTGTGTTAAAATCAATTTTTAATCTGTAATTTTGTAAGAGATATGCAACTTCAAACTTAATAGCATTTGAAAATCGATTCTTTTCAGGCAAAACTGAAAATTATTTTACGATTTATTGTTGATGTAACAAGAAAATCTGTCAATGTTAGTATTATCTAGTATGCTCGAAATTCATATTTATATTAATTGCATTACTTTTGAAATATTTGTACAACTATGGTAGATAAAAATAACAAGACCTATATATGCTTTTCTTTCTTTGAGCGAATAATAGACGTATATTAAACGAGATCAAATTTCGAATTTTTTAAACTTAAGTACTACATATTTGAAAATCAAACAAAAAAATATTTTTGAATTTGATCAATTTTTACATTAGATATACAGCATTCATTGTACCATTGTAGAAATTAGGGCCCCGGACGGGCGTTATCAGAACTCGTGACAGGATCGTCTGAAATAAAAAAACTAAAAATATTCTTAAAATATATATGAATGGTTATTGCCTCATGCACAAGGAGTAATTTTGGATCACCCATTCTTCTTTTATGGACAGATATATGCGTAGAACAACATGCTTATTTGCAACATTGTGTTTAAACATGTGCTAAAAATCGTGGGATTGTTTGTTTGCAATGAAGACGGATAACCGTTCACATATATTATAAGATTTTTTTTTAGTTTTTTTATTTCAGACGATCCTGGCACCAGTTCTGATGGCGCCTATCAAAAAGTCTAATTTCTACAGTGGTACCATGAATGCTGTATATCTATGCAAAAATTGATAAAATTCAAACAGTATTTTTTTCGTTTGTTCCTTAAATATGTAGTAATAAAGTCCAAAAAGCTTTTTTGCTGTATGTTGTTCAGTTTATTTTTTTTTAAATCATGAAAATCACATACTTTTCAAGCGTTTTGACAGGAGGGTACTCTTAAAGTAGAGTTCAAAGGTCGCAGAAGAAGTTCTGATTGAAATTAGGTGCGACGATCTGCGACCTTACCAGTTATCGTCATTTGTTTCTCGGGGGGGGGGGGCTAAACCATCTGGAGGTTGTGCACATTTTCGCTCACGACAAGCTCTGGTAGTTGATATTTTCGACATGATAAACACTAATTGTATTCAAAATAATACACATAATAATATGCACGAAGTATTATTTAAACACAAATGTAAGTACGTTATTATGTTATAACGAATAATAACTAAGTAGTGTATACTATTAACCACTCAGAAATGTACAGATCGCGCATTATAACTTTGCCTCCGAGTGGTCACTAACAAGGAGAGGTTCCCAGATGTCCGCCTCCGATTGTTTTGAATTTTATATAAAATAAGGTATACGTGTTTTTTATAGCGGCCTGTTTTCATATTTAGGGGGTGAAACTAACCCCCAAAGTTTTAAGATTTTCAGGTGTTCATCTCCGATTGCTTTGGTTTTTGGATATGTTTTAGAGGACCGAAAAATAAGAAATACTTGTGTTTTTATTTTGGCCTGCTTGAATGTTTAGGGGGTGAAACCACCCCTCCAATGTTCATATGCGGTACAAAATTGTGTTGAGTAAAACTTCATATAAATTTCATTTGCGTCATAATTTACTGTATGGACGATGTTCTTGTCGTCAGTCACCCTTATTGGAGGATAAACTACCCGCAATCGTTTAAATACGTATTTGAGAGACTTGAAAATTGTCAAAAATGTCATAAAAAAACTTAAAAAACCATAGACACAAATTATTTTATGATGACACATCAGTGGTTTTATGTCCTCCCATTGCTGCTGACAATGAGGGATGAACAACTCCTAGTTAGTCAGCTACATCGGGCTTACAGAATTGAAGCAGACTATTTTGCGAAAATTGACAGCAAAATGATGAAGGTAATTGCAATCTTGCTTAATGAGAAAATAGCCCCAAGTGCACAGTTACATTATTGTAAACAATGAAGACATTTACTTATTGCATTAATTCTTTTTAACGTAAATTTATAATCTGAATTCCTTACAAGATATATACAGTTTACGAAACGATCACTTAAAATATTTGTATATATATTATCGGAGACCTTACGGTTCATATTTGTCACAAAAGTGGTATTCATGAAAAATATGTTTTTTTACACCAGGAGCATCTAACTATCGGTGTTTCATCGCAGAGTGCACATTTCATTTCCGTATTCTGTTCAAAAACGAAATCTACAGGATTCACAAAATCTCCTAACTTTTGTTCTGTGTATCTACTTTTATACCAAGGATACTGGAATAGATTTATTTATCTGGGTGAAGACAATTGGTTGTGTACAAGTGATTGTAATTTAAGTACATTATTTCTTAAATGAAGATCAACGTCATAGTTATGCAAGAGTACATCGTCGGAGAAACGCCTAACATAATTTTTCCTCACCCTAAATCCATAAACATCTAGAGGTTGGATTTGTCCAGTGGTACCTTTTGGTATCATCTTAATTATAATTTATTTGCCCACTGGTGTCGCATCACGTACATCTTGTTCACAGTGCGCACTCCAAGAGTCTAGCAACAGCACATTTGTTTGTTTGGTTTTAGGAAAAAAGACTTCTTCCAACCAGGTTTTGAAATGAGCTGCAATATTAATTTAAAATCCGTCGTAACTACACATATATGTATAGTAAATTTTCAATTATCAATAAAAATTATCTTTAATTAAGATAATTTCAAAATATACATTACCAGATGTGAGTTTTCCAGATTTTCATGCCGTCACGTACACGTTCGTTGGCTTAAATAATGTTTTTTGAACTATTAGTTCAAATTCTCCATTTGCTTCTTGCAAGACCATAAAGAGGGGCGACAACAATCTTCCATCCGCAGTTATTGTTGGTTGTATTGTATACCTGTGTGTCGTTGAAAGTACAGATTGTAGAACACATTCTACTTT
This sequence comes from Andrena cerasifolii, assembly GCF_050908995.1. NCBI lineage: Eukaryota > Metazoa > Arthropoda > Insecta > Hymenoptera > Andrenidae > Andrena > Andrena cerasifolii. Next base: position 3,122,302 of record NC_135120.1, read on the forward strand.
TTTTGTGCCTTGCACTGCTAAGGTTCGTCCAGAATGTATTTCTAATTGAAATCCACTCTGGTCTGAATTATATATTTTGTCAGGTCCGATTCTGACACTCAAAGGCTTTACTTCCTTAACAAAGTCTGTAGCTCTGACTTTTAATACTTCATCGTCTTGTATTGTTGCTCGTGTAACAAATTTGGTTATTTTCCGCGAAACTATGCGATGAACTTATTTAAAATTATTTATCCATTTTCTAGAAGCTTTAAAAACCATGTTATCATTACCCTGCTCCTTATATGCCTTCAAAGCCCATCATCGATTATCTCTGTCATGTAAAATATAACCGGCATCAATAGCTTCCCTCAAATTTTGTATTACATACTCGGAAATTTGTGCTAATCTTTCTCGTTTGGTTCCTCCTGCTTCAATTTGATGAGCCCATCGCCGTAATTGCCGTTCAGAAGAAACATATTTAAAATTATGTTGAACTGTATTAAGTTTACGCTTTTTTCCTCCGCCATTTCAAAATGCAACTGCTCTCCGCTTATAGTCAACATCAACATTTTTATCACGGTGAGAACAAACTCCTGTATATGTTTCTTCAGACCAATTTTCATCATTATCATCTTCATCAACAACTTCAACTTTACACGCTTTAAACTGATCCATAAAGTCCAATGAAAACTCTTCCGAAACTTCGACAACATTAAATTCAAATATGCTATCAAGCAACATCTTTTGTATAGATTCGTTTAATTGTACTTCCTCCCTTGTTATAGGAATTTCCATCAAGTACATACTTTGAGATGTTACTAATAATAAATTGATCACGTTGAGTGTATAAATAATCATTTTTAATCGCGAGAACTGTAGTTACAAATTCTGTGAACACGTGAAGCATTCGGATGTGACTGAAGAACAAACCAATTTTCGGGAAACAACTTACTGCAATCTTGCAGAAAATATAGCGTAACTCGATATAAGTGCTACTTTTAGCGTCATAACAATAGCGTGGGAAAAAAGATTCAAATCAAATGCAGCTGAATATATATGTTCCGTACGAAAGAAAACCCCTGCCAATGCATTGGCACTTTGCTTCCTCATTTTTTTTCCAATATTTTAATTTTAGCTTATTGAACTCCCATTGAGGGTATTTGTAATTATAATGACAATTTAGAGCTCCATCTTCATAAAGTACTATTTACCTGAATTTCCTTTGTATTCGTTCAAAGCTTACGCGCCTTTTAAATATCTTATATAAGCTCGACGTAGCTGACTATCTAGGGGTTATTCACCCCTCATTGTCAGTAGCAATGGGAGGAGATAAAACCACTGATGTGTTTTTTTATAAGATTTTTTACACTTTTCAAGTCTCTCAAATACGTATTTAAACGAATGCGGGTAGTTTACCCTCCAATAAGGGTGTCTGACGACAAGAACATCGTCCATACAGTAAATTATGACGCAAATGAAATTTATATGAAGTTTTACTCAACACAATTTTGTACCGCGTATGAACATTGGAGGGGTGGTTTCACCCTCTAAACATTCAAGCAGGCCAAAATAAAAACACAAGTATTTCTTATTTTTCGGTCCTCTAAAACATATCCAAAAACCAAAGCAATTGGAGATGAACACCTGAAAATCTTAAAACTTTGGGGGTTAGTTTCACCCCCTAAATATGAAAACAGGCCGCTATAAAAAACACGTGTACCGTATTTTTCGGTCCTCTAAAACATATCCAAAATTAAAAGCAATCGGAGGCGGACACCTGAGAACCTCTCCTTGTGAGTAGGCCGTGAGTTAGTCGTGCGTGTGAGAAAGTCTGACCGTCGCGTCGGCGTGCTTTTAATTTGAATCGAAAAACATGCGATCGCACACGGACGAGTATTATGCTTCCTGATACTTTGTATGATACTCGTGAGTGTGCGATCGCTTTTTTTCGAAACGAATTAAAAGAACGCCGACGGCCAGACTCTCTCGGACGCACGGCCTACTCACAATCAGTGGCCGCTCGGAGACACAGTTATAATGCGCGATCTGTAATGAGAAGTTTTGGAGTTGAGGATGTATGTGACCTATTTCCAAATACTACCAAGTTAATGAAAATTTGTGAGATTGTTCTTTATGGTCTTCCTGGTGTGCTGCAAAAAATTTAAACGGATCCACTAAACGGTTGCTGCGTTATAAAGATTTCAATTTTCACTGATTTTACACGTACTCTTATGGAAAGAGACGATCTTGACGGATAAAACCTCTGAAAAAATGTCAAAGGAATATTACCAATGTTTTTATTTTTTTGTACTTGTAGTATATGGATAGATGAAAATATCTGCCAAGTTTCAATCGTTTTCACTACACCGTTTTAAAGAAATAAATTATGACTTGAGAAAATTGTGCTGTCGGCACGATATGTATCTCGATAGCTTATGAAACCACGGCAACATCGCAACCTCCTGACTAAGCGAAGCAAACTTATGTAGTAAATGAAAACTCTCCGTGATAAATGAAATTCGACACTTTTATTTTAAGCCCTACGTGTGTGTTCGCTGTCGCGTTCGTACATAGACTACTTGCATAACGGCTAATGCGGCACACCTCGCGAACGGCTTCCTCGCTCTATCTCACTCTCTCTCTAATCAAACACAGCGCCTGAAAATCCTGTGCCACAGTTCGGCCATCCTATTCATATCAACGTCCTCATTGCGACTTCGCACGGACATAACATCTCTTTATATCATTACTAATCAAATTCGATGAGTTGGCGAGCACGCATTGCAGGCCGCCGATACTCGTCTGCCTTGTGGATAAATTTTAATCCATCGGCCAAAGCCACGCCGCTGTATTCGCGAGTGCTTTGCCGTTCGCCTTCTATGTCAGAAATCAAATACCGATCGTTCCCTAAAACCTTCTTTACTTCGTACGGACACCGGTATTTCGAACTGAGTTTTCGGCTTTCCCCCGTTGCCGTGACTTCGCCTCGAACCAAAACAATGTCTCCTACCTCGTATCCGCGTGCCTTTTTCCTTTTCCTATTGTACTGTGCACTCAGTTGCGCCATACTTTCATCTAACAGTTCAGCGACTGCCCTACGTTCAACACTATTTCCTAAGGTTTCGTTCAGATCCTTAATCTCGCGAATCAGTGGGTTGCCGTTGGGACCGGTTACCTGATACGCAAATACAATGTCAAAGGGGGTAAGCTGAGTTGCCCTATGACGCGTGCTGTTTACCGCAAATTGTACCTCATATAAACGCAAGTCCCAATCTCGACAATCGGGATTTTCAGTCACCGTCACTAAACAATCTAAGAGTACGCGATTCAATCGCTCAACCTGGCCATTTCCTCTCGGCGTTGCCGTTGCAATTTTTACGTGCCCGATTTGTAAGCTTGTACAGAATTCTTCGAACATTTGAGACGTGTACGCGGCGCCCCGATCAGAGATAATTCTTTCAGGTCTTCCATAGTGGGTTATTGTCTCCCGTAAAAATTGCACCGTTTCGTCCGCGCTACTATCCGTGACTGCTTTAAGTATTACATATTTGTTGAACACGCAAATCAGTGCTACTACATATTTGTTGTTTGTCGTAGTGGTAACAAATGGTCCTAAGTGGTCGATATGTACACTGTGGAAGGGTCGGTCTCCTTTCGACAGCGGATGTAAGAATCCTGCTCCCTTGCCACTCGGTGTTTTTTAATATAAACACGGCACGCAACGACTTATATAACGGTTCACAAAATCTTGCATTTTCGGAAAATAGTAAGTTTCTTTTAGTTTGGTAAAGTTTTATCTATACCAAGGTGCGCTACCGCTCGATGCGCGTCCGCGACGACGTCATAACCCGCGTATTCACCTGTGCATTCGCCCCGAATGCTCAGCGTGCAATCGGCGCGCGGTAGGTGCTCGGCGTGCATTCGGCGCGCATTCGGCGCACGTTCGGCGCATGTTCGGGAATCGTGCAGTGTTCATTCACAACAGTCTCTATAAGCATCGCTCCGATGAATGAGGAGAAAAGTCATCGATGAAAATATTGCAGTTGCTAATGCTAGTTTCATTGTATTGTATACATTGCTAAAAAAAAAAAGGATAAAAAGAAGAAACGTTGGTGGACGAGGAAAATATATACCAGCAGATGCAACGAAAAATTTCTACGTGATTTAAATGCTGAAGTGGGAAGCAACCAATTTCAAAACTGTACGAGGTTGTCATCGGAAGATTTTTTTATTATATTAAATTATATTCGAGATAAGATTGCAAGACAAGATACTGCCTACAGAAAAACCATTACGCCGGAAGAAAGATTGGCCATTACATTAAGATTTCTTGCAACCGGAGATTCGTATAGTAGTGTGCAATATCTATTTAAAGTCTCAAAACAGGTTATTTCAAAAATCGTACCAGAGGTGTGTGAAGCAATAATTGAGAGTTTGATTCATTATGTGATGGTAAGTCTAAAAAATTATTATTTTGTACACATGTGAAAGAATATAATTAGGTGTGTGTTATAAAATAATTTTAATTATCGGTGCCGGAGAAGTGGGAGAAATATGAGTTTAACGTACAATCCGAACTATTGGAAAATGGAGATGGATGTGATGATTCGGAAGGTGGAATAGACTGTGGATAGGTGTCGTAGGTGTTGGAATTATCACTGATTGAATGTGATGAAGTATGTGAATCGTGTCTATTAGAAACGGGAGTAAATTCGGTGTACATGGTAGTAGTAGGCAGTGTAGGTGGGGAAACAGGATTTGCAGACTGTGGAATGAATGTGGACGAAGAAGCAGGTGGAATGAATGTGGACGAACAAGCAGGTGGAATGAATGTGGATGAAGAAGCATATGGATAGACTGTGGATGAAGAAGCTTGTGGATATAATGTGGACGAAGGAGCGTGTGGAGTATTATTGAGCTGTTGCGAAGGATTGGGTGAAGGCGGGATTAAGGAGGACATTTCTATTTCCTAGAGTGTATTGTTGATTTTATGTTGGGCCATCATTCGGTGCTGGTTATTAAATTTTTGTAATTTTGCCGCAACATATCTCCCGAATGCCGGGAACTCGTCACTCTCCGAATTACGGGCATGGATGGCAGCTTTTAAATATTTGAAAGCTTCATCGATTCGGGGGTCTTCTTTACGTTTGACCGACTTTTTCGGTGATTTAATTTGTTTTGCCCGTGGTGTTGTTTCTTTGGGCGCGACGTCGTCCACAGGGTCAATAAGGATGTCAGCATCGACTGCTTCATCCACATCGGCAGTCTCAATACATTGAAACAATAAAATTAAATTAATATTGAAATTTTCAGATGCCATCGACTGCAGAAGAATGGAAGAAAATATCAGATGCATTTGAGGAAATGTGGAATCTTCCGCATTGCGTTGGCGCTAGAGACGGAAAACATGTACTAATACAAGCGCCAATAAAAAGTGGAAGTGACTTTTACAATTATAAGTCTCAATTTAGCATCGTTTTATTAGCGTTAGTGGATGCTAACTACAATTTCTTATTCGTTGACGTGGGCTGCCAAGGCAGAATATCGGATGGAGGAATATTTAAAAATTGTCATCTATACAAACAGATCGAGGAGCAAAAGCTCAATCTTCCAGCGTCATCTGCTATAGATGGATTAACTGCCGAGATGCCTTTCTTTTTTTTTAGGAGATTCTGCATTTGCTTTAGGTCCTAATATGATGTAGCCATACCCTGGGATTAGTCCAAAAGGATCTATTAAACGGATATTCAATTATCGACTTAGCAGAGCCCGTAGAGTAGTCGAAAATGCCTTTGGGGTTCTATCGAGCGTATTTCGGGTATTGCGATAACCGTTGCTGTTGCAACCCGAAAAGGCTCAAGTTGTTGTCATGGCTACGATTTGCCTTAATAACTTTTTACGAAACAGTAAAACTTCAAGAAATTATTACATTCCCTCAACTTGTTTTGATGTGGAAGAAAATGAAGAAATCCGGCCCGGAGACTGGAGACAAGAAAACGAACAAGTTTCCCTTTTGCCTTTCAGGTCGGTTGCACGTAGAAGTAAAGTAACCGCCGAGAAAATGCGCGACGATTTGGCAAAATATTTTTCTACGTCAGGAGCTGTTCATTGGCAAGATAAATATGCTAAATGTAATACAAAATGCAATGCTTAATGTGCCAACTTAATATGTAAGAAAGTAATAGCATGTTGCAATAAAAAATTTAACATCCTAATTTGAGTAATTCATTTTTAAGTAAAATTCTCTTCCAGTACATTCTTATGGGCACACTTCGATCTTTGGTTGCATATGATATATCAGAAAGTAATTAGAGAAACAACTTACGCTTAGAGTGTTTCTGGGTTCCGTATTGTCGTCCAAAAACTGCATCGCCTTGAACGCGAACCATTTCGAATGATAAATTTCGTCGCTTCCTGAAATAATATACATTGGAATAGTATCTTGTTCTTTTCTCTTTCGTGTAGGGGAGAGTAGGGGAATTACGAACACTTAAGGGAAAAGTTAAATTGAAACAAAAGGCCTGACGGATGAAAAGTCTTTAATCTTTAACCTCTTTCACTGTTATCTCAATATCTTTCAACGAATATGTACGTATACTCTTCCTAACATAATTCCGGGATACTGGACACGTGAAAAACTTGGTAAATGTTAAGATAAAAGGGTAAATTCCATCGTCCGTAATAGCTCCATTTACGCTGTTCGTAATTACCCAAAATGAACAGAAGCTAAGAAGTTTCAAATAAAACAAATACGAGCACGTATATGTACAAAGTGATCCCTTGATTTTATTTAGAATTAAGTAACGGAACTACGAAAAAATTATGCTTTGTTGGGTAGTATAGGTTCAATGCACTATAGACTCAAAATACTCGAGCGTAAAATTATAAGAAAAGCTACGAAAACATTTCACGCCCATTATCTTTGCAGTTGCGCGCAGCCTTCCGTCGTGACACTTTCCGTAATACCAAACATAGCTAATTACATCATGTAACAATATCGCGGGAGGACAGGACAAGCGATTTCAGCGAATATCGCGGTGTTTGGGTTTATCCCGCGTTCGAAATTCCCCCACTCTCCCTTAGAAGTGTTTAATATTATTTACCTCGTCCAGATGTGGTGCTCTTCTTAATTTTCCCCTTTTCCCGTCTGTACGAGCTTTTTAGGCTCTCCACTTTCCTCTTGCAATCTTCCGCCTCCGTTCCGATCTCTTGGGCAATTGTACACCTCGCATCGTCCTTTTTTAAAGTATCGGAATAACCCGGGTGTCTGGAATTCCATAAGGATTCGTGTTTCTCGAATACCTCAAGGAGCTTGAGACAAATTTGCGGCGTCCACTCCATCATGGTGTCGTTCGGACCCGAATGGACGCTTTGATGGACCGCCAGCAAGCGGATCGCGGCGCGAATGGCCCGGCGTCCGCTCGATTCGCAATCGCCTCGATATAGGTCCATACATTGTATCCGCACTCGTCATTTACCGCTCGGTTTGCCTCGAAACGACGAGTGCCGATACAATGTATGGACTGATATCGAGGCGACTGCTGATATATATTCGTTGCACCTGTTGGTATATATTTTCCTCGTCCACCAACGTTTCTTTTTATCCTTTTTTTAAGCAATGTATACAATACGATGAAACTAGCACTAGCTATTGGAATATTTTCATCCATGATTTTTCTTCTCGTTCTTCGGATCGATACTTATGGGGAATGTGTGAATGAACACTACACGATCCCCGAATGCGCGCCGAATGCACGTCGAATGCGGGCCGAATGCACGTTGACCACTGAACGCGCGCCGAATGCGCGTCGAACGCGCGCCGAATGCGCGTCGAATGCACGCCGAATGCACGCTGAATGTACGCCGAATGCACGCTGAGCACCGACCGCCACCGAAAAAATCGGTGCGCGCCGAATGCACATTCGGAAGGAATACACAGGTGAATACGCGGCTATACTGTAGCTCCTCGGGTACGTATAACCGCCACACTCCGCTTGTCGTTTCGTATACACACGCGTTATACATAGTAAATTTTTGGTGCGCTGTTTGATCACCAGCTTCTAATTGATCACGAATCGCCATGATGTTTGCGTCGCTCCGCTGCGTAGCGGCTAGCCAGTCCGTGTTTATGTTGATCCCTAGGATAGGGGGTCCGACTAGTGGTACGCTTTCGCTTTCTTCGACAGGGTTGGGACTTAACGCGTCCGCCACAACATTTCGTTCTTTTCTAATAACTTTAAACTGTTACAATCGGTTCGGATTACAAACTGAATGTCGATCAGATATACGTGATGTTTCTCCAACGCGCAAACGATCGCAAATGCCTCCATTTCGAATGAATGGTACCTAGCTTCCTCGAACGACGTCCGTCGGCTATAGTAGCAAATCGGGTGCCATTCGTTATCGTTCTGCTTCTGAAGCAGCACCGCGCCTAGCCCTAAACTACTCACGTTTGTGTGGACTTCCGTCCCTGCTCTTGGATTGTACATTGACAGAATATTTGTTTTAATTTGTTTTAATTCTTGACTAAATATATCTTTTATTAATTAGTAAACTAGGAGAATAGCACCTTAACTTGTCTTTGTTCCGTGAATTAAGAATACATTTTTCTTAGAGAAAAATAGAAGTCTCTTCTATACCGAACCCAAGTCAAGCAACAACGATAACGATAGACGAACTGGCTCAGGTTGTCTTTATGTTTATGTCTTATATCGTTCAGAGGTGGCGCCAGGGATATTTAAATCTCAAGGAGTTTGAATCTTCTTGATTGAAATATTCATAGATTCTAACACGCCTCCTTGAATTTTCAACGTATTCTCTTTTACAAATAAAAACTCACTGAGATTTGCGTATCTTACATAATTTACCAGGTACATAGTTTTTCTTTGATTGTCGCTGTTTATAATCTAGTTATTTTCTAGTCATTATATTTTTGGGGTTAACTTGAGAGCATTTATAATCTTTACAAACTTTGTTTTGCCCAAACTTTTTGTTAATATATCGGCTAAATTAGATTCAGAATCAATTTTAATGATATCAATTAACCCATTTTCATAGTATTCGTTAATGTAGTGATACTGCACTTCAATGTGCTTAGAATTTTTTGTGTAGTTGCCAAATTTTGCTATCGCTATAGCCCCTGAATTGTCCTCATATATTTTAATTGGTTTTTCTATCTTGAGATCAAAGGATTTATTTAACAAGTTTCTTATAAATAGGACTTCTGTTATAGCTTCTGACATAGCTGTATATTCAGCAAAAGTTGAGCATTTAGTCACAGTAGTTTGTTTGCGTGTTTTTCAATAAATGAAATTTCCATATAGTCTAATAATGAACCCTGTTGTTGATTTGCGATCTATATTGTCTCCTGCAAAATCGGAGTCTACCATACAGTATAGATGCTCATCTTTTACATTTTTATTGGAGTACATTAGCTTCAGATCTTTTGTTTTATATAAATATTTCAAAACTCTCATGGCATATTTGAAATGCATTTGATTATAACAGCTTTGGAATCTACTTAGATAGTTTACGCTATAAGCAATATCAGGTCTCGTGCCTATGCTCACATATGACAATTCTCCAATTAGGCTTCTATATTTTATATTTTCATCAGTCTGAACAACTTGATCTAATTTTAAATTGCTCTCCATTGGAGTATCAAATAATTTTGCAGTCTCTAAGTTGTATTTCATGGCTAAGGATTCAATATACTTAGTTTGATTTAGTTTCATTTGAACTTTATCTCTGTCATACTCTATACCAATTCCTATGTAATTGATGATTTTACCTAGGTCTTTCATGGAAAATTTTTCCATTAGTCTAGCTTTTACTTGATTAATTTTATTTCTATCTTTGCAACAAATTAAAAGATCATCCACAAAGACTAAAATGTATATTGAATCGTTGCCTGAGTTATTCACATACAAACAATAATCGCAGTTGCTTCTTTCAAAATTTCTTTGACATACTTATTGAAACACTCAGACTATGCTCTTGGACTTTCTCGCAGACCATAAAGAGCTTTATATAGTTTACAGACTTTGTTTTGACCAGTTTCAAACTCTTTTGGCTCGTTAATATATACTTCGGATTTGACTAATCCATTTAGAAAGACAGTCTCTACGTCCATTTGCTCAATGAAGAGATTATTTACACAACTATAACTTAATAAAACTTTCAGGGTTTGCATTTTTCCCACAAGTGAATATACATTTTCTAAATACTCTTTTTGCTGAAATCTTCTTACAACTAATCTAGCTTTGAATGAGTTGTCGCTTTTTCTTTTGTAAACCCATTTAACATCTATAACCTTTTTTTCCTTTGGTCTTTCTACAATAGTCAGGTTTTGTTTTTCATTAAGCTTTTCATCTCAGAATTCACAGCTCTTTTCCACTCACAAGATTCATTTGAACTAATTGTCTCCCCAAAAGTATTTGGTACATTTGTATTTACATAGTAAACATAAATGTAATGAGTCACAGGATTTCCAAATCTGTTAATAGGATTTATACTAGATGTTCTTTTTTCAAGCAAATTTTCCTCCGTATTTTCTTCAGCGTTAAATTCTTCAGTCAGTTCTTTCGCTTCATTATTTAATTGATTTTGTACATTTTCATCATTTGCATTGTTCTGATCTATTTCATTTGCAAGATTTTCATTATCGTCATTATATCTATTATCCAAATCCAAGTTCACACAATTCGCATCAAAGATGTTATTTTCATTTTCGTCACTTGCAGGTAAACAGATTATTTCCGTACCTTCTTCAACTATTCGTACATGTCTAGCATTAACAATTTTATTATTTACAAGAACTCTGTAGCTATTGTAGCGACCGACACACGCGCGAAAGTTCTTTTTTTTCCGCTTGGGGGTTGTAAGGCCCAAGAGACTCCGTGGTACGCGGTGGTGATCGCTTTATCACTCGCCAAATTAATCTTGAGCGACTATTTTTAATTGATGTGACGAAAGAGAACTGTTGGTCCGTACGATGACCAGACAAGAGTACGAATAGTTTCGAATGATGGTCTTAGTCACAAATGTTTGACTGACTTGCTATGTTCGAAAGTATCGTCGATTATAGCTGCTTGAGGTTTATCACGAGAGAAGTATGTGTTCGCTTGAGAAACGATTGAATTCTGCTCGTCTAGCCCTTTCGACGTCGAAGGTAGACGAGCCGTCCCAATTTCGGGAGGTGTCAAATTGCTGATTGGCTAGCTTTTCCTCGAAGAGGAGGAACCTTCCCTCCGCGATTTCGGTGGTGGAGGAGGAAGGCTTCTCCTTCTAGGTGACGTAGCGAAGGAAAAACCAGACATCTGGCTAACAAACCTAGCTAGGTTGTTCGGTCGGAGCATTTATCCAGAGTCACGGTTTATGACCGTATTGCTCCGTGAGTCAGCGGTGGACAACGGTACGTACCGGTCCAAGGTAACCGTGTAGCCTCGCTGACAGAGTAATTTAACGGATTATCTCAGGACGAAGGTAGTCGAAAATATCAGAAAAAATGGCATGATGTCGATTGCCTCCTAGTCATCCGGCAGGCAAATGATTCCCAACGAACGCTTTGAGAACAACAATTGCCAACCGTAAAAGACGTTGAACTTTCGCCTCGCCCTGAGCCCGCTTTTGTCCTTCAAGACGAAACAGCTATTATCATTGTACCCTACCAATATGCCTAATTTTGCCTTATCAGCCCATTTATTTTTCCTTATAGTTTCAGGTATTCTAATAAAGACTTTACTTCCGTAAATTTTTAAATGTTTGACATTAGGCCTTTTTCCAAAGAATATTTCATAAGGGGTTTTATTCTGCTGAGTATTGGCTATAGTACAATTTTTCAAATAGGCAACTGTTTTCATAATTTCAGGTCAGAATCTATGGTTAATTTTTGCCTCCCTTGCTAAGCATCTTCCCATATCCATAGCAAATCTATTGTACCTCTCTGCGACTCCATTCAGCTCGTGTACATACGGGGGACATGGTAACAATTCAATTCCCTTATTTTTGACAAATTCATAAATTTTACTATTCAAATATTCTCTGCCATTATCACACCTCAATTTCTTAATAGTCTTGTTGAATTTGTTTTGAACTAAATTAAGAAAATCTATAAAACAATCAGCTGTTGCGTCTTTACTTTTGATACAATAAAGTTTCGTGCATTTACTGTAATCGTCTATAAATGTAAGAAAATATTTTTCACCACGATTACCAGTAGTATAATGAGTGCATTTAAATCTGTATGCATTAATTCTATAATTTCGGTGGACAGAGTCCTTTCGTTTTCAAATGGTACGTTTTACATTTTGCTCTGTATACAGTTTGCACACTTCATATCATTCTTTTCCAATTTTTCCGGTAAACCTTCGACTAATTTATTATATGTCCTAGCGATCTATGCCATTTTTCCTTTTCTGAAAGTCTAACAGAATTTGCATATACATTTTTTTCTCTATTATTGCACATAAAGCTTTTTACAGTATATAAGCCATTATTTTTTCTTCCTACAGTTATTAATTTTCGGTTTTTGTTATAAATCTTTGCACTATCTTTCCTAGCTACAATCGTATTACTTTCAGTTATTTTCGAAAAGTTCAACAGATTCTTTTGGATTCCTTCTACATAATAAACATTTTTTAGAGTTGCAATTACTTCATCACTTGAAAATAGTTTTGACCGTACCTATTTTAGTCGCTTTCAAATGTTTACCATCTGGTAACTTTACAGCAATAGGAGATTTTAAATCTACATGGTTACAAAAATAATCTTTGTTGTTTATAATATGATCCGTGTATCCAGTATCTAATAACCACTCAACCTCATTTCCATTTGCACACTCACTCGTTTCTAGTTTATTCACATTCACTTTAATTACTTGAGTTGCCCAAGATTCTTGAGCACACTGCTGATGCTGGTCGCTGGTCGACGTTGACGGTTGCAGACATCGACCTCTCCCTCGGCTACAACCTCGTTGAAAAGCACCTCTGCTTCTGCCTCTAGATGTACCGCGCTGACCTCTTGAGTTCCCCTGAACTCCTCTGCCACGGTTGTTTTGGGAACCTCTACCTCAGTTACCTTGGGGTCCATGCCAGCAGTCTCTTTTAAAATGCCCAGGCTTTCCACACTGAAAGCACTCACCTTTTGCATTTGCTGTAAATGTGCTGACACTAGGTTTTTTTATCGTTTTCGCCTTTGCTTAAGTTCTTTTCCTTTATTTTTGACTTTACATAATCGACAGTCCTTTGAGCTTCCGGTACTAACAAGGGGACCCCACAGCTGAACCCCGTGAATTTTAATAAAATTTTAGGGGATGAATCTGGAGGTCACCTTGATTACCATCTGCTAAATATTTTATGCTAATGAGCATTATTTATAAACAATCGATATGTGAGCCTTAAAAGCAATTCACTTCAAGCACATTTCAAGAAAGTGAGTTGGGTGAGTGCGTACAGCGCTTACTTCCCACCGAAAAACAGCACGGGTTCGAATCCCGGTCATCCTAATTTTTTTTCCTTTCCTTCAAACCTTATTTTAAATAATTAAATTTTATACTGCTTTGTTTCATAAATATTGTAATTTTTTAATATAAATTTGATATATAAACATGGTAAAAATACATAACTTTTTATACACGTACAAACATAACTGGTACATAACGACTTGTATCAACTTGTACTATAAAGACACTGTAAATTATATATTTAATATGAAATTTTTCTTTACAATATATACATGCACATCTATGTAACTTTAAACTATTTATCTATCTACCTATCCTATTGTACAGGGTGTCCCACTAAGGAATGGACAGCGCGATATCTCTTAAAGTATTGTCGATAAAAATATAAAAAAATAGGGAATTGCATGGTTCGAGGGGGCCCATTTATTAGCGCGAACGAATTTTGTTTTCGATTATTATTTTAAAAGATACGATGGTCAAGTTCGGTTTTTCAAATGGAACTATTTTTTTTGAAGACCTGAGTTGATAGTGCGTTCCAACACAAATTCAATAAGCTTTAATGTATACACTTTATTTCCACTGGTTTTTAAGATATTGCGCTTGCAAATTTACTGATTTTGACTGCAAGAAACCCCTCTGGAATGGCAAAAACCGGGGGCGGTCTTACTGGCGCCACGGGTGGCACTGCCTGTTGAAATGGATACTTACCTGCCAAAGGTCTACGCCAGAAATGGCAGGCCCAAAGGCTGGACAATTCTTTTCCGTCAGAAATGCTACTTAGGTAGGTACATCTGCGGTATCGAGAAGCGCAACGTTACTTTTATTTCGCACTTGCATCTACGCTCGGATGGCCGGTTCTTTTGGGAGGGATGCAAGTTGGATTGGTTAGGTTAGGAGGAGTGAAAGTTGCTACACTAAATTTCAACCATAGGGAGCAGATTGTATCAGAACCAATCGGATTTGCATCCCTCACAAAAGAACCGGCCATCCGAGCGTAAAAGCAAGTGCGAAATAAAAGTAACGATGCGCTTCTCAATACCGCAGATGTACCTACCTAAGTAGCATTTCTGTCGGAAAAGAATTGTCCAGCCTTTGGGCCTGCCATTTCTGGCGTAGACCTTTGGCAGGTAAGTATCCATTTCAACAGGCAGTGCCACCCGTGGCGCCAGTAAGACCGCCCCCGGTTTTTGCCATTCCAGAGGGGTTTCTTGCAGTGAAAATCAGTAAATTTGCAAGCGCAATATCTTAAAAACCAGTGGAAATAAAGTGTATACATTAAGGCTTATTGAATTTGTCTTGGAACGCACTATCAACTCAGGTCTTCAAAAAAAATAGTTCCATTTGAAAAACCGAACTTGACCATCGTATCTTTTAAAATAATATTCGAAAACAAAATTCGTTCGCGCTAATAAATGGGCCCCCACGAACCATGCAATTCCCTATTTTTTTTATATTTTTATCGACAATACTTTAAGAGATATCGCGCTGTCCATTCCTTAGTGGGACACCGTGTATATATATATACACACACACACACACACACACACGCGCGCGCGCGCGTAAATACGCACATATATACGCACAAGCATGCCGAGATACATAAATATATACATAAATTGATAAATATATGAATAATATTTACAATATATACATATATGCTTGCATAAATATATAATTAGATACACACATGCATACATGCATACATACATAAATATAGCCATAATTACATGCATACATACGCGCATATATGGATACATTATATTAATTTAATTACAAGCGTGATATTTTTCATAAAAGCACCAGAAACATAAAAATTTTTTGCAATGTGCACATCGCATTTTTCTCTTCTTGTATCACACGATGGAAACACACTTGATTTACATTTACAAATTCTTCTTTTTTTGATATTAGTTTTGATGAAAACCAAGCGTAAAGTATCATAGGTTTAAATATAGGGGCACGCAATTGATGGTGGATAAGTGAGTGAATTTTGATTCCATCTTCGCGTTTATTCGGCATATGTTCGTCATTTTGTAAAACTTCTACACTATTCTGAATTTTTTTTATAAAATTTGTTACTTGCCGGAAAAATACACGTCGCACGGTTGGCAATATGGGGTACAATGTGGAGGAATTACTTCAAAGGTCACAGTACTATTTTCTTCATTATTTGTAAAAATACTATTAAAGTCAGAAAGATTTGATTGCCCTCCCCATGAATCTAAAAGTAAAAGAAAATGTTCATCGCCGGTATATGGTTTTACTGTCTGTATTAAAAAATCTTCAACGTGTTTTTTTTTTGTTAATTTGCCCGATTTCGATGCTGTGACGTACAGGTTTTTGTATTCGCACAACAGCTTGGTTACAGTTTTGGCAACCCGCGGTCCAAATTTCCCGTCTTTTTCCTGCATACAAAGAAAGACTTTAGGAAGTATCGTACCTGCTGCAGTAATCGCGTATTGCGCACTATATGAATGCGTAACCTTGTTGAAGTCTTCCAGGAAAACTTCCGTTTGCTTTTCTCCTCGTATGGATAATGTCCGGCGGATATCACTCCTGTACTCGCACCCCCTTTGGTCGGTATTTATTATAAATTCGGGCTTAAAAGTTGGAATCAATTGCGCAACCCGTTTCTGAAATGTGTCGGCTTCTTTCAAAATTGCAGATAAATCCAATGCATTCCTTGATTTAATGTACAGTATTGTCTCGTTAGCGACTCGCTGGTCGGGACCGGCGTTGAGTCGGTATCGTGAACAGAACCCTAATTCCGAGTGTTCGTTTCTCGCTTCTTTCTGGCCGGAGGGGGGAGCGAGATGGAACACTGCGTGCGCGGCGAGCGTGCGCGATGGTCGCAAGCGCAAAGGACAGAATGTCAGGCGTCCGAAAGACGGAGCGAGACAAAACATCAACGCGTCGTCGGTCTCGTACCGTCCTCGCTCGCTTTCAGTGCCTCTCGCTCGCTCTCGTTCCATCTCGCTTCAGCTTTCGCCGGGCAAGAGTGAGACAAAAGTGGTGGGGATAGCGAAGAATCGGTATCGTGTACACAAAATCGAGTCGCTAACGAGGAAATACTGTACCTTGTAACGTTTCTCTGTCTAATGCGGTACTTCATTTTGAATTTCTCCACCCACCCATGTGATGCCACAAAGTTCATTCCCTCCGCCTGATGTTGCATAGCACCAACTGAAGCCCATTGCTGAATCATTCTCGTTGTTACAGGCTGTTTTTTTTATCTCTTGCCTCAACAAATCGGTCGTACGTCCAGTTATTAATTTCCTTCCATATTTCTTTAGAGCTATCATTTTTTTGTATGTCTATTTCCCATTTTTTAAGAGCTTCTTGTTTGTCAGTGCACTTTCACCCCATTTTTGTAGACTTTTCAAGCTCCAAGTCGGATGTTTCTTTGCCAGATTAACAATTTTAATTTTTGTTTTGATTGGTATAAACTCATCTTTGCGTGGTTTCTTTTCTTTTGGTTGATATTCGTCCAAACTCTCTGACGAGGAAGAAAAATTTGACAGTGATGTTGTTGATTCCACGACTTCTTCTTCAGATACACTTTCTTCAGGTAAGAGTAATTCGTCATCTTCTTCGATCTGATATTCTAGTAGCATGTCGATAATGCACTTCGCCATCGTTTCTCCTAAAAGACAGGCTTTTCTTGAGGGTTGAGCATCTGTATTTTCCGTAATAAAATTCGCTTTCTTCATATTTTGTATGCAAATTTGCAATGCATCTGCAATATCTTCCTTACTGTACGAAGAGTTTACAATTTCGAATGGGGTACTATCCTCATCATTTACAGAAGTGGTAAATCCTGTCTCGCTTGTTGACGGTGTGTTGTAGAATTCCATGGTTTCCACAATGCTTCTTGCCAAACTGTTAAAGCTTCCCACAAGTTGTATTCGCTTAACTGGTATAATGTGAACTGACGAAATTTTACTGCAACATTTAGGTACGAAAAGCTTTCCCAATGTTCTCCTTCCACCCATATTTTTATTGTAGAAACCATAAAATTTGAAGGGACCGGTTGTTTTTTTGACCTGGGTATCTGCATTAGTAGCGTCCAACTTTGTTGCAGTACGGGTATAATTACTGCTCCAAAAAGGTTCACTACCAGTGCAATTAGTTCATAAAGTATATTTATGTATGTATGCATGTATGTATCTAATTATATATTTATCAATTTATGTATATATTTATGTATCTCGGCATGCTTGTGCGTATATGTGTGTGTGTGTGTGTGTGTGTGTGTGTGTGTGCGTGCGTGCGTGCGTGCGTGCGTGCGTGCGTGCGTGCGTGCGTGCGTGCGTGCGTGCGTGCGTGCGTGCGTGCGTGCGTGCGTGCGTGCGTGCGTGCGTGCGTGCGTGCGTGCGTGCGTGCGTGTGTGTGTGTGTGTGTGTGTGTGTGTGTGTGTGTGTGTGTGTGTGTGTGTATCGATATACAATAGGATAGGTAGATAGATAAATAGTTGTAAAGTTATATAGACGTGCATGTATGTATTGTAAAGAAAAATTTCATATTAAATATATAATTTACAGTGTCTTTATAGTACAAGTTGATACAAGTCGTTATGTATCAGTTATGTTTGTACGTATATAAAAAGTTATGTATTTTTACCATGTTTATATATCAAATTTATATTAAAAAATTACAATATTTATGAAACAAAGCAGTATAAAATTTAATTATTTAAAATAAGGTTTGAAGGAAAGGAAAAAAAATTAGGATGACCGGGATTCGAACCCGTGCTGTTTTTCGGTGGGAAGTAAGCGCTGTACGCACTCACCCAACTCACTTTCTTGAAATGTGCTTGAAGTGAATTGCTTTTAAGGCTCACATATCGATTGTTTATAAATAATGCTCATTAGCATAAAATATTTAGCAGATGGTAATCAAGGTGACCTCCAGATTCATCCCCTAAAATTTTATTAAAATTCACGGGGTTCAGCTGTGGGGTCCCCTTGTAAGTCGATGAAATCGCCAATATAACAGTAACTTGGTGGTAACGCTTTGATCAGATACCTCATTTCTTCTTCTTCTTTTACCGTAGCTCCAGCTGCTTTCACTTCGTTGCACGCCTTTTCAAATTCGACAAAGAATTCTTCTATAGTGTTAAAGTTTTTCAATTTCACATCTTCCAGTTTACCTCTAATTATAATTTGTAAGGATGTTGATTTCGTTGAGTACATTTTATACAGTTTTGTCATTATTTCGAGAGTCGTTTTACACTCACTCACATATTCCAATTGCTTGTCTGACAAAGCACTAATAAAAATTATTTTTGCTTTTAAGTCAGTTTTTTCCCAAGTAGCTTCATTTTCTTGATCAGTTCTTGTCCGTTTTTCTGGATTGATACATTCTTTGTACTCTAACGTATTCATAAGTCTAAATTTCCAACTGGAAAAATTTGCACCGTCGAACACTGGAATAGTTATATCATCAATTTTTGCTTGTCTGGCCATTTCTTCTCGTACAATTTTTCTTGACTTAGCTCGAGCTCCTTCTTGCAATAAGCTTCGCGCCGGTAGTTGTCGCGCATGCTCGCGAATAATGTCCCGGTTGGCCACATTTGAAACATATTACTGTCTTTTTCTCTTGCTTATACGTTCGCGCCGTATGTCCCGTTTGTTTACACACGAAGCACCGGGTGTCGTCCCTCTGACCTTTAGCAGTGCTCCCTGAGCCGCTTGTTCCTTTCGCCTGAGAAACTGCTCGAATGTACGTAATTCCGCTTTGTAAACCTGGTAGTAACTGACTCGGTTTTTCATACCTGGACAGGGGTCCTAAATAGTCACGGAAACGTGCATTGTCCAATCCGTCAACTATCCATTCGATGATTTCTTGGGTCTTCATGCCAGCCTCGTTGCATCTCGCTAGCTTCTCGTAGTAATATTCTACGATGTCTTGATTTGGCCGCCGCTTGTAGCATTGCGCGCGTTTTGTCAAGATTAACGAACTTTCTTGACACGGGAAATTCGCCCTCAATAATTCTGCCCAATCTCTCCAACTCCTTTCCTGTCGCGGCAAACTATCACGCCAACGTCGTGCCGGACCAACTAGCTTTGACATTCCGTAATGTTTGATTGCGACATCGTCCCACGTGTATAAATCGCCGTACTCCTCAATTTTGTCGATCCAACATAGAATATCGAGATCACCCTTCACCGGATCGAACTCGGGTAGTACGCTACTAATATTTTGGAAGTACCTGATTCCACCGAAACCGACATTTGGAATTTCCGCGAGCTGCTCGCTCTGTGCGCTCGGTTCGCCGCCATTTTCGACACGCCCTTCGGATCCGTGCATACTTGCTACCGATTCTCGATTACTCAATTACGCTGAACAGTTATCGCGCCTGACGCCTGTCCATACCTTCGAATTGAGAGAAATCCTCAAGACTACTCTGCCGCCCGAATACTTCTGCGTGTAACCGATCGCTATCTCGTTCTCGCACCAATGGTTTCGCCACGTGGTTCGCGTAATTTCGCGCACCAATTATCTCCAATTTCGCAATTCTTTGACAACAATAATCACATTGATCGCCCACGAGTTGATCCCACTTCTGAAAATTGTAGTAAATGAAAACTCTCCGTGATAAATGAAATTCGACACTTTTATTTTAAGCCCTACGTGTCTGTTCGCTGTTGCGTTCGTACATAGACTACTTTTTGAACGGCTAATACGGCACACCTCGCGAACGTCTTTCTTGGTCTATCTCACTCTCACTAATCAGACATAGCGCCTGAAAAACATGTGCCACACTTATAGGTGTCGCTACACGTATATCTAACTTAAAGACACTGTTAACCCTTTCGGTACCGCGTACATTTCCGCAAAAGTGCTTTTAACTAATTTTTTTTTTTGAAACTATTGGAGATGCTGACTAAAGTCAGCGCTAGGAACGACGGCTCGTTTCGTGCCGCCGGATATATCCGGTACTGGTCCACACAGGTCATCAGATGGATGCCGGACATATCCGGCGCTGGTACCGAAAGGGTTAACAGATAGCAGACGGCTTATAGACGTCGTGTGCTACCTGGGTTCTAACTGAATCTTCGGGCTATCTTTTTGTCTCCGTTACACTCATGCAGAGATAGAAAAAGGAAATGAAAAACATAGCGGGATTATAAATATGGAATAAAAGGTAAAAATACGCAAAAAGATGCAATAATTTGGCACAGTTGACATAATTTGATATATTTTACATAATGAAGAATACAATAATAAAATATATAAAATAGCATTTACGGTCCTAAGAACACTGCTGCCCGCAATGAGATTTTTGACGACGTGAGGCTCCATGGCTTTTGCTGAACCGTCAAAATTTTTCCGGCAATCGTGATGTGGAGGAGGTTGAAGTGTTCCTTCACATTTCTTACAAGTCCGATTACAAGTTGCATAATCCAACAGCATACCGCTATGTTGACCAATAATGTCTCCGAAGCCATTCAAACTATCATAACTTCTACCCGCACCTCGGGCACTCCATCCCATATCATAAGATACTGGATTCAGTATAGGCAGGAATAGGTCCAGGAGGAATGATAGGATTGGACTGGACTTCATCAGGTCTAAATGCATAAGGTTGTTTTATATTTCTCTTCTCATTTTTTATAAATAATAATATATTACAATTACAGAAGAAATGGTATATAGAATAGTCATTTCTTCAACACCTGCATGAAAATGGGTGTTTTTTTACGCCTGCTGAGCGAGAGCAAAATGGGCAATTTCAGACGTATTTGCGTTTTCTACTTTTCTCCCAAGGGAAAAAGACTTTACGCGTATGCGTATACGCACTTTTTTACTTTGCCCTCAAGGAAACTGGAGTTTGGCGTTACCCTGTGGTATGCAGATGCAATTGTTCGACTAATCGTTATCGATCATGTGTGTTCATGCATATTTTTTTGCGAATCACTCAGCAGGTTCTCAAAACGCACCTTTCATGCAGATGTATAAAAGTATTGTGCGTGACAAGGGAGAGAAGAAAGCGATTTCGACGAGTGCGAAGTTTGCTGCCCGAGCGAGCTCGTCGAAATCGCTTTCTTCTCTCCCTTGTCACGCAATGTACTATTACAATTGATTTTCGATGTTCTGAGCTTCTTCTACAGTCAGTTTTCTCTCCAGCGCAGTGGCTTTTATGCAACTTTTCTTTGCTACTGCCTCTGCAGCGAGCCCTACTTCTTGTTCGTATTTCTTGAACGTTTTGAAATCTGGACATGGCACGTTCATGCATACCAACAATTTTTTCATGTTCGTCCATCCTAACCCAGTGTGCATGACACCTGTAGAGCGAACAATTCAATATATACAAATAATGAATTGTAATTATATGATTAATAACAATAGAAGCATAATAATCTATCATAAAATATTACCTAATACTACTTTCGAATTGATATCGAAGTGAGCTCTGCGCTTGTCGGTGGTAGACTCTTGTGCGTCAGTCAAACTGTATTCATGAGGAGGCACTTGTGGGCATCGTACTAAAAGTTGAGATGCCAAGCCTCTTCCTACCTCTCTTTCTATATATTGCAATGAAAGAGATTGAGCACAATGTGTGCACCATAACTGCTGTCCCAAAATATTCAATTCCACGATGCGTCGACCAGCGACATTTATTTCTTCCACATTTTCCGAAGTTATTTGATCACTTTCCCCCGGTTCAGTGGAAACGGATTTTCGAGCCCGTCCAACTTTTTGTTGAGCGAGCCTTTTATTATAAACAGCTTCTGTAACTATCTTTCCTTTCCACCGATAAGTGGTTTTAGTATTTGGCATTGTGAAAAATGGATCTTGACTAATGCTCAAATCGACTAATGTAAACTAAGCTCGCACCTCGGCTCGTAAGCTTGTAGTACTGTGCAATGCTGCCAACCTACGAGACCTGAATCAAAGCATACAGTGTTGTCACGTTTAACTCTTTTTTCAAAGACTCGCATAATAATGTTTATAATGAATAATATTAAAAATTATCGTTCACATGAAACATACTTATCTTTTTTTATGTTATTGAAGTCACATTTGTTTATCAGCACTGCAAAATAATATTTTTACTTTAAAAAAAATTGGTGTTACACAGTTGAATTCATGGCATCTTCACTGTCAAAAAATTAGGCTCGTAAATGAAGAAAGCCGCAAATAATACTTGAAAAAGCATTTGTAAAGTGAAAAATACCTCTCTAAGAGTAAAAATAAGACACCAACTGTCGTTCGAGTTCCTTACATCTAGATTTACTATGCGTAAAACGTAGATATTCATGTATTTCAAATTTCATATACTTTTGTCTGATATTGTACGTCCCATACATCCTAACAACAAAGGAGTGGGTGCAGCGCAGGACTGCCAGACCTAATCCCCACCGTAGTGGAGGGGAAATACCTACATTGGCGTTGATGGTCAGCGACTTGGTGTCATCACCCACGCACACATATACCGCAATGCTATGTAGGTGTTCCCCCTCCACTACGATGGGGACGTATCGTTCGCCGTTCAGCGGTACAAGGCCAATTCACTCTACCGTGCGTAAGGAAGTTTCACTTAAAAAAAAATAATATGAAAGTAATTGTTGCTTTATTGTAATTAATAAACACACATTGGAAACGCCGTTCCTCGAAGAGAGTCTCGTTCCCTCTGTAAATTCATCGGAGAAGGAGAAACCCTCTCACCAGGGTCGCGGTTTATGACGGTATTGTCCCGCGAGTCGTCGGTGGATGACGGTATGTGCCGGTCCGAAGTCACCGTGTACCTATACCACCCGCCGACAAAGCAATATACGGATTAACTCAGGCTTAACAACGTCTAAAATTGTAAAAGATGGCACCGTCACGTTTTTGATTGCCCTTTAGAAATCTGGGAAACAGATGTTGTCGAAAACGTTCTTAGGAAAAATATGAAATTACCCATCGTAAAGAACAAATGAATTTCTGCCTGTTTCTGAGGCCGCTTTTGTCCCGACGCACGTCAGAAAGATGCCATCAATATAGCAATTATGTACAAAGTATTATCCACCAATCAATAAGTTTCGTGGAGTGGCACAGGAGGAGAAGGGGTAGTCCTCTGCCTCCGCGTGATCCCGCCAGCAACGTCCTCCCTTCAAATTGGAGATGGATCCCTTATCGCTTGAGTAGATATATAAATACACGCGCCCGAATATCAAAACTGAAGAACGCGCGACGTATGTGCTGCAAGAAAAGATGTTCCATAGGGATGTCATTATATGGTAATTGTCCCAGTTGTCGATCAGTTAGTACCGAGAAGGTCGAAATGTTTTTAATGAAAAAATTGATGTAAATGGACAAAAATTACCTTTTTTCTTTTACCAGATAATTTTGACATTAATGTAAATAATAGCAAAATAAAAAATTAGAATCTATATATATTTAAATGTGGAAATTATAATTGAGAATAAAAATGTCGATGCCCCAGATGTCAATCACTAAATTACGGTCGGCGGAACTAGTTGTCGATCAATAATTATTGCTCTAGTAGTCGATCAAGAAAAAAGAGGTTATAAAGAAAACTTAAAGCACGAAAACGGGTACAAAATCCTTCCGAAACATTTATAAATAATTTATCTCATTAAATTATCTTATAAATTTTAATAATTCAGTATTTATTACTTACTTAAGTACAACAAAAATATAATCTTTTATAAAATACTTGTGTGAACATATAAAACATGTTCAACACATAAACTTTTATTTAAATTTACTAATAAATAGTAATAATAAGCTATGCTTAATTTACACCTTTTTGTTCATTCTTTTTTAAAGGTTGTTGAATATTATTTTGAACACCATTTATGACTTTTCCTTCTGCAATAAAATTCTGTTTCATTTGTCCCAAGTGTTTTTCAGCTGTAAATCTTCCTGAATTTTTTGTTTTAAGTTTTTTATTCGTTCACCTGATATTTCTTTTTCCTCAGGCGTTCCTTTCTTTGATTGCACTACCACCAATTTTTCTTTGGCTTTATTTTCTTTTAGCCTCAATTCTAATTCCTTAAATTGTACTGTTATTTTGTTTTTTTTTTCGAATCATTCTTTCTTTTTTCATGGTTGGAATTATTCTCACTTTTTAAAACTTAAGATAATAATTCATATACAATTTTACGTTTAAAAAACGTTATTTTTATTATAAAAAAATGGTTAAAAATGCTATAAAATCATAATATTTGTGAAAATGATCGAGAACTGGGACTTGATCGACAACTGGGGTAATTATCATATGTAAGCATTCCTTGCACACGTGAAGTTTCCCCCTCTTCATAGTAATATCGCTTCCCTATGGCCAACTTTTCTTCCAGCCAATAAGTCGCGCGCCCTTCTGTTTTGATATTCGAGCGCGTGTATTTATACAGGGTGTCCCAAAAATGTCGGAGTTCCTTGAAGGGGTGACTCAGGGGGTGATTTGAAACAACATTTTCCTTAGCGAAAATATTGTCCAAAGCTTCGTTAACGAGATATTAACAAAAAACCCCGACCAATCAGAACGCGCGCGTTCCGCCCGAGCTCCCGTTGTAGCGTTGGCTACGCGGTAGGCGGCTGCGCTTGTTCTACGAAGGTACGAACAAGCAAGTCGGCATGCATCGAAGGAAACCACGATACACAGTTTTTTTTTAAAAGCAGAATCTTAAATAATAATTGTTTGAAGTGAGAGAGAGAGCAAGAAATACGTAAATTTCATTTTCAAATAAGGCATAAACGAAAAGGTAATGTAACAGAAAATGTACGACAAGTGATCGTAATTTGTTATTGAAGTAAAAATCCGTAGTTTAATTACGGCCAACATAACTAAATTTAAAAAATAATATTAGGTGTATAAATAAACAATAATGGAAATTATTTCGATGGTTGAGTTGTTTTCATACTTTATAAATCAAACTGTTATTGAACCCTAAAATCGAACAGAATTTATTTCTACACCTAATAATCACTAATAAATTAAATAACACTCACCGCTACAGGCTTTCCTTCCTTTCCTTCCTTTTCGGAAACCTGTGTCACTAAGTAGGTCACTGTGCCGATCCTGGTCATCGGTGGACGAAAAGATTTATGGTAGCGTTACGCCCACTGCTCAGCTGATCGCAGGTATACGACACCACCCGAAGGTAAGGATCGCAACGTCAAGTGCGTCCGGGTTGATGTACCGAATATTCACTTCACTGCACGGCCACTAACACTGATCACTTAATTTACTTTTCATGGAACGTGTTGTTCCTACGTTATAAAATTGGTGACCCCGAAAGGGGCCGATTACTGTTAGTTGAGCAGTTGCTCGATATGACCACCCTCAGCGTCTATGCACGCCTTGCGGCATCATTAACTCCATTGAGAATAATCTTGACGCCAAACGCCGAATCGTACCCTCGCTGGAGGTTTGGATGTCCGGGTATTCCCGTGCAAACGCTCGCACAGTAGCACTTGCGTTCCCGTTGTTCCCGGCGTATACCCAGAACATCGCGTAATATTCTTGAGCGGTGAACATTTCTGGGACAAGATTGCTAGCTGACTGACAGGATTTTTTCCAAGCAACTTCCTCTACCCCCAAGTAGTTTCTCTCGTTCCATTATGAGTTAACTCCCACCAGGACAAGAGCAGAACCATTTCTCCAGGGTCGCGGTTTATGACCGCATTGCCCTGCGAGTTGGCGGTAGAGAACGATTTGTTTTGGGCAATTTATGGCTTAGCTGGTTCCGCCTCGTAGCAGACGTGAACTCAGGGTATGGGAAAACGGAAACACGAATGGTATGCCTTTTCTTCTTTATAGCAACTAGAAGACTTTCTGTTCCTCTTGTCTTCGGGCCCTTTCGATTCGGCGTTTGGCGTCAAGATTATTCTCAATGGAGTCAATGATGCCGCAAGGCGTGCATAGACGCTGAGGGTGGTCACATCGAGCAACTGCTCAACTAACAGTAATCGGCCCCTTTCGGGGTCACCAATTTTATAACGTAGGAACAACACGTTCCATGAAAAGTAAATTAAGTGATCAGTGTTAGTGGCCGTGCAGTGAAGTGAATATTCGGTACATCAACCCGGACGCACTTGACGTTGCGATCCTTACCTTCGGGTGGTGTCGTATACCTGCGATCAGCTGAGCAGTGGGCGTAACGCTACCATAAATCTTTTCGTCCACCGATGACCAGGATCGGCACAGTGACCTACTTAGTGACACAGGTTTCCGAAAAGGAAGGAAAGGAAGGAAAGCCTGTAGGGGTGAGTGTTATTTAATTTATTAGTGATTATTAGGTGTAGAAATAAATTCTGTTCGATTTTAGGGTTCAATAACAGTTTGATTTATAAAGTATGAAAACAACTCAACCATCGAAATAATTTCCATTATTGTTTATTTATACACCTAATATTATTTTTTAAATTTAGTTATGTTGGCCGTAATTAAACTACGGATTTTTACTTCAATAACAAATTACGATCACTTGTCGTACATTTTCTGTTACATTACCTTTTCGTTTATGCCTTATTTGAAAATGAAATTTACGTATTTCTTGCTCTCTCTCTCACTTCAAACAATTATTATTTAAGATTCTGCTTTTAAAAAAAAAACTGTGTATCGTGGTTTCCTTCGATGCATGCCGACTTGCTTGTTCGTACCTTCGTAGAACAAGCGCAGCCGCCTACCGCGTAGCCAACGCTACAACGGGAGCTCGGGCGGAACGCGCGCGTTCTGATTGGTCGGGGTTTTTTGTTAATATCTCGTTAACGAAGCTTTGGACAATATTTTCGCTAAGGAAAATGTTGTTTCAAATCACCCCCTGAGTCACCCCTTCAAGGAACTCCGACATTTTTGGGATACCCAGTATAGTCAAGCGATAAGCGATCCATCTCCAATTTGAAAGGAAGACAACGCCGACGGGGTTATGCGTGAACTGTGTACCTACCCCTTTTGTTCCCGTGTTCCTCCGCGAAGTGTATTGGCGCTCGTCACGAGTAATCGCGTGTGATTTTTTAGTACAACAGCGCATGGGCGACAGTAGTAATACTAGGGGGATTCTAGACCAGGTCCTCTGAGGGGAGCGCGGGGGAGCGCGGCGGAGAGAAACATTGGCGCGGGGCCTGCGGGGAGAGGAAGACCGGTTGCGCGCGCACGAGCCGCGGAGTGGGGTAGCCGTAATCGTGGAAGGGATCAGTCCGGGCCGAGCCGCCGCGGAGGCCTCTCCAGACCTGGCCCACCGTCGGAAATTTTTCAGAGGGAGGCATTGACCCCAGAAAGAAATCTCTTTCAGAACTTGGCCCACCCGAAATTTTTTTCAGACGAAACCCAGGGTGGGGACTGTCCTAGAAATTTTTTTTCCAAACCAATATGCATCAGAAATTGTTTCGGACGATGTCGGGAAAGATCGTCTTTTTTCGACACCGTGTATTCGAGGGAAAGAGACGGAGCATTATTTTAAAGTTAAAATTCTAGGAGGGCAAGAGACACCACTACATAGGGGATAGAATCGCATGCATTCTAAAGTTAACAGTATTTCAAAGCGTTCCGATTTGACGTCGCAGCGTTTCACGCGATCTCGCGTAATTCGACTCCTCTGGAGCGGCCGTGCAGGGTGAGGTCACTTGGCGGCGCGAAGAACGAAATAGAATTATGCAGCGTCAGCAGAAATCTTTTTTCCCAACGTAGAGAAATAATAATTATTGAAACGGCGAATCTTAAAAATTAGGCGGTGAGAGGAGGAACACGGGTAAATAAAATTGAGAAATAATATATGTTTAAGAAATATATATTGTTACAAATAATAATATGAAATAATAATATGAAGGAATATTATAGAATATAAAAAAAAACATAATTAAAATTTATTTGGCTTAATTGTCCCACTCGATAACATCATCAGCAAATAGATTAGTTAATGGTAAATCCATAGGAACATGCACAGGGTCAGTTTGAACTGCAACAACACTAGCCCGAAGCCCCGATACTATATTCCTATAGGTATTAAAATCGATATTTTCCGCTTTGACGTTTCGCCAAGCCACACTCTTGGAATGATACGCATGATTATTCCGAGATATAGTTATTTGTACAATATAATCATCATCGAAATCGCCTAAAAACGTTTGTTGTTCATATCGATGCATCCAATATTCCTCATCATCCTCGAAGTAGTCGTGTATTGGATTATTGCATTTCTTAAAAACTTTTAAAAAAATGTCGTCAACCTGATTAGCTTCCGCCTCATAAAGTTCTGCACATCGAATTGCTTCGGTTTGAACCGCAACATTTCGACAGGCCACATACACTTTCGGGCTGGATGAATAGAAAACTGCCGCAGCAGCGGTGATTGTAGCGGTAGCCGGACGTTTCAAATTCATGGGCAATGACATAATCTGAAACCGATTTTTCTTATAATTCTGAAAGTTACTAACATAACGGTTCACTAATATATGATAATGGAAACTTACGGTATTAATCGATTGTATTTCCATGCGTTGAACGATTGATAATATCCTTCAAAAGCAATCTTCTTCAAAGCAATTTCACTTAACACAAAAAATGAAAAAAGTGTTTCAAAGAACTGTCAAAGTGACTGCACGTTGACCACGATTTGAAGACAACTGGTCTCGCTGCATATCCAAGCTCCCACATGTGGGCCCATGCCTAAAGTTGCATAGTAGGATGCCTTTGTTCTTCGCCATCATCATCATAGGCCACCTGTATTTTCGCTGACCATCTACACCTTCTACACATATTCGAATTATTCACTAACCATCCTCAGAGTGCACTTATCATGTTCCTTGAATTCTTCTCTCTTCTTCTTTGGACACATCATCCATCACACCACTTTTGATTGCGTATCGAACGTGTATTGGACGTCTATTGAACCACTTTCAACACATAACGTACCACTTTCAACGTCTATCGTACCACCCTGAACGTGTATTGGACCACTTTCAACGTCTATCATACCACTTTCAACGTCTATCGTACCACTCTGAACGTCTATCGTACCACTCTGAACGTTTATCGTACCACTGTGAACGTGTATCGAACCACTGTGAACGTGTATCGAACGTCTATTGAACCACTTTCAACGTCTATTGTACCACTTTCAACGCCTAAAGTACCACTCTAAATGTCTATCAAACGTCTATCATACGTGTATGGTACTGCTTTGATCATGAATCCTACTACTTCTACATAATAATTACAACTATCGGCTTAATCTAGCGTACATGCAGGAGGTTGGTGGTTGAGGAGGGTGAAGAAAAACAGTTATGCATTAAAAAATGATTATATTTTATTTGTGTATTTCCCTCTGGCGTTTAGACCACCAGTTGAATATCTTAAATACATTTTGCACGGCACAGTGCTTTGCGTGTCAGCCACATCGCAGAGTATTAACTACATTTAACTTATTTAGGGATTTGATATCCTCTTAGTCAATATCCAGCGTCTCGATGATCACGTCCGCTCTCGTATTTTCATCGAGGAAATCCACGAGCCAATCGCGTTTCTGCAGCCCTTTAACGTATACGACATGGGATGTGTCATCTTCCTCGTCGATCGCATCGGCTAAAGCTTTCATAATTAGCTGTTTAGCCATACTGTACGGAACGTCTCCATCTTCCCAACGTAGTCCATGCTGTTTTGCCACCAACCACCGGATGCTCGATTTGTCGGATTTTGTAAGAAGATATTGCGGCATCGAACTCCCAAAAATTTAGTGCGAGAGAATTGTTCCCTTTCGTAGGACAGCAACTTCCTTCGCGACAAATCTTCCATCGACGATGAACCCCTGCAGGTCAACGAATGTTGGTACGACCATTATCGATACAATTTAGAGGTCCGTTCGCTTCCAAGTCAGACTGGAGAATGCGGTCTATTTCGTAATGCATCTCGATTTTCACGATGAAATTTTGGTACGATTTTGGCACAGGAGAGGGCAGGCAAGTAGCGTGGCAATTTAATTGATTTTGCGGACCACATTTGTCAGCGGATTGTATTCAACCACCCGATCGTGCAGAATCAGACAGTAGGCCGTAGTATTTGCAGGCACATTCTCTTTACACTCGAATTCTATGCGCACGTCCACGGTACCATTCTTGATCGACTCATTTTGTCGCGAGCAATCAATCACCACGAGGGGGCCAAATTGCAAAAATTGGGCCACGGTGAATAATGCCTCGTTGCAACTATGTCCGTAATACGATTTACGAAAATGCGTATACATGTGATACAAGATGGCAAGCTTATTCTTGTCAAAGTCCAAATTCAGGTCATCGTATGGGTAAAATTCCGAGTTGAGAAAAAGTTTTACATTGCTCATTTTGCCGTCGTTGAACCGAGTAACATCTTCGGTTATCTTATTCTTTCGTTCAGTCTGTAGACCAAGGATAATGCATCGCGGCTTCTCCAGCTGCGCAGATGCCTTCACGGCCCACGAGTGCTTGGTCGTGCTCTGTAAGAAAGGATACTCGTACAGATCCCACGATTGAAACCAAATGCTCAGGTTTTGTCCACGTTCCAGAGCATGTAACAGCGATAGCTTACTAACATCGTTTAGCGTCACGTGAGGCATCCGCCATTGCACTTTAAGTAATTCAATTTCTGGCTCCAACATCGGTGATCCTATTAGAGAATTGTTATCGTTGCGCGATCGTATTAAAATCAATTCGTGACGCTCATTAATAATCATGCGTTTGTAGTTCTCACAAAATCCCAGCAAATATATGAGTGGGAGGCAAAAATTGAAATGATTTTTCAATATGAGTCCATCGCGTCGTTTCAAGCCCCATCCAGCATTCTCCATATTTTTGGCTTCGCCAGGTGTCAGCGATACATAGATTTTAACCGTGCTAGTTATTCCAACGTTTCTGTTACGATCAATCTCCACGCCATTCAGCTTGTATCGAATCTCATCGAATAAGAAAGCCATGCAATTATTTCCCAACGTCACCGTTAATGCATCTTTTGGCTTATTTATCTTCAATTTTCCCTCCAGGTAGATGAAACTTTTACACAGCAATGTGTATAAATCCTGCTGCTGTATAGGTATTCTTATCTCAACGCTGTACCCAAACTTCGTGTTGACGTAACGGTTGTATGTGTGAGTCTCGAGCTTGACGATGCGATCATCAAACGTCGACTTCCCTCCAATGTTTAGAATATCAACCATTTTTTTCAACTTAAGTGCGTACAATGAATCCCAATGATTTCAAAAATGCAATGTTCGCAGCAGTGAGCCTCTTCTTTTTAACGTGATCAAAGCTGTTGCAGTTGTTATTGTAAACAATTTCACTTGGAAGAAACGGGTTTCTGGAGTCGTTCGATACAAGCATCTCTTTCGTTCGCTCCACGCGTATTATCGTCGTCGTCGTCGTCGTACGTGCAGTCTGATGGTATTCTCTTCACCTCGAAAATCAAGCAACCGTCCGTCTTGATCCACAACGCGTATCGTTAGATCCGAAATGACCTGTGCGGTGATTGGGAGGTAAATGATCTGCGCGGGCGTTTCCGATATCTTATATCCTGGTGTGACTCCGGGAGAAAATTCATGTATCGTGTGTACACGTGTCCCATTGTTGTACGCACCAGCGGTCGCGCTACATTCTACGCGAATAATGTTCACGTTCATGATATTAATCGGATCGTCCGATTCGTGCCACTGTCCCGGTTCTAATACGCGATTCGTGGAGAATCCCAGTAACGATCCAATGTTATTGGGCTTTGTAAAGTCTACGGCAAATCGACAGTACAGCTCGCTTTGCATGGTGTTGTTGTTGGCGCGCAACACTATAGGATACATATCGTTGTCACTATCGTCATTGTTGTCATCGGTGCCACCGAGATTTTGAGGATACCGTTCGAGTAATCGCTGCTTCAAATACTTGGCAAATGGCGTCTTGTTCGTAGGAACCGTGGGGAATCGTAATGTATTCATGGCTGGTGTCAACGCTGCTGTTGACATCATAGTTTACGGCGAAGTAGAGTTTATCGTTGCTCGAGTCGATGTTCGGTTTTGTGTGATAAGTCTCAATGGGTGTTAGACCAAGCTCGTAATCATCGTCGCTCAAATCTATGGGTGGAAAGTAGCTCACCGCGAGGGTGCTACTCTTGCCGGTTAGAATCAGTGTTAACGACATATTCCAAGCTGTACGACTTGACTCGTACTGAATCAAAGTGGTGAGAAGTCAATCCTTAAATTTACGCCCAAGCGTTTGTAGAAAGCGTAGACATAGTCGTCCACAATTGCTCTGATTGTACTTCTGATAAGACGTTCGATTGTATTCGATTTTCACTGCATCTTTATCTAGATATTGTACCAATTCCTTAGGCGGTCGGAGATTCCCAAAGCTGTCGAAGTATACAGCTCGACGCCCTCTCTTCGCATACGCCACTCAATGAGTCCCCGGTCCCTCGACATTGTCCAAATTTACGATCCGCTCTCGTTTCGACATACTCCTCCGGGTGGTAGCGCGTTGCGCATAAAAACACCTCTAAAGAATGGAATACGCAAACGTTTTGCCAACTCCTCCAATTGCGCATCTGTAGTTACGCCCTCGGGCATTTTTATTTTCTGTTCGACGTTTTTTTTTTCGTTTCGATATTCCCTGTCCGCGCTTGTATGGTGCGAGATAAAGACCGCGACCTTCCATTGAGCGATTATGACGTTGCAGTTCCTGCAGCTGACGTTGCGTCGTCCTATTATCGTTTACCGCCTTGGCGATCCCCGCTGCTCCGCCGGCCAACGATCCTAAAACCCCTAGCAGTGGGAGAAGTGGTAATATGCCACCTCGTTTTGCCACCGGAAGAATCCGCTTTTGCAATGCGTTCTTTGGAGTCCTTTTACGGGTTTTTGTTTTCATCCCTATTCCGATTTTCGTCTTAGCCTTTATAGCTGCCCAAACAGCTGTAGCAACACCTCTTTCACCCAGAGTCGAGTCACGCGCAACGATGCGTTTTCGCGCTTTGTCAGCGAGAACCGTATCTGCTGCGTGCCTTTCATCGAGGTCGTTGCTACGCGAATGTGTTCGCGACACGCTGCGTCCAACGGATTGATGCCTTGATCACCTCTAGCCAATCGTTTTGCCAGACGTGTTCCTGGACCGCAAAACTGATATCCCGGAATATGTAATTCAATAGGTAGCGCGTTTATTGCCCGATTTAACAGACCACAACCTTTCTTTACTCTCTTCGGCGACATTCGCTGCAGTTTTTAATCAATGGTGCTGGACCGTCGATATGCGTTCGCTGGCATGGGCGATTATAATGTTCCAAGCACCGACGATGCTGCTGAACCTCGGAATCGGCTTTTACTGTCCCATAACTGATCGATGTGTCTGCCAAACACTCGCAGTAGAGTAATCTTTGGTATATATTTCAACTGCTCAGCGGTTAGGTCTCGAATATCACAATTATCTGACATGATCAGAAGCATTTTGAATAATGAGCTGTTTTGCTTCGGCGCAGACCTATAAATAGGGTGCATCGCCGCTTCGACGTATCAAAATCATTTTTCACAGTTCACAGCGAGGATGCGATTCGTGCGACAACCTGTGGCAATACGCGTGACTAATTTTGACGATAAATCGCAAAAGATGTCTCCGAAACAAACGAGACGCAGACACGGTAGCATGCTGCCATACACTATCCGCTCTGTTATTTGTGGCCCATCAAATTGTGGAAAGATCAACGTGCTGGTCAGCTTGTTGGAAAGTCCTCACGGCGTCCGCTTCGAGAACGTGTACGTGTATTCCAAGTCGTTGCAACAGCCGAAATATAAGTATTTGGAGAATTTATTGACTCCGATAGGTGAAATTGGCTACTTTACATTTTCGAATAACAGTGACGTCATCCCACCGAGCGAATCGCTTCCGAATTCGATTTTTATCTTTGATGACGTGGCCTGCGACAAGCAAGATACGATAAGGGAATACTTTGCAATGGGGCGCCACTCGAACGTTGACTGCTTCTATCTCTGTCATGTGTACAGCGATCACGTAAACACTGACATGTCTTACGAGGGTTTCTGCGCTTTGTGTCGTAATTGTTGGCAACGGGAGTATGGTTTCCTGGTAATACACAAGGATAGCGCGATGTCCAATGGTCGTTTTGGAAAGGATTTAATGAGTTTGCGGTACCGTGAGATGTTCATTTGTCGTCAACACGTCGGTGGGAAAGCAACACCCCGCGTTGCAACGATGATCGATATCGATAGTCTGGAGATTAAGGATCGCGAGAAAATAGCGAAGAAAATTGCAAAAACCAGCGAATCCATGCGCAAGAAACACCAGGCTTTGAAGACCGGCAAGATGGAGGAAGATATCGCGTTGCAGAGATACTTTAAACCTATCGTAGAACCCTTAAAACATATTGTGGAAAATACCGCAGCGACAGAAGCTGACACATCACCGCTGATGAGTACAGACGTAGAGGGGAATGAAACATTAACGCCTAAAACAAAAATACAGCCTAAAGGAAACACATCGCGCAAGACAAAGAGGAAACGACGATTGTCATCGAAATATTCACCCATAACCTCCACACCAGTTCAATCGAAGCGGAAACGACAGAATGTCACATCAAACGAGCCCCCGGTTCCTCCCAAGCCAATAAATACATTTCCCATCGTGCAATTGCTCTCGACCAACGATGATGATGATGACGTTTTCGAAACTACTCCAGATGAGTCGTTTGTAACATCTATTGGACAGCAACTTCAAACATCCGAGGGACAAGAAACGTTTCGCAACTATTTCGGTCCGCTGGGACAAAAATACATGAGCGCAGTCCTAAGTGGCGATAGGAATACAGCAATGGACTATGTGTATGGCGTATACTTTGGCGATAGTGGAACGATGCTTGGGGATAAGGCTTTCGATATAGACAAGGATGATAATATAATCATAGATGGCTAAGGTACGGAGGAACGTCCGGTCTTTACGAACTGATTTTCAAAAGAATTCCCGATGATGTCCTGTACACCGATGCCGATAAACAAAAATACAAAAGTATACTGTTGGCGACAAACGCCCACAGACGCGATCGTGACGCTCAAAATTCCGTATTGGGCAATAAGGGATACAAATACAAACATGTTATTGCACCGCTATTCCCCCGTGTATCGACTAGTAGGACAGAGAAAGGTCTAAGGACAGGGAAAGGTCTAAAGACACTGCGATCCATGGTGGTAAACGATAACAAGATCGATTACGTTCACTGGGACGATCCCAACGAGCTGGTGGATCGATTGCGTTTACTGGAAGCGTCGTGTCAGGCTAGTAACAACTCTCATGATCCTGAAAGTCTATCGATTATCGAGGAACTCCGCGAGGTAGGCCTCATTATATATTAAACCGCACGCCGATGATGTGCAGTGAATGCGTCGAGATGCCGATCAACAAATTTGGGGTATCGCTGGAGAAGAGTGGAGTAGTTACAATGGACTATTACAAATGGAGCGGTATGCTTCGAAATTACATGCGAGATAACGCTCTTTGCGTGACCGGTGCCGACTTTGATGCAAAATCACGCAAGATACAACGCGTAGTTCAGCCGGTGGTCGACACAGATGCCGTCAATAAACTATACGTGGAAAAGAGCATTAAACTTTTGAGAGAGCACCAGGAAGAATTAGAGAGGAAGCTGGTCGTGTTTCAAAGAGATATGCTGACGTTGCAAAACAGTGTTCATAAAATATCGCAGGCGTTGAATTCTATCCCGCAGCAGCGCTGCGAAGGAGAATCATGCGAGACGATTGAACTTGGCCAGAATTTCCTAGGACCGATGGTGGCACATAATGCACGTACACGATAATTATCGCATCATTCGCGTCAAAGACACCTCTGCGATCAAACATGCAGCCATTATCGGAATCGAAGAGTAAAGAAGAAGAAAACCATAGCCACAAGAAATGACGAATCGCCGACAAGCTGCTAGCCACCGTGTACAACAACCTAAAGATCGCTGCTCCAGCGAGATTCGAGTTGGGCGAGTTTGTGCGCGTGAGGAAATTTAAAACCATCTTCGACAAAGGCTATACGCCGAATTGGACAACGGAGGTGTTCGAGATAGCCAAAGTACAGGCAACTAATCCCGCGACGTATCTGCTCGTCGATTCCTGTGGAAAACCCGTTGCCGGAGAATTCTATGAACACGAGCTGTAACGCGTCACCGATCCTGATGTGTATCTAGTGGAAAAAGTGCTGCGTAGAAAGAAGGATAAGGTATACGTCAAGTGGTTGGGGTTTGATAAATCACACAATTCTTGGATAAATAAAAATAATGTATTGTAAAATAATAATAATAATACATGGTTCAATAAATACAATGTTATACATATGTGAACAATTTATTTAACATTTTGCTGCAAGCGCCGTCGATAATATCATTCAAAGGCACATGCCAGCAGTTCGCAATCAACAACAGATTTATCATCGAAATATTCACTATCACGTATAGCTTTAACAGCGCAGCACGAGTCTAAAGTTTCATCGACAACATCGCACCGCTATAACACGCTCGCAAATTTGAAAACTTCGTATCAACATAATGTGTAGTTTCATCAAGTTCAAATTTCTTTTTTATAATGATATTTTTACAATGGAATTATACAACGGAATTTTATAATGTCCCCAGGGCAGAGTGTCAGTCGAATCGGGTACGATATACCGCTTGTCGTCGTATGGACTTAGAGCGATTTTGGATTCTGAAATGGTATACACTTTATGCAATTTAGACCGTATGCATGATTGTCTGCGAACCATTTCGATCTCCTTTTGCAAACACTGCGCGTAGTCGTCGAAAGTTATCGTCCAGGCTATGACGTTGGTATTGACGCCTTTCGGCTTTTTCGTATCTTTTTTGCCGTCTACGCGAAGTGCATACATTTTCGCTCTAAGACCTACGAACTCGGTCATTATCACACCGTTATTTTCGTCCTTCATCAGCCCCGGGACGTTCTTATTTAAGCGCGGCATAGTATATGCATTCTCGATGGGATACTCGCTTGTGTCGAATCTATCGATATTATATATCATGGACTCGTAGATATCGTCGCATGGAATGTGATAAATGAGGCTGTCGGTGTCGGTGTATAGAATTTTACAATTTTCAGCGTGCAGGGGAGACATGTACTCGTGATTAAATTCGTACAAACAAATTTTTGATATGTCTAGAATGCACATACCCACTTATATCGGTTTGTTGAATTTCACCTCGAGTTTTCGCAATTCAACAGCTATTAATTTTTCCGAAAAAACACTTCTGCTGTGGAAATACGGTTTCGCGATCATTGCCTCCGCGCCATATCGCCCTTCCCAATGTGTTAAAAGTTTTACGTCCACCTGATTTCGCACATTTTCCATAGTTTCACCGAATTCCGCGTTGTTCATCAATTTGTACAATTTTTTTTCAAAGTCGTTTGTCGCGCATGTTCTAAACAGTGTGTTGAGTTCGATGTAATCGCGGAGCCAGGGAGATTGAGCGAATTGAAGCACGCGGTGTATCTTTCTAATACGAAGACCGTGACTCGTGCACTGCTGACGGTTGCGATAATGGATAATGTACCGCTGCTTATCGTATACCGTCGCGAGTAACTTACAGTCGGTGTAGAAAGTATTCGTACAGCGACGAATTTAAAATAAAACTTGATATAATTGCGTTATTAATAAATTTTAATGAAAAATAATGATTTATAAATATTCTTTGATGTTTTTAGAATAGACCTTGTATAAACAAAATTTTATTACTCTTGATCTTTACGAAAATATAAATAAACACATCTGAGTGTACAGAAATAGACGCGTAAAAAGTATTCGTACACTTCGTATTTTTCTTTGTAAAGCTAATGTAAACACAGTCTGACCTAACGGATACAACGAGTAATAACAAATCCGATCGGTCGCAAGTCAGCGTTTGTAGATGCAGTACACAAATTAGAATTATTTCTCAAAATGGGTCATAAAGGTTCCGAAACAACGGAAGCTGAACGAAAAATTATTATTGGCTTACACAATCAGAGCAAATCGCTTCCAGAAATTGCTCGCATTGTAAATAAAGCAAGGTCTACTATTCAGAACATTATTGATAGGTTCGGAATACGAAAAACAGTACAAAATAAACGAAGATCTGGACGTCCAAAACAGTTCAATGAATACGTTGGACGAATAATTACTCGTAAAGTGAAACAAAATCCGCGTATAAGTGCAGAAAAAATTGTTGCAGAGCTTAGGAATAACAATGGCATAAGTGTTAGTGCCAGTACAGTGCGTAGGTTTTTACGAAGTAATGAGTATCACGGTAGAGTAGCCCGTAAGAAATGCTTCGTGAGTGAAACTAATCGGAAGAAAAGGTTGAAATTTGCAAAACAGCACATTAACACACCAATGCAATACTGGAACAGAGTTATTTTCTCTGATGAGAGTAAGTTTGAAATATTTGGGTCCAATAAACACTTCACGGTATGGACGAAGAAGAATACGGAGTTCCGAAAAGAAAACTTGCGACCTACGGTGAAACACGGCGGAGGTTCGGTATTAGTCTGGGGTTGTATGAGTGCAGCTGGAGTAGGGTCTCTACATTTTATCGATGGAATGATGAACCACAGGGTTTATATTGACATTTTAAAGAATCACCTCCACCCTAGTGCAACTAAAATGGGAATTGAAGATAATTTTATCTTCATGCAGGACAACGATCCAAAGCATACTGCTTATAATACCAAACTGTGGATCTTATATAACTCCCCAAAGTACTTGAAGACGCCTCCACAATCTCCGGACATCAATCCCATTGAACACCTATGGGACTCTCTCGAAAGAAAAATTCGCAATCATCACATAACATCGAAGGCAGGTCTGAAAGCCGCACTCCTGGATGAGTGGAATAAAATACCGCCCAATGTAACGTCTCATTTAGTTAATTCTATGGCGAGAAGACTTGAAGCAATTGCAAAATCAAAAGGACATCCCACTAAATATAAAAATATCAAACAACTAGTTTCTTTGTTTAATTTACTAATTGTTTTTCGTGTAAAATGGATAGTGTACGAATAATTATAACGAGCCATTTTCTGCCAATTTTTCAATTTTTAATTATATTTAGACGACAATTGTGAGTAAATTTGTTTTGTTACGCAAAGATAAGTCAGGAAACTTCAATGAATTTTCTTTGTCAATGTATTAAAAACTTGTAAATAAAAGTATTTAAATAAAGCTATTTTTAGAAAAGTATCACTGTACGAATACTTTCTACACCGACTGTATCCTGTCGGCTGCCCGGTGGTTTGGCACGCGTCGGGCAGAACGGTAGATCCGCATGAATGTCGTGCAGATGTTGCGGATATTCCAGATCTACCTCAAGAATATATCCCGTGGGCGAATCGACAGCGACCGAAGACACGTTAAAAGTTGTGATATCTTCCACCCATTGAAATTTGGCGTATGGTAGGGGCTGGCACATTGCCCATCCGTACAAATTGTTCACGTCAAAGTACATCAAGTACGATGACTGTTCCGATGGGTCGTAAGATGAAATGTACTTGTTATTGGCGTGTGCGTATCTTCCGGAACATTGGCTTAAACCCCCACGTATACCGCGTTCGATAAACATGACCATATCGACGTCAGTGAACAATTCGAATGTAATTTTGGTATGTTTTAGCATGGCATCCCACGAGAAACCAGGTAAAGTATAATAATGCGCTGAATCTAATCCGTAACTCTTGATACAACTTTCGCGAAAATTTTCAAAAATATCTGCCAATAACAAGACATCTGTTTTCAAATACAAATCGCTGTATTCGCCCAAGGTTCTAATCCCGAAATGCTGCCAGACAGTCTCGCAGATACAGTCTCACCCGTTAACGAACTGCAGAATGACTCGCGCGGTGGTAAGCATAGATCCTGCAGCTGATTTTCGCAATCAAGGTATTCGTATGGAAAGACACCCTTTCGCGTCAATAAATTGAAATCCTCGGTGGATAATGATTCAAATTCGGATCGTAAAATTTTTAATTTATCCGTGCTAAGAAAAGATGCTAATTTGTCGAGACTGGTATTGAGAAATTTGTACGAATCGATGAATCGTAATTTAATACAATTTCGCGAGTCTGAGTCAGCCATAGCTTCAACATTTTTTGTGAATGAAATGTACTTTTCTTTCGTTATGGGCAATACGTCAACGTGGCCTTCGAAAGCGGTAGCTATTTCCTCGATAATGAAGTGTGAATCGTAACCGGATAAATTATGGAAAACTATAGGAATGTAAAACGCGTTTTTATAATTTGAATTGCACTCCGAATGTGCTGGACCTCTAAACCGTCCGGATAGGTGACAATGATCGCGAATTCGTACATCTTCAGCCTTGAATGGTCCTTCGCAAACATGACAGTGTGTTGCATCGCGAAATGTTGTCCTTTGTTCGGGAGTTAAATCAAGCATGGGAACATTACTGACCAGAATGGGTTTGGCGAAGTTTGCAAAATTTTCCAGTTCGTTGACGAACCATGAAACACAATCCGCGTCGCGGCGACATCGATACGTCGACAGTAATGTATCGTACGAGTGTTTCGGAAACGGATAGTAGCGGGGGATTTGGGATCTGTGACTCGCGTCTCGCTACGATTCCTTGCATTAGTTACGTCTTTATTATTAAACTATAACTTAAACTATAACTTAAACTATAACTTAAACTATACTTAAACTATACTTAAACTATACTTAAACTATACTTATATTAACTTATGGTATACTTATACTACACTTATATTAACTTATGCTATACATTTATTCTTACACTATATTTATCTTATCTTGTATCATTTGTACAGACAATTTATGTTATCAATAGCAACGCTCGCAAGGCGGACTTGAGGCATCGGCAGCCGCGTGCCCCCCGCGTCCCGCGGGACCCCGGGTGGACCGAGTATCTCGGTTCTCGCGGGTGCCGCGGGGGGAGGACGATTGGCCCCCCTAATTACCGCCGATTTCTGTCGAGCGAGCTATTGTCTTAGCGGCGACGACACGGCATATCTCGTCTCTCGAGTGCTCCGAAATACACAGTTTAATTTAAAGTTCGATCGTTGTTATTCGCAATCCTTTCTCGCGATTCGGGGCAGAACAGGTGACTTTTTTCGAGGGCTCTTTCTATAGCGAGATCCGGTATTTTATTTATCTTGGGCTCGGGATAAATCTTCGTAGCAAACGTAGATTCCCGAACAGAGCAATGCATATAATATGCAATGCTGTACACTTTATGGTGTTGATATGCGCGCAATTTATTATCTATTTCACCCATTCGGTGATTGTCCTCTGTTTTTTCAATGATGCACTCGAGATCGGCGTACACCACGAAGGGGAGCCGCTCCTTCATACAGTGGTTGCTGAATTTGAGCAGAATGTTTCCTTCGCTGGGCAACAGGATGGCGCAATCATTCATTTGTCCGCAGTCCAGCGAATGGGCCTCCAACTTCTCGGCAGATCCAAAGTAGTGCATGCATCTGCAAAAAATCAAAAATTTTTATTTAATTTTTTTCAACGATATTTTTTCAACGTTTCATAAGTTTATATTCATACCGATCGCAGATGAATTTTTTTTCTTTATGTCTGCTCAGCTGTGCACCCACCAGCCGGGATAAGTCCTTGATCAGCAAAAGTGCCCTACATCGCCGTGCTCATGATTCGGCGTGTAGAGCAGATTGACGTGTCGATCCCTCTTTTGGTT
Organism: Andrena cerasifolii; assembly: GCF_050908995.1. Lineage (NCBI taxonomy): Eukaryota > Metazoa > Arthropoda > Insecta > Hymenoptera > Andrenidae > Andrena > Andrena cerasifolii. Next base: position 3,164,427 of record NC_135120.1, read on the forward strand.
GGTGAGGCGCAGCGGAAAGACCGTCGATCCTTTCTCCATCCCGAAGGTGTACACGTTGACGGAGATGCCGTTCTGCCGCTCAAACTTCCCAAGCTGCTCCAGGGACATTGGAATCTCAATGCCCTGGAGATTTAGCACGGATGCATAGTTCGGGTATGAACTTGAGCGATCAACGTGTATTTCGGCTGGATGGAGAGCTGCGACCACTGCTCACGCGAAACATGCATTGTCCGGGTATTGCACAGTAATCGTCGCCTTCTTCAGCGACAATTTCCGCGGCAACTTGTGGTGACACCCGGCACGCAGCGGATTGTACTTATTAACATTGACGGTTAGGTTGAGAATCCTCATCAATGCCCATCCGCTGTCGCGTTCCTGGAACTCTTCCAGCGTTGCCAGGGCGGGTTCGACAACGTATCGCTGGTACCACTCCTGCATATCGGACGTACCGAAGAGTTTACAGTTTCGGGTGTTGATGCTTTTACTAGCATGTTTGTCACCGGCCACAAATTCGTGATTGAACATCGTGTTCACTTTGAGGTTCTGATGTTTCTTCAAAACGCCTCGCACATGTTCCAACACAATGGTTTCTGCATCCTGGAGGAAGTTGCGTGGCTCGATATAGTTCGAATTTAATACGGCACCAGGTAATACGCGACTATCGAACGCAGTGTCTATTTCGCGCAACAAAAGTCCCGTACTCGAATGTCCGGCACCTTCGCGCACGAACCGACCGCGCAACGAATGTTTCAGTCCTTCGAGCCTCGCGATTCGAGCAACCAATGATTGTCGAACACCGATCGATAATCGCGGGAGTTTCACTCGGCTGTGTTCTTCCAACGATTCGATGCACCGTTCTTCCCACACGAGGTTCTCTTCGCGTGAAATCAATCGTGCAGATTGATCCAACAATTGGCGTTCTATTTGCGCGAATTCTCCCATGGTTGTAAATGGAATATGTCTTTTCCGCGCAACACGTTGCAACGATTTGAGGCTTTGTGCAGTTTGGAGCACGCTTTTAAGACTGATACCATGGTTTGGTATCTCTGCCTAACTCTTTTGGCGTACCCCCATCCCTCGAATGCACCGCATGCAAAAACGACGATCCGATCCAGCATGGTTCTGTGCAGTTTCTGCCGATACAGCATAATTCTTTCTATGATTCACGCGTATGACGAATTAGCGCGCAAAATCATCCGACACAGTTTCTGCTGACACCGCATAATTCTAAGATTCGACGCTTTCACAGATATTATATTACATTCAACACGTGTCGAGACTTTTATCCTTGAAGGTGGGGCTCCAATTACATACAATCGCGCGATATGCTGCGATGATAAGATTGGAAAAACATTATGGAAAAATTGGTAGCTTTAAAATAAAATGCTGTGGTGGGGGAGGCAATTGCACCTCTATTTAAGCCGAGCTCTCGGACGCTATTCCACCAATCGCTCAGTAGCCTCAGTGACTTTGACGGAACAGACGGTACTCCATAAAAAATATAGTGCACATCAAAATGTACAAACACAGCTTAAACGATTCATCCTGCGCAGCCGGCAACGATGGTGGGTTTCCAAATAAATGCCAACAACAACAACAACATCATCAACAATCCAATATGAGGTACGTACGCGTTACTATACACTTTTCATTTACTTCATTCACCGTAAACGCATACGACCGAAGTATCAATTTCATGTACTTGTTTCTTACAGTTCTGGATCCGTATCGCTAAAAATGGTGAAAACGCCGAAACCAACAATCGTACGGATCTTTGGGCGTGATTATCCACTGACTGCAACAGCTTATAAACGTCTAACTATAAGAATTCGCATTGGTATGGATTTGTGGCACGTCGAGATCGCCATAGCCGACAATAAAGGCAGCGAGTTAAGCTTTTCAATGTCTACGTGGAAGCTCCTGTTACAAAACGAGGTGGACATACTTCAACGATTACGCAGCAACGCAACGTCGCCCCAAACTCACATTATAATTGATCATTTACGACTAGAGTTCACGCGTATGCATGATGATCAACTTATTAAAATCACCGATAATCGCTTTGTCATATATATGATTGAAGCCACGATGTGTAAACTATTCGCGTACAATCATTGCATTAAACATATGTACACGTGGCTAACTGAAAATATGTACTCTGTAAGCAGTAAATATGCCACTTTCGTAGACGTTCTACGTAGCGCTACCGCACCAACAGATTATGTAAAATTAATTTCTGAAAGCGAACACTTCGAACAGCATTCATTGATCGATTGTGAATTGTTAGCATGTGCAATCAATCATATTGTGGATGATACTCGTAGTAAAAAATGTTAAATTATATTCTTTTAAACCTATATTCTTTCTCCATTTCATTTACCCGTCACCCTTCTCGCCACCTAATTTTAACTTTAAAGTAATGCTCCGTCTCTTTCCCTCGAAGACGCGGTGTCGAAAAACGTCGATCTTTCCCGACATCGTCCGAAACAATTTCTGATGCATATTGGTTTGGAAAAAAAATTTCTAGGATAGTCCCCACCCTGGGTTAGGTGTGAAAAAATTTTCGGTTGAACCGAGTTTTGAAAGAGATTTTTTTCGGGGGTCAATGCCTCCCTCTGAAAAATTTCCGACGGTGGGCCAGGTTTGGAGAGGCCTCCGCGGCCGTTCGGCCCGGACTGATCCCCTCCACGATTAGGGATTCCCCCACTCCGGGGCTCATGCGCGCGCATCCGGTCTTCCTCTCCCCGCAGGCCCCGCGCCCATGTTTCTCTCCGCCGCGCTTCCCCGCGCGCCATCACTTCCCCCCGCCCCCGCGCTCCCCTCAGAGGACCTGGTCTAGAATCCCCGTTGTATTACTACTCCCCTCCAATTGTAATTTATAATAATCCCTGCAAAAACACACTTGAGATCTTATCAAACACCGAAAAAAAATTTTACATTAAGAAAATCAATAACACAAAACATTTGTTACTCCGAAATAGTATAGATAACTACAAAAAAGCGTGCGATATATTAAAATCAAACAAAGCAGAGTTTTTTTACATACACTCCAAAACAAGACAAAAAATCTCAATACTTTTAAAAAATCTAGAAGGTGGTTTCGACCCAGAAACAGTTTTGGACGAACTCCAAAACATTAAAATGGAGAATATACAATTCTTCTCACTAAAGAAATTTCATACCAATAGATCGGTAAAAGAAGGCAGAGATCTGCCAATTTATTTAGTGCAACTATCCGCGGACAGTAAAATAGAGAAGTTAAAATACATACAAATTTTATCGCATTCCCTTGTTTCATGGGAAAAAATAATTAAGAATTTAATTTAGATTATAGATGCGTAAAATGTAACGTTCCGCACCACCCAGGCGAGTATCCCCTCACCTTATCCCCAAACAATACGGATAAAGACGCACACTCGCGCCCCTTCTGCATTAATTGTGGCAACTTTGGCCACCCTGTCTCATATAGAGACTGTCCAAAAATTAAAGAGTTAAAAGAAAAAATCACAATTAAAAAAAATCAGTTTCGAGCAGATAAAGAAAAGAGATTACTACCAGTAAACAACTATACAAAACCTAACATTTCTTACAGCTCCATATTTGCAAAAAATAATACCACAACCATCACAAATTCCCAAGCTGTAAACTCAAACTCGAATTCCCCCCTAACTCATCTTTCATTGGTAGAGGAGTTAAAAAAGACAATCGCAAACTCTATAAACTGCCAACTATCGCGAATAACGGGATGTGTAGAATCCAATTCCTCAAAAATCAACATAATTGCAGAACAAATAGGACTAAACTTCTTAACCTGAAATGAATACTCCCCTGATAGCCAGGTCTGGGCAGCAGAATCTGACGTCAGAACTGCAGCAGTCTGTGTCCGCATTTGGCTGCGTTCTGATGTGCAGAGCCTGAGGTGCAGTGCCTGATGTCAGATGGACAGCAGATCGACAGCAGATTTCGCCGTCTGCTAGGCGCAGCAACAGCGCCATCTGAGATCCAGAATTACCAAGCAATTGCCTACAGATGGCGCTGTTGCTGTGCCTAGCAGACGGCGAAATCTGCTGTCGATCTGCTGTCCATCTGACATCAGGCACTGCACCTCAGGCTCTGCACATCAGAACGCAGCCAAATGCGGACACAGACTGCTGCAGTTCTGACGTCAGATTCTGCTGCCCAGATCTGGCTATCAGGGTCCACCTTATTGTAATATATCACAAAAAATAATATTTAAGGAACTAAAAATCATTCAAATAAATATAAACTCCATTATTTCCAACGATCCTCTCTCCTGGATTGCCTGAACGAACATAAGCCAGACCTAGTTCTATTATCGGAAACAAAGTTAAACCATAGACACGTTATCAATTTTAAAGACTATAACATAATCCGAGTAGACAGGCAAAATGCGAAACAAGCCGGAGGTACTGGCATTGTAATAAGAAAAAACATTAAGTTTAAGTTTATACAATCAGACGTCAATTCTCGCAGATCAGGCCTCGAAACCACAACCATAGAAATCAATCTTCAAAACAACGGCAAACTATTTATAATTGCAGTGTATGCAACAAGCTCCGAACAGAAAGAATTCACACCGGATTTAAAAAGTCTCTTTGACTCCTTAAACTTAGAGAATCCAAATCATTACTACCTGTTAGCTGGAGACTTAAATGCCAAACACCAAGATTGGGGTAACACCTCAAATAATAACAGAGGAGCGTGCCTACATAAATGGATTTCAGATAACCAAATAATGTTCAGATTAGCATTACTCAGTACAACAGTCCCCTCCTTTCCCAAAAATGGGGCCTTCATCGACCTTTGCCTGGCAGACGACCGTATCATATTCCATAACCTACAAGGCACAAAGCTCATAGAATCCTTCAAATACGACAGCGATCATAGAGCCTCCCTAATGATAATCTCAATTAATTCTACAGACCCTCTTCTAATCGATGAGGCAACACCTTCATTTAAATATAACTACAACCGAGCAGACTGGAGCAAATTCAAAGATTTCCTTATTGTTAATGATGACTCCATCATTTCTAACGACAGGAATCTGTCAACTAACGAAATAGACAATCATATAGACCATTTAAACTCCCATATAGTAAAAGCAATAGAACACTCAACTCCGCGTGCAACGTCAAAATTTAACTCAATAGATAGATATATCACCCCAAAAATCAAAAACCTTATTATAATTACCCAAATTAACAACCTATCCAGGATCCAAAACTATTCGGTTCATAACAACTCCCTACTAAAAGCCTTGAAATATTCGCTAAAGGCAATCAGAACTGAAATCAAAAAAGCCTTTCATAACTCAGTTAACTGTTTTTGGAAAAATAAGATTACTAATATATCCACCAGTAAACCCAAAGACCTGTTCCCAGCCATCAATACTATTTCCCGACGCAAAGAATATGATTCCATCACTTCCCTCGAAATCCCACCAAACAATACGAACCTAATTGCGAAAGCAGATTTAAACTATACCGACTTTCGCACAGACTCACAAAATAATATATTAATCACAAAGCAACAAAATATTCTAGACGTTCTTGGTGCACACTTCGAATCGGTCCATACACAAAACCTCTCTATGGGCAAAAGACAACTGACCAATATCATTGTCAAAAAAACAGACGAACTTACTAAAAATTGCAATCAAGACAGACAACCAAACAATATGCACATTTTCAAACACCAATACGGCAGATATCCCTAATATGTGCCTCATTCCCCTAAACTATTTTACATCAGTTTATACACTAAAAAATACATTTAAGAACCTAAACAATAAAAAATCTTTCAGTTTTGATGGCATTCGTAATATACCTCTTAAAAATCTTCCACCGTCATATATATCTTACTATACCGTCATATTCAATAACTGCCATAATCTCACATATTTTCCACCGATATGGGAAACAGCAAAGTTAATCGCCATCAAAAAGAAAGGAAAAGAGAGTAGCGACCCGGCCAGTTACAGACCCATTAGCTTGCGCCCAAATATTAGCAAAATATTCGAAACAGTTATAAATGATGCTATAAATGAGTTCTGTTCTTCAAATGACATTATCCCCGAATCCCAATTTGGATTTAGATTCCAGCACAGCACGGTACATGCAATTTCGAAATTCACAGCGGACATCTGTTGGGCAAGAAATGCTAATGAACACAGTGAACAAGGAATCCGCTCGTGATTTCCGGGAAGCAACGCTGTCCCCCTTCCATCGATCCGGGATCGATGGAAGGGGCCCCGATCGACGCTCCGCATGAGTAAGCAGGCCGGGCCAGTGTTATCTGCGCAGTATTTGGGAATCGCGCACGGAAGATGGCGATGAGTTGCCGGTTTTGCGGGGTGCTTACCTACTGGGCACTGTTGCCGGGGCAGGTCCACAAAGAATTAAGCACTCGAGGATTATAACGGAAAATAAAAATCTTATTATTCAAATCAGGTACAACGGACCTCGTGGTATCCTTTTTACCCCTTTCTCTTCACGAGTCGTAGGAACAAAAGAATGCTTATAAACTAGGATTGCCGACAACTTAAAACTAAAGTCTCTCGCGACACCGGCGTGGTGTCGCCGACCTCGTCGCTGGTTGGCTAGTCAGATTACAATTCCCTAACGTGGTGAACCCGCATTCTTTGAACGAGTTTTTATGTTAACGGCGCCACAGTTTCCTGAACAGCTATCGTAAAATCAGAAAATATAAAATTTTACGGCTACCTCGGACTCAAGTATGTATTTGAATTATCCTCTAGTAGAGGAGGTGTTATACCAGTAAAACCCAATAAGTACTTTGATTTAATAATTATACTTTATTTGATCTTCCTTTTGTTCGTGTTACAGAATATATATTACCATCCATATTATTGTTGTTATTGTTATCCTGAAGAATACTTCAAGAAAGACGAAGACAGTTTCTGTTCCATAATTATTCGTAAAATTAATCGTTTTATCAATAATTAAAATATAATTGATTCTTTAATACATATTTAGTTTGGAGGTAAATACTCATTATTTGTGTGCAAAATGTTTTCCTGAGTATTTTGGGCTGATGGTGTTAAAACATTCTCGTCAGATGTTGTAATGGACATCCTTTCGTTTAACCATATTTTATCCACTGGGGTAACAACTGCAACCTGAAAAAGAAGTAATTCTTAATTTATATCGTACCGATATTGATTCTATTGAATTTAAAGTTCAATTTATGAATAAAGGATCAGAAAAACAAACACGTTTTTCAACGAGTTACATTTGAAATTGTGGATCTCAACGAATTGTTTATATAACGCTTTACGGTTCTGCTAATTGATTTTCGTGCTCTTGGGAGGGGCGCTATGATTATCTTGCCCGGGGGTGCCAAGTATGCTAAAGCCGCCCCTGACCCTACTCATACGATGAATATATTTTGTTCATTAAATGTGTTATATGCAATTCTAAATACTTTCAGATGTGTTAAATAAGTCAATGCAATTAATCTGAAAATTTTTTACCGTTGATAAGTATGAATTTTTAACTAGTGGAGAAGAGTGAGGTGAGAAGGAGAATAAGGAGATTAAGGAGAGCAGGGGAGGCAGGTGAAAGTACGGTGTAAGTAAGAGAGAATGTAAGGTGATGTGTAAGAAAAAGAAAGAGGACGAAAGCAAAAAATGGCATCGCTAGGCGGAGACGGCGAAAACAGAGAATGACATTTGGATAACAGTAAAGTGGAAAAAGAGGAGAAGAGTGAAGGGGAACGAAAACTTATACTATAGTCATAACATACATGGGGTATCGCGAATTTTGTAAAGAAAAACATGATTTTATAGGAATGTTTATATAAGAATAGTGTTATAGTTTCGGCTCGGCATAGTAGAAGTTTAATACAAAAGTACAATAGAAGCAATAGAACATTAACAGGAACAGGGTAACAGATAAACCGAATGTAATCACAAACGCGCAAGAAATATGTATATGTCGATGCGTCTGCTTGTAATGACGTCTGGCTATCGAATGACAGCTTGACAGGCGATCGATCCGATCGCCTTCTTCTCGCTGTCCTCTTGTTCTTGTCACGAGCACCAGCAGGCCCTGGATTCCAACCAAAGGGTGCTCGCAACAATAGTATTTGTAATGGATGTCATTTGGAAAACGCAATTGACTTATATAAGGAATGAAAATAAAAAGATAAGGAGATATTATATGAGTAAAAAAATTAAAACCGACCTCGTCTATGTTCGTTTGTTCGTTTGTTCGTTTGTTCGTTTGTTCGTTTGTTCGTTTGTTCGTTTGTTCGTTTGTTCGTTTGTTCGTTTGTTCGTTTGTTCGTTTGTTCGTTTGTTCGTTTGTTCGTTTGTTCGTTTGTTCGTTTGTTCGTTTGTAAACATTTTACTAAAAAGTAAAAAATAATTTTTTTCCTTATTTAATCTACGACACTCAATTTTTTTAAGTCGGAGCCAGATTTACACAGCGCAACCTGTTCAATAAATAGTGGCATATACCACATAAATTGGCGACGAAAAGTTCAAGAACCCAGCACGTGATCTTTGGGGTTAGCCACGCACGTGGCGAGACTAATTGCTGATGTTAATATTATTAAAAATAGCTTTACACCGCGTATTGCCTAAATTTGAGCACAACGAGGACTGCGAGTTGTACGCATAGCAATTGCAGCATTATTTTGTTGCTAATGATGTGTGTGAGGAAACGAACGAAGTGACTATTTTATTAACTGTAATCAGTTCCACAGTGTATAAGACACTGATTCTGAGAGATCTGTGCCACTCACAGATGCCTCACGTAAAGACATTTGTGGACCTCTACAAATTATTAACAGGCCATTTTAAGCACCGTCAGGCAGTTCTTCCAGAACGGATACAATTTTACAAAGTCACTGAAGGGAGTGGAGAAAAGATTGCTGACTGGTACGCTCGAGTAAAGAGTTCGTCAGTCTCGTGCAAATTTTGAGAGAATTTGGAGACGACCTTGAAGGATAACTTCGAACGACTGATAGGGTCTACTTCAAACTTCAAACATAAAGGCCATAGTTAAAAAATTATCGCAGCGGATTCCGGTGGAACTCAAAAGAATCGACAGACGCTACGCTTTAAAATGAGCTTAAAATAATGATGTTTCGGTCATCCCTCGCGGAGATACAGCGAGTTGAAGAAAAATGGAATTTGTACAATTTTTACACAATACTTCCGATTTCGTAGGGGGAGGTTCCAGACTAGAGCCCATAAAAAATAGGCAATCTTTAGGAATTAATTAACGGAAAACTACTATATATAATTTAATGGGACTTTTTGCATTGTATTAAGGATGTCTGAAATTATAGAAATGTATTTTTTGTTTTATAATTAATCATTGCAGACGGCACTGGGGAATCGTTAAAGTCGAGGCGTCAAAAAATTCATCCAAATCGGTGAAACCTGTATCTCCAAAAGTTATTATCCGATTCGACTGAAACTTTTTTTTTATTTTGAATAATACAGTTCTGGTTAGGGGAGAAACCAGAAAAAATACAATAAATTGAAAATTTATCATTTTTAAAACAAAAAGTGATTTCAAACTTCAAGTGACGTTATTTTCTAAAAAGAGTCTTTACTCTATTGGAAATAGAGAAATTCAAATAATCAAAGATTCTAACAACAAATATTGCATACGCGCAGTAACTGCTTCTCCTCTGAGTTTCGGGGTTTGCTACACGCTCGCTGCATCGGAAGTGAAAGGATTCTAGGGAATTCTCTGCACCACCAATGCGCACCTTAACTAAAACGGAACGGTTGTCTCTGCACGTCATGCGCAGTATATAGTGCATTCAAAAAGTTCCGGGACTCCATTAAATAAAAAATCAATTCTTCATCAAAACAAGAATTTAATATTTAAGTTTCCACATACACTCCACCTCTCTCTATACATGTCTTAGATCGTTTGTAGAGTCGTTGGAAGGCTTTAAAAAATTCTTCTTTCAGAATCATGTTTAAAATCCCGGTCACTTTCTTTTGGATGGTTTTCACGTCATCAAATCGTAGACCTTTTAACACGGTCTTAAGCTTAGGAAACAAAAAAAAGTTAGCCGGTGCTACATCCGGCGAATACGGTGAGTGATTAATCACAGTAATTGATTTCTTAGCCAAAAATTGGGAGACAATGAATGAGGAATGAGCTGGTGCATTGTCATGCAGTAGAAACCACTCTCCAGACTGGTGCAATTCGGGTCTAACCCTTCGAATTCTCTTCAAAAGTCGGTCTAATACCGCTTTATAGAATGGTCCTGTTGCAGTCTGCCCGGATGGCACGAATTCGCGGTGGATTATCCCACGTGAATCAAAAAATGTGATGAGCATTGTTTTGACTTTTGATTTTGTTGCTCTCACTTTCGTTGGTCTGCATTCGCCTGGGTAGCACCATTCAGCTGTTTAGCATTTAGTGGACGGGTCATACTGAAGACACCACGTCTCGTCACCTGTTACAATGTCAGACAAAAATTCTGGACTGTTGTCGGCCCATTCAACGAAATTGCGGGAAGTTGTGACGCGCTGCTCCTTTTGCTCTGGCGTCAATGTGTGTGGAACGAACTTTGCCCATAGTTTTCTGTTACCGAGCACATCGTGTACGATTCTGTGAACACTGCCAACACTACTACCTGTCCGCTCGGATAACATTTTGATGGTCAGACGACGATTACTGGCCAGTAAAGCATATCCGCTCCACATTCTCGTCCTTTACACTTTTGGAAGGGCGCCCTTCTCTCGGATCATCCTCTAGCGACTCTGTACCATTTTTAAAGCGCGCATACCACTGAAACACCTTGCCGCGGCTTAGGCAACCAACGCCGTATGTAGTTTGCAGCATAGCAAATGTCTCAGTTGCAGTTTTACCGCAGCAAAAACAAAATATGATTGCCGCACGTTGCTCCATGCTTACGATTCGTGACAACGAACAAAATCACATACACTTCAAACGAGTTGCGTCACGTTGCGAAAGATAGAGGAACAATAGAACTACATTATCTCATTGGTCGCAGATAGATAGCGCTTTTTGTTCCTTTTCTATAGCTACAGTCCCGGAACTTTTTGAATGCACTGTGTATGCGTGAATCGGAACGCACCCATAAAGAAATTGGCAACGCTGTCATCAGTCCTATTTGAATTTTTATGAAGCCTTTCACGCGTTATCTATTACTATTATGTTATGTCGATTAAATGTTGATTTAGTCTATTTATAGAAGGATGCAGATCGCGCATTATAACTTTGCCTCCGAGCGGCCACTGAGTAGGCCATGCGTGCGAGAGTTCGACAGTCGATGTTCTTTTAATTCGTTTCGAAAAACATGCGATCGCACACGGACGAGTATCATACAAAGTACTAACAGGTCGGCGTGATACTGTTGCACAATTCCGTGGGGGATTTCAAGAGACACAGTAGTGTCTCGCGCCAAGTATATGCGCAGCGCGAGACGACCGTGCCTATATTACGGCAGACACTTTTTGGAAGAACCCTTCGATTATCGAATCTCAATAATGGTTGATTTGATTAATTTTTTAATGGTCTCACTGGATAGCTTGGGTTTGATTTAAAAAGAAAAGTGTCTTCGTTTTGTTCCTACGTGCCATATGAGCTGAGATATTTCGATGTAAATTTGCAATTTGGCGAATTTTATGGTAAAATATTTTCTCCATCGTCAAGTGTTGGCAAGTGGGGAGCATGAAAGGGTGAGAAAATGCACCGCCAATTCACGCTGAACGAAAAATACAAAAAGCTGTGTTCAGGTTGCTAGTAAATGTAACCTAGCTAGTGTCAATCAATCATAACCTGCCAAGGGTCAAATAAGGTAAGTTGTCACCATTTTTTATATATCACGAGTTTTTACGCCAAATAGGACACTGAATTATAGTCTCAATTAAGAAGGTAAGTCGCAAAAATTTGTTATTAGACTTTTTATATAGAGCTTATAGAAACGAAGGGGACGCACAGGCTTGGATAAAAATGAAGAGGACGCACAGGTTTGAATAGAAATGGAGCACCTTCTTTCAGACAAGTTTCTGGAAATTTGTCAAATAATGTAAATCGACAAAATTTGTGAAAAGACATAGCATTAAGAATTAAGAAAATTGTGGCGGGCTGCTTGCAATGTAGAGCAAGTCACATTAGTGAAGAAAGTACGCTGAAAACGCACCTCCCTTGATACTTTTGAATCTTTTGTGAAAGATATTCGTAGTACTTTATTAAAATCCACAGTAGTTGCTACGCTATTCATTAATTTTATTAATTTCCCAATAACAATATTTCAATTCACCAATAAACAAACTAAAGTAATTTTATTCCAACACCAATAAATTGTGCGTTAAAAATATTGGATCTCTTCGTTCATTTTCGTTAAATTACCATTAGCATTTAAATTTCCTACAACAAGTTTCTACCATACATTCTCACCTCCTTTGGACACATTATGCAGTCTCTACACTTACGACTGATAACCAAATATGGCAGCAGAGTCTGCTGGCAGATCCGGTGTGATCTGTGCCCGCAATAGCGTATGGTTCTGCCGGCAGATCGGCAGCAAATGCGCAGCAAATCCTGCTACCCGTCTGATACATCCAACAGCGCCACCTGAAGGCCACAATTGCCAAATAAAATCCCTACGCGTGTATCCCTACCCGTACATAACCAGCAAGCAGATTCTGCAGTTTAGTAAAAATTAATTCTACTTATTTCTAATTATTCATTCTTTCTTTAATAATATACAGGATTGGTAATTACAATTATTACAAAATAATATAAATAGCGCATACAAATCCGAAAAGGAACTTTTAATATTTACATTTACAAATCTACATACAGTCGCGTAACTAATGATACCTATTAGGGGCGATATCAGAAAATTTTATTGAATATTTTCGATTTCTTTTCAGAGTAAAATCATCATATTCCCTGTTGTGTTAGCGCTGAAAACAAATACAATATTAGTATAAAATTAAATGTAACGTACGAATAAACAGGATACATGCGATACTTACTTCAGCTCTATCTCCACACAGTAAACTTCCTAGGCGATCATGCATGCTTCTGCGAACTTTAACAATTATTAGAAAACATGTGTTAAATTATTATATACGAAACAAGACATTAAACATTTGCACTTCGCGCATAACCCTACTTTTCTTTCTTGCACATAATGTGAATCTCGATTACCGCGACGTAGATAATTGAAAATTATTCAATTCCATAATTACGTTCGCTTTCTGGATACTTAGAATTGCGTGGCATATTGTTCGAGCGTTCGTCTTCAAGCACAACGGATACCACTTTGAACAAAGGCTTTGTAGATGTACCACAAGTACCAATGTGGCGGTAAAATGGGCTACGCTTGGATTGATTGGTCCATAGTGCCGAATCTCCTGAGTAGTCAAGACTCTACGCCCAGTTTGCGTTCGTTTTCGAGGTCTGAGGTGGCAGTCACTGGCAGTGGCAGTCAGTGCCGGCAAAACCGAATAATATTCCAAGTAACGCTGAGCCTCGCCCATTCCGTTAATTATTATTATTAAGTAATTTCAAACATCAATATCCAGACATATCGTAAGTCAAAAAAGAAGGTTTATGTGCAAAGTGCGAATGTTTAGCGTCTTGTTTCGTATATAATAATTTAACACATGTTTTCTTATAAATGTTAATGTTCGCAGGAGCATGCATGATCGCCTAGAGTGTATACTGCTTATCCTGTTTATTCATACGTTAATTTAATTTTATACTAATATTGTATTTGTTCTCAGCGCTAACACAACAGAGAATATGATGATTTTACACAGAAAAGTAGTCGAAAATATTGAATGAAATTTTCTGATATCGCCCCTAATAGATACCACTGGTTACGCGATGTACTGTACATGGATTTGTAAATGTAAATATTGAAAGTTCCTCTTCGGATTTATATGCGCTATTTATATTATTTTGTAACAATTGTAATTACCAATCCTGTATATTATTAAAGAAAGAATAAATACTTTTTTAAATAAGTAGAATTCATTTTTTACTAAACTGCAGAATCTGCTTGCTGGTTATGTACGGGTAGGGATACACGCGTAGGGAATTGTTTGGCAATTGTGGCCTTCAGGTGGCGCTGTTGGATGTGTCAGACGGGCAGCAGGATATGCCGACAAGCAGGATCTGCCGGCAGAACCGTACTAAATTAAATCGAATCACTTCATTTTCAAGCCGTTCGATTCATTTTCGGATTTTTATTAATACTAAACTATCTCCCTATTTCGCAGGTTGTAGCCGCCATATTGGATCCGCCATATTGATATTTTTAAAATGCCAGCTTCCTTTCGAAAGTACATGTGCAGACAAACAATTTCAGTCCTCACACGTTCGTCTACGTTTCCCATAATTTTAAACTCGAAGATGATCGGGTTGACGTAGAATGACCCATATGTATATGTTTATGTATTTTAGATTGTAAGGTAGTTATTGTAAATTATTAATACGTAGACAATTAACATTTTTTGGGTTTCGCAGCGCTAAGTATTTTGAAAAAAATATTTATTGGTATTGAAATATTTATTTATATAAAATAAAAATATATCTGTTTAATATTATTTAATACATATTTTGTTTGTATAAATAGCCATTGTTATAATTGGGTTTTAACCGTCAACTCCATTACCAGCGAATCCCCACCTATCCAACATTCGAGGGGACGCCGCTCTCCTCTCGAAGGTTGCAGCGTTCAGTTGTCTTCCGACAACGGAACGTTACAATAGTATTCGAATTATATTCCCCAAATAATTGAGCAACTGAAGTATTCAAATATTCGAATACCGAGAAATTCGACAAATAGTCTCAGCCCTAGTCTATACAAGAGCTAAGTGCTGAGTCGAGTACAACTAATACCGGTTAAGAAAATATAGCTCGCGTAAACAGATTATCAACTTATCCTCAAGCTATGCTGCATAAGGCGCAAGTCCGTTAGCATTTTATATTTTTAGTGCAATTTTTTAATAAAACATTTAGGACCCCATGTTTACACAACACTTTTTTCACGTACTAATATAACATAAATACAGCATAGTATGAATTGTAGAGAATAATTATTTAAAGAAAAGTGCTTTACCTGATTTGTTGCAAGGCATCCCATATCTTGACTATAAATTCCAACCAATTCATAAAATCCATCTTCATTTTTACAAGCAAGAGGTCCCCCAATATCTGCTTCACAAACATTATTTACTTCATTCTTTGGTATTCCACAAATAACTTCGTCTGCAGCGTTCGACCCCAAGTATGCTTTTATTAATCGTTCCTTGCAACGATCTCTTGAAAGAATGTTCAGATGCACTGCATGCATAATTGCTCCAGCAGAATGTGCTAAATAAAAATAATGTTTGCATAGTTAATTATTTTAATGGTTTATTAATATTTCTGTCATTCTGTAAATAATGTCCTTCCTTATCTTGCCAAAGTGAATAAACTAATGTATCTCATTTACGTCTCTATTATGTGTGAATTCTGTAGCATTTGCCTTGCCGAGGTGGCTTTATTTTAATTTTAAGTTTGTAGCATACGTAGAATTAGCATAGGCCGAGCATAAACTTTAAACTTTCCGTATAAACGGGAAAGAGGTGGAGAGGCTTCTAAGGGCCAGAAGTAACTTCGCCAAATATACAAAAAGACGAAAATTAGCCCAAAACAGCAGTCAATGTTAAGCTGACTTGGTGCATTTAGATGTTCAGTTCAGGAACATCTAAGATCAGGGTCAGATATATTAGCCGGTCTGAAGTTGTTGCGTGAACAGCTATCGAGGAGAAATCGGCCCTCCCCAGTGTGCCTGCTCCTTTTCTTAAGGTACGTGTCCACTTGAGAGTAAAACTCGCGCGAGAAGCTCTTGAGAGTATTTCTCACAAGTGGGCACTACGTCTGAGAGTGGCTGTCGAAGAGTGACATTTAACTCTGAGGCAGCGGACGCGTTGCAACATCTCGAGTAATAACATTACTATGCGATAGTCACTTCCGAAATACGAACCAGCTTCGTATTCTGAGTCAACTTCGTCACGAGAGTAGGTAAGACATTCATAAAGGTAGGTGTCCATTTGAGAGTTGCTCTCGAAAGTGCTCTCAAATTGTGTCCACTTCAGAGCAATTTGGAAAATTTTTACTCTCAGATAGGCGATAGAAAACTCGCCGAGAGCTTACTATCCACTAGAACTCTCGGAACCGTGTCCACTTGAGATTCATCTACTCCCACTTTCTACAGTTTATTTTGGAATGCGAATGAGTTGTGATCATGATCATAGACGTGCAAAAACTTGCAAGGAGAGGTTTTTAGGGGTACACCTCCGATTGCTTTGGTATTTGGATATGTCTTAGAGGGCCGAAAAATAACGAATACGTGTTACCTTATTTTGGTCTGCTTGCATATGTACAGGGTGAAACCACTGCTCAAAGTTCATAAGAAGAGGTACAAGAACATCATGCATACACCAACTAATGACGGAAATGAAAATATCAGATTTTATTCAACACAATGTTGTAATATTCCTTAAACTAACATTGAATAGGAACTTTTATTCCCCTTCTTATGAACGTTGGAGGGTGGTACCCCCCAAAATATGCAAACGGGACAAAATAAAGAAACACATTCGTTATTTTGCGGTCCTCTAAAACATATGCAAAATCCAAAGCAATCGGAGGCGGACACCTAAAAATATCTCCTTGCAAGTTTTTGCACGTTCGTGATCACAATCGCACCTCACTCGCATTTCAAAATAAACTATAGACGAATCTCAAGTGAACACGGTTCTGAGGGTTCTGTCTGATAATAAACTCTCGGCGATATTTCTAGTACCTATCTGAGAGCAAAAATTGTCGAAACTACTCGAGAGTAACTGTCGAGAGTAAATTGCGCGAAATTCTCTCAAATGGATACATACCTTTAACGTTCTCTCTCTCTCTCACTCCCTATCTCTCTCTCTCTCTCTCTCTCATGCGCGCGCGCGCGTTACGCCATGACGGCTCATTGAAGAGGGTCGATTTCCCCTTAACCGCTGTTCGTGAAATAACATCAGACCGGCCAATATATCGGCCCCCAACTATAGATCAGCGCGAACCGACTTTTTGCAAACCACCTACCGGACCCCGCATGCAGAACATATTCAGAATTACGTGTTAGAATCTCAATCTTCCTCTTTTTCTCGTAGACGGTGCAGTGTGCATAGACGTGTGAAATATAGTATTCTTCCCTCGCTACGCATCCTACTTCCGAAAACCCCGTTACAAGTCAGCATGAAAAAATCCCGGTTAATCTCGCGTTGCATTTTGTTTGTGTCAAAAATTATTAAAATACATACAGGATATACAATCGGACGGGAGAATTGGTTGAGTCGCTATATTTCAATCTCTATACGTAATGAACGCGTTAAGGAACAGAGCAATAGCTTCTCTAGGAGTCAAAAAGTTGAAAGAATGGGAAGAAATTCATTTTGTTTTCTTCTGTGTTTTTCTGAATTTATAGGCTATAAAAGGTAAGTAGAGGTTATGCCATCATTTAACCTCATTTATAAAACTAGTGTACCGAATCGTATTTAATATATACTCCTATGTTAATTTTCGTTTAATGTTTTCGATAATAAGTTACGTAGTAGAGGCATTGAGGAAGAATGCAGCAAAAGTATTTAGCCATATTAACCTTCCTTTCAAAGCTAACGCGATGACCAACGACGAAAATCATTTCTCCCGGCACCTCGGGAGAGGTGGTCAGATGTCATGACTTCAGTTTTCAACCCGATTTTCAGCAAATATTATCTTAAAGCAAATATCGAACAATTTTTCTGAATCAGCATAAAATTCTGAACATATTAGGTTTATTCCGAGAAAATAAATAATATCAGTCTTAGTTGTAATAGCCATTTTATGTTAGGTCGACCGACTGCCCTGGACTTACCCTATACTCGCTAGATGGATGCCGGATCCATTTTGTGTACCGATGACAATGAATCCACGTGCAGTCAAGTTATCCGCTGTCCAAGGGTTAACAAAAGGTATGATCGTGGCGCACCCGGAGGGGGGGGGGGCAGGACCAACGAAAGAAGGAAAACATGAGAACGGAACATTTCGCTAGGAGATCGATGTCTCGCAATGTACAGAGTATCAAGCGCTCAAAAGGCCGAGCGAGTCATAGTATCAACGCGTCGCGCGTCGTCTGTCTCGTACCGTTCCTCGGTCGCTTTTAATATGGGGGGGGGGGGCAAATTGAACAGATAAAAGTCGGACCTCTCCCCAAATAAAATCCTGAGTGCACCACAGGTATCCAATGACTTAATATACTGTCGTTTGCTGAGATCTTGTCGGCAGAAGCATGGTAGTCCGATTGGTATATCCCCATTGGCCCACGTTTTCTAACATAATCTTAGAGGTAGGGCACACGTACTGTCGCTATTGGCCGACGCGACAACGCCGACGAATACAACTTTGTATTAGTAAGCGAATGAGACACAGACGGTGGGAGCCAATACGAGCAAAGTAGCCCCTTGCCTCTTGTATCGTCCACGTTTCTTCTTCTCAGCAAACGGCAGTACATAATAAGTCCTGGATGTATTCGTGCTCATTGAGACCGAACATTCATATACGAAGATGGAAGAGGAATTCATTACTACTTCAATATTTCACGCTTGATCGGGTACTCGCACAAACCTCTCAACTGAGAAAGTAAACGGTATACACCGAGAATCAGCGAACTATTACGATACCGTGGGACTCTTAACCTGCATTACCGCCAATTAAAAATTAAAACTTTTATCCGTTTCATTAGAAACTCATGATAGTGAAGGAGGTAAAGGTAAGAAGATGCGGAGATGAAGGTAGGATAGAAAAGGAGAAAAGAAAAGAAGAGTTGCGTTTCGTGCTGGGCCTGCTAGTGGAAGCATCAGTAAAGCTTACCTAGCAGACCCTGCCGTACGCATGGGATGTAAGGATGTAGAACGAAACAGGTATACTTATACAGTCATCATTTAATCTTGTAACCCACGCTCGCGCGTACAGGTAAAATGGCAACAGCGCTTCACAGACCGCTGGACAGTAGTGATGCCCGAGTTTCGAAAATTTTGTGATGGTCTTTTTCAAATTAACGTCGCAAAGAGCTATTCCGAATTTCCCGGCCCGGGTTGAAGAATTTGGGGCGTTTTTCGTATAACTTTTGAACTATAAAAGATATCGGAATTCAATATGCGCCGAAAAATGAGGAAAAATTATTCCCACTTAATGGATGGATAAATAATTTAACATATTTTACGTTTACTTAATTTTTCTTTTATCAATTTTTTAACCATAATTGTTGCGAAAAGTTTTTGCAAACTGTTTATTTGATATTGTATTTAATGCACTTTTTTAAAAAATTCATGGTGTTGATAAACAATAGGTTAGTTGTTTCTGTATCGTTACTTTCATAAATTGAGAAATTAAATTTTATTCAATTATGTGTTAGTTCTGCAGACCTCAGAATCTATTGTTCCGGTTTTCTTTTTTATAATTTTATGATTGAGTCTTTGATTGTAGCGGTGATTGAGTTTTCTTTCTAGAATTGTTGTGTCTGAATGTTTTAACCTTTTAGATACTCAAAGCCACGCCTATTCCCGCTTCCGTTAATGCCATTTTTGGAACGATGCGCCATTATTGTGGCTTTTACACGCAGGTGGCGAATAATCTCCCCGTACAGGGGTATAGCGCCGCGGTTAACCCTGTCGTAGCTAAAATTTTTAAAATTGAGACGGGCACGAGACCAGTCGACATTGTTTTTGAACCTCATTACAGTAATCTGGGGTCCGAGGTAAACCGGTCATAAAAGCGGAGCGCGCGGTTGGCTTATCTGGGCTGAGAAATTCCCAATAGTCCTTTGCCACGTTAATTTGAAAGAGACCATCCTAAAATTTTCGAAACTCGGGCATCACTGCTGTCGGGCGATCGCTGGCAGCTCTATTATGTAACTCATAACACCTGGTGTAACGAACACCAGCAAGATGCGCAATCAAAGGAATCCGCACACGCTGCAAGGCCGAAGATCCACAGGCGGAGACCATTAGGCCTCCCCCTGCGATCACCATACCGCCGCCTCAAATTATGTATATAAACCCACGCCCGAACAACCAGAGCAATATTATAAAATCAGTTACGTGATCATGCCCGTGATCGCCCCGTCGAGATCAGTCAAACTCTATGAACCTCTCAGCCCGAGTATCCCGTCCCTGGCATTATCACCCGAACTATCGGAGCCTGAGAAACGCCCCGTCAGGGACGACCACGGAGTGCAGCGAGATTGTCAGGGAAAATATCGACACCGGCAACCCTTGCAACAGCTCTCAGAACGCCGGGCCTGTGCATTGTTGTGGTGGAAGGCGTCTGTGAGGCGCCATTGTCGCTTTACCTGTTCGTGCGAGCAGGGGTTTCAAGATTAAATGATGACACATAACCTGATAAACATTTTAATTTTCAATAGTAGGTAACTCATATAACATGTCCGATTCATTAGGCTCAGCTATGGGTGCACCGTGTACTCGTCAGGAAAGGGTCGCTCGTGTTGAGCAAACAAAACAATGATGGCAATGGTCTGCATGCATAGAGTGTAAACACTGCGCCCGCATAAAAGCGAGAATTACTGTAAACGGTTGGTAAAAAACCTATTATATAACACTTTAAGTAGTATGTTTTCACAACCCGGGATTTGCACGCCGTGCTGGCCACTAGCGTATTGTTACGTCTATATGTTCTAGAAAGCATCGAAAGTATTGTCTGAGTGAGTGTCCCGAATGTTTGCTCGGGGCGAGTTAAGCAAAAGTTATTCAAAAAAAGCGATCGCTTGGAAAAGTTTGACGAACTTGAAGGGACGATTCTCAAGTCCTTGCGCCACATTAAGTGTTAATATATAGGTGTAAACGGTATACGTAGCGATATTTTAGGGGGTGGTAGGGGAGGTCCAATGGAACATAAAAGTCCTATGATATAGTGTCCAATCTGTCTCCATTTTACAGTAATAATGCCTCAAAGTTTACATGTCTATACGCTAAACTAATAGTCGCAGGATTGCATAATTTTGCAAATACATTGGAGACCACCAGTAGAGTAAAAGGGTCTGAATACATTTTGTTGTGTCTCGTATAGTTTAGCTGTCATAAAGGTTTAAACATCGGAGATGTTTGTGGAAATGATCGTATCTACACGCACACAGATGAGCCGTAGCACAAAGACCGCCCGTTGTGAGCTGTTCAAGATGACCCAGTAACCGAAAAAGTTCGGACCCCTTACAGTAGCGGTCCCATTGAGGATCAGTTTGGAGTGGCGGAGGTTCTTAGGGTCGTCAGCTAGAAAATAAGAAACAAGTGAATGGAAACTCTACACGTGTTCTTAGGTCAAGCGCGCAGTGGTGGCAATTTGTTGCGTGATAGCTAGATGTAATGAATTGTAATTGCCACACGTAATTGTCTTACACAATTACAATTACATACTTCGTAATTGTAATTGTGCAGGACAATTACATCATGTTTGTAACTGCGCAAGACAATTACATCGTAATTGTAATTGTAATTGCCCCACACTTACATCTGACAATTACAATGTCATTGCTCTGCACAATTGTAATTGTGATTACAATGTAATTTCTCTGGAGACTTATAATTGTAATTGTGATTACAATGTAATTGCTCTGCAGACTTACAATTGTAATTGTATTTATAATTGCTCTGCACGATTACAATTGCAATTGCCATTGCTCTGCAATTACATTTGACAATTACAATTATAATTGTCAAATGTAGGTGTGGGGCAATTACAATTATAATTGTCAAATGCAGGTGTGGGGCAATTACAATTATAATTGTCAAATGCAGGTGTGGGGCAATTACAATTACAATTGTAATTGTGCAGAGCAATTACATTGTAATTGATGTTACATGTAACTGCAATTATAATGTAATTGCTAAATCGATTACATCTAATTGCAATTACTGTTTAATCGGAATTACTTTGTAAATGTAATAAAATTGATTCTATTTTTTTATCAATAAATGTATTACTAATTTAAAAAAAAAATTTAATTTCTATCTATTATACCTGTATCACAATCCATCTTCAATAAATACCTATTTTTAAGGCCGTTACACTGTTAATCCCCCTGAACTGCATGTAAAATCTGTGTCTTTAGGAATTTCGTTCTAAAATTTTACCTGGTCAATCTTGACATGTTGTGGGATGAAAATATGCACAAAAAACGATTTTTTGACCGGGGGGTGCACTTAATAAAAATTTTGCGATACATTTAGTGAAGAATTTACAGCGACAATGAAATGTGAATTTAAGTAAAAATAGGTAAATTTATAAAGAAATGTCACTTTATACAACTAAACTCCTACAAACCTAACATCACGCAAAGTGCGATGGACATACGTGTGGGAGAGTCCCATTTCTCGAGCAATACTCCTCGTACTGCGGGCAGAGTTATTGCGAATATGATCAAGGATTTCTTCTTCCCTGTTGACATTCCTTCTTGGTCCTCTTCCTTCGATGCGAGGGACAAAGGAAACCGTAGTGTGCAATGTTTCACACAAATTGATAAAAAAGCTGCCGGGATGGTTGTCGCTGATTTGGGAACCGTTCCGCGTACAATCGCTTCGCACGTAATGCGTTGCAACCAGCCTCCCCATACATGATAATCATGTTAAACATGTCGCTGCAAGTATACCCCGCATAGGTCTCCATGCTTCACAAAATCACTTCCTCACTTTTCCACTTAAAGGGAGTTCGCGAGCACGCGTCGCACGATCAGCGATTTCGCACGGATGGCGTCAGCAAAATCTAAACGTCTTGTCAGGTTTCGGAAACTGAGTGTGGTGACTGTTGTGCCTTGACTGAGTTTTCTGCGTTTTCCGTGGCAAAAGAAAACACCAACGTGGAACTTGGTGGCAGAGGCAGTGATTTGTATAGCCAATCAGGGTTGGTGAAGGACTTCGTGTGCACCCTGATTGACAGTTCGGCGGCAGATACCTGCTAGCGGAAATATATTTTTCTGACGCGCGGAAAACACGAACATCCGGATTGTACGTTAAGGACTGGTAGAAAATATTAAACAATGGTACAAAATATTAAACAATGAAAGCTATAAAGCGAAACGGGTACACGGCTGTAGAAAATATTGAAAGGCAGAGTTCCGTTATGGATGGGCAATATTGAACGAAGAAAACTTATTTCTAAGGGTATTTGAATACAATACTAGTATAAAGTACTTAAGATTAAGAGCTTAACGTCCGCCGAGTTGTCCGCATATCAAACAACTTTTTCCTTAGCGAAAATATTGTCCGAAACTTCGTTAACAAGATATTAACAAAAAACTCCGACCAATCAGAGCGCGAGCATTCCGCCCGAGCTCCCGCGCTGCGAATACGAGCAAGCAAGTCGGTATGCATCGAAGGAAATTGCGTAGAATGGCAAATGAAAAATACGTAACAAATAAAATTTTCTCATTGTTTGTTTGTCACTTAAAGTGACTAAAAAATAAAGGGTAAATTGACGAAAATCATGTATAACGTAAAAAGACAAATACACCTTTTTTTTTAGAGGAATCGAAAATATGAAGAAAAATTTACGTACCGAAATTTGGAGAATTATCGCCGGAAATAAATCATAGCGTGCGGTAAATTGAAAAAATAATAATCACCAATAAACTAACTAAAACTTACCCTTTCGAAAACTCACATGAAGCTTGAAAACCTCTGTCACTGGGTGACTGAACCGATCCTGGTCATCGACGGACGCGCCCAGTCCACAGCTGGTTCCAGGTATACGACAGTACCCAAAGTAATCGTGCAGTGAAGTAAATATTCGGTACATTAACCCGAAAGCACTTGACGTTGCGATTCTTTACTTTGGGCGGTGTCGTATGTACCTGCGATCAGCTTAGCA
This sequence comes from Andrena cerasifolii, assembly GCF_050908995.1. Lineage (NCBI taxonomy): Eukaryota > Metazoa > Arthropoda > Insecta > Hymenoptera > Andrenidae > Andrena > Andrena cerasifolii. Next base: position 3,188,369 of record NC_135120.1, read on the forward strand.
CTGGGCGCTACCCTACAATAAATCTTTTCGCCCACCGATGACCAGGATTGGTACAGTGACACAGGTTTCCGAAAAGGAAGGAAAGGAATGTCCGAAAGGGTGAGTTTTATTTAATTCATTGGTAATTATTAGGTGTAGAAATAAATTCTTTCCGATTTTAGGGTACAATAACAGTTTGATTTAAATAATATGAAAACAACTCAATCATCGAAATAATTTCCATTATGGTCAACTACCTTTTGCTATTTTTCTGCCAGTTTACGAATACTACCGCGACAGAAATTCGGTAGTTTTGTACTGATTATGTAAATCCAGTCGGAAATAATTTTTATTTATACACCTAATATTATTTTTTAAATTTAGTTGTGTTGGCCGTTATTAAATTACGGATTTTTACCTCACCATTCACTTTAAATGACAACCAAAAGATGACGAAAGGTATCGATCGCCGTCGTTTTCGCAGAGATCTGATGAGAAATGCAGAGCTGGAAGAGTTCTCACTTCTTAATGGGTATTCCAACTCCTTCGAGGGTCGAAAGTCATAAACATGCGGTGAGGCATCGCGGGGTGTTGTCTTCGCCACGGGGTACCAGGCGGCATCTCCTTGAATCGAGGAGCTGGAGGATCACCCTTAAGAATTTTTTGTTCCGAAAAACACACCACTTTAGGAATTACATGAAAGGTCAGAGGTCAACACCCCATTTCAATGTGTTAGTCTCACCAATATGCGCGAGCTACTATCCGTTTCAAACGCATGCTACAAACTTTAAGGCATTATTACTGTAAAATGGAGACAGATCGGACACTATGTCATATGACCTTTTATGTTCCATTGGACCTCCCCTACCACCCCCTAAAATATCGCTACGTATACCGTTTACACTCTGTAGAAAAATCAGTTTCCATGTGATAACAATGAAGGAACAATCACTCTGATTTTTTGTTTAAATATTTACAAAAATGAATTAAGTACTTGTACCTGTTATTCACTTACCTTGAAGAATGGATTTTCCCCAGCCCGTGATAATACATGTGTCACCTTTTTCCGAATCTTTTGTTTTAGACAGGCAAAGAGAATTTATATGAAGATCGAATGTTGCAGGACTATCGAGTTGCAAAATGGCAATGTCGTGATATCCCAGTCCTTTTTTATAACCAGGATGCATTGTAATTGATGAAACGTTGAGAATTTGATAAGGAAGAGGTTCTTCGTGTTTTAGTTCATATCCCAATTTCCATTCTCCCAACTTTATGGAAATATCGTTCGATGACAAGCTTTATTAAACAGATAATCAGTTCAATTAACATATATAAGTTTATAGTGGTTATTAGAACGAATGGAATTTAAATTATCCGCAATGGAATGTATTTGATATATAAAATTCGGTTATAAGCATTCCTAGAGGCTAGTATAAGTTGCTATAAGTTACTACAGAATAAATCACACAATCCAAACTGAATGTAAGGTCAGTGCACTTCGTAATGGTTACATTTCTTGTACGGTTGGTGATAGAGGAAAGCAGTATAGGGAACAGTTGAATGGTATAACTGGTCTTTCTATGACTTCCTTTGTTTCTTCTATTTAACTATTTGTCGAGAAAGTTCAATAACGTTTTTGTTTAATGACACCATATGACATTTCCTACGTAGAATCAATTCTTAACAAACTGCGTATAAAAGTATGTACTCAAGATCTTCGCAGATTAATTTTTTGCAAGATATTTAAAAAATTTAAATTACGTATATCTTTTATTCAAGATGTTGAACTACACGACTGCAGCACAAGAAACAATTAATGATAAGAATATGACTTATAAATACTTGCGTATATGAGCAAATTTTATCTCTTTGAATCCAAACACTAATTACATTATAATGCCTATGATATACACTAAGGTGGACCGAAAAAATGAAATTTTCGAAAATCGAAACAGCCTAGTGCGGAAAAGTTGCGTCTGGGAAAGACAAATAGAGGCAAACAATTTTTTTTTTTAAATCGGTCAATATTTGACCGAGCCAAAACGGGGTCAAAGTTTTTAATTTTTGACCAAGTTTAAGAACTTATGTATATTTTCATAAAATTTGCATATTTCACTGTTTAGCATCATAAAATATTATTTAAGCGCATAAACCCGTGAAATAGTGTTTTATATATTGTCGCGAAGCGCCTGAATCGCGTAGAGTAGTCAGATTTTCTCCTAGATCTTTAGTTTCTGAAGTATATAGAAAGATATCTGCAAAAATTGGTGCATTTCGGGTGTCTTTTTCCATTTGATCGTTGTTTAAACTTATTTAAATGTTTATAATTAAATAATAACTTATATCGTTGTGTTTGCGAGGATTCATATAATAATATGGCGGGAAAAGCAACTGAATAACTATTACTGTTTGAACTCAAAAGATGACCAAAGTTGAAAATTAGCTTTTCTTCAGAAACGAATTTCTCGATAACAGAGGGTGATGTTGACAAACGGTTTGTGGTTTTGTTTTCAGCGTACAAAAATCTATAAGAAATGCCTATTGAGTGTCACAGATCAAACAGGTTGCTGGTTCGACTCTTAAATCAATAAAATATGTTCCTCTTTCACTGCAACTGCGTTACGTCTCAAAATAGAAACACATAGGTACGTGTGACTTGTTTAGAGTGAGAGTTTGACATAGGGGTACGCTTTTGCTACGCTATGTTTTGGCTCGGTTTGTCAAAGACTCACGCGGATTTCTCTCCGAAAATCCATTTTGGGGATCAAGACACTATGGCGCTCAAAATGGTTTGTCTTCAATGCCGGTGTAAGCTATAAATTGCAAGATGACATTGTTTATTAGTACTTTGCGTGTAGTAGAGCCCTTTCACGTATAGTACGCCGAAAAGTATTAAAAATTCACGCTGCTACTGACATTCCCGCAACTTTATAATGCACTGTTTAATCATTCTAGTGAAGTAATAATAATTGGATTCTATTTGCCCCGAGTATTAGTTTACCGCCAACACTGAAATTTACAGTAAAATCTAATTCTTAAAAGCCTCGCAAAAAGTTGCATGATGCATGAGTGTCGTGGTGTGCATGGATGCAACTGCAAATCGAGTTACTTTTGAAACCCGCATTGGGAAGTAAAATTTTGTCTAGCTCTGAGAAATTCATCGGTTCAGTGAAGTGTGTGCACATGATAGTGCATATTATCTCGTGATTTCTCAATTCGCGCATCAATTTCATCGATTACTGGACCATGTGGGAGGCCTTTTAACAGGATTCCATTGAGATATACCTGCTACTTTTTTGTAAGTAACATACATATTATTATTATACATATGATAAATTGTGCTTTTATTAAAAAATATTCACTGATACTTCAAAAATAAAACCGAAAACAGTTATGTTAGAAACTGACGAGAAATCACTAAAATTTCAAAACTTTAACTGAAATGTGGCACGGGTTGCAATTGTGCAATCACTTTGAAATTTTGCACATATCATTTTCTCATCGAGTGTCACAATTTAAGGGGGTTCGATAGAAAAAACTCATAAAAAATGTTGACCCTTATAGCTAAGGACCATCCTAGTGTACACACACAAGTACTGCTGTCAGTACAAATTGTGTGGTACATCTTGCCCAAGATGCTAAAAAAATTATTTGAATTTCAAGATATAATAAAACACAATTTCACAGGCTGGAAGAATCTGAAAGATACTTGCTATAATTGTGATAGTTCAAATTCACACACAATGAAGAAACTCAATATAATTGCTTCCAAACAAATTTTTATTGCAAAATGTTGAAAATACGACGTGTGCGAGTGCGAATGGCTTTTGTTTTTTCATTTCGAGAGCGTTCTATCACTTGCGGCGAGCTATTAGCTGTGTGTATGGCGGTCTTCGAGATCTCTCAGTATTATTTTGTATTACGGCGTATTAGTGTTGTATAGTGCAATCATAGCACACATATTAAATAAACCATATAATTTCCAGACAAAATTACTTTTGCTCGATCACAATAATAGTGAAACAACGAAAGTGGAAAATTTCTACATCAAAGCAATACCTATTACTAAAATACATATGGGAGATCAGTATTATAAACTTAAAGCAGCGATTTTCCACCACGGTAAAAGTATTGCAGATGGTCATTATATGAGTATGGTAAGGGCCCCTTACTAAGGGGTAAGGGCACGATGTGGGTATCCGTTGATGTATTACCCATAGAAAAACAAGCTTGGCCACGAAATGCTAAAAATGCATACATATTTTTCTTCGAAAGGTGTTAATTGCGGTTGTTATTACAGTTCAATGTTAAATACAAAGTACTATACATATACTACATATAGATCGGCATTGCAGTGCATATGGTTTCTTTTCGTAGTTGTTAAACTTGCGTAAAATTTATTCGTAATAAAACTGTTCATGGCTGTTGATGATGAACCTTTGTAATTTAGAATATTAAGAATTATCTGAAGTCGTTCCCTATGCAAATTGTCTTTATAATAAGAAGTGAGATCCCCATAACAAACTTCAGAAAAGTAAAAAAATTACGCCAAGTACGTGAAAAAGTCGAGGACGGAAAAGAGTATTATGAAATAGAAGAAAATAATATCACAAAAAATAGAAGATAATAATAAGTACAATATAAAAAAAAGCTGCAAGTACATCTTCTATTTTTTGTGATTCATATTACTATCATTTTCTTCTAATTTTTTATGATTTATTTGATAATACTCTTTTTCGTCCTCGACTTTTTCATGTACTTGACGAAATTTTTCAACTTTTCACCCCCACGGTTTTTTTTTCTCACAATTCTGTATTGTCATCCAAGCTACGTAAAGCTGCAAAGTTTCAAGTCTATTGGAGAGTTAGAAGTGGATTAAAATTGAGTTTCTAGACTTGAACCATACATAATACAAGCAGAGGATCGAAACTGAATAAAATCGTTTAATCAAATCATTTAAAAATGAATGTTTTTTTAAAGAAAATTGGTCATTTCACTTTAAACATCCGCCATTTGGTCCCAGATGACTGTTTTATAAAATGAAACGATTAAAGACTAGATAAACTATTGTATGTAATAACTAAATCTTCTGCGTTTTTTGATTTTAGATAACCCAGTTACGAACAATGTTGGTCACCGCGAAACGTGTTTCTAAAATCAGCTACCGGGAAATCAGTTGTAATTTTGCAATAAATAAATACTTTTACACCAAAAGATAATATAATAAACTGTTAAAGTGTCCCTCATCGGAATACAGAAACCTTTACGTAAAAATATGCATGTACACTTTTTAAAATAAATTCCCAAAGAATCGTGCTTCTTCTACCTCCTGGCTGCGAAAGGTCAATTTATATTACATTAACGACGCGACGTCTGTTCACTGCCCTATTGACCTACATACGCTACGTGAGCTGCCAATCGCCGTGCTTCAGGCGTTTCTGATACGAATTGTGAAACATGAATAACTAAAAATCGAACTTTCACCATAATTCCGTTTCTCTTCTTTTTTCTCTTATTTTGTCCCGCAGATTCATCCATTTCATTTTCTACTACCTGTTGCCGAACACGCTGTATATTATTTAAAGTTTAATTTACAATTTTGTAAGCTACAAAGTTTTAGTAGGTGGGCAATATATGTATTCTGTGTATACTGCCTTGATCTAATAAGATATTGCAAAATGTATTGCTGTTTCTTGCTATGCTAATATGTTTTACATAATAAAGTATAAAACATTTACCTGTCGACGCAAGTGGCCGATGTTATCACATGGCGATTACTAACGAGGGCTCCAGAGCAGAGAATTTTTCTCTGTTTTGAATGTAAAACCATTGCTTGCCATGGAATCTCGGCGAAAGCTGTTTCTGATCCTTCCTTGTCGGGCGTCTGTAAAATCAAATTAACGAAAAGCATTTTAAATACGTCTTAAGTTGCGTTTAAGGTATATTCCAACGAATGGGCATTAGCCTAATTGAATATACAGGTTCTCTTGAAAAGTGATTGAGCCTCGGCCCTCAGGTCCGGCCGCCACCAATTTTCATGATGAGTAGCCTATTCGACTTGCCATTGTCCTCTCACTCGCCACGGCAACTACAAAAGAGCTACAGTGTTTTCCCGTTATGAGGAAGCGCATTCCGTTCTGTTAACAGCACATATCTACGGCGAGTGCGAGAGCGTGATTGTGAGAATGAACGAAACGGCACGCGACATCGACAAATCATAAATTTCGTTAGAGATCGCGGTGGCATCGTATTACTGAAAGACGGCAAAAGCGAAAGGCGAGTCAAACAACATACCGTTTCGTTTAGGGGATGGCTTGTTACTGTTAAAACTAGTGCTGTGTATGTCGTGGCTAGGTTTATTTTTATCCGGAAAACTTCACCAATCCATTGGTACTATTTTCAAAAAAATGAAAATTTTGAAGATTGAAATGTTCGTCCGACGGCTCGAATGAACGCTAAAAACTTATTCGAGTTTGAATAAAAGATCATCCCCATAAAAAAAACTTCAAAAATATAAAAAAAATACGCCAAGTACATGAAATCAAATAAATCACAAAAAATAGAAGATATTAATAAGTACAAAATAAAATAAAAAAGATGTGAAATCAAAATGAGCTGGAAGTACATAAGGGTGCTTTCAGTCAAATACTTGGCCTGGTGAGGCAAGGTCAAGGTGTCGATGAATAAGAATTATTTAAAAACGCAAAATAATGAAAGTGTACTCATATTGTCAGAGTTTTAAATTGACAAATTATCTGAAAGCCCGCGAGAGGGAAAGTATGGGTATTGATGATCTGAGAATACATTTCCTCGCCAGGCCAAGTATTTGACTGAAAGCACCTTCCCTGATAACCATCTGTCTCCAGTCTGACATCAGATTGGTAGCAGGATCTGGCTCTGGCATGAGAGCGCAGAGTCTGACGTCAGAACCGTAGCAGACGGCAGAATCTGCTGCGGATCTGCTGCCGTTCTGACATCAGGCACTGACATCAGGCTCTGCACCTCAGAACGCAGCCATCCGCGGACACAGACGACTACGGTTCTGATGTCAGATTCTGCTGTCCAGATCTGGCTATCAGGGTTTATGTACTTGCAGCTCATTTTGATTTCACATCTTTTTTATTTTATTTTGTACTTATTAATATCTTCTATTTTTTGTGATTTATTTGATTTCATGTACTTGGCGTAATTTTTTTACTTTTTTTAAGTTTTTTATGGGGAACTCACTTCTTTTAACAAAGACAATTTGCATACTAGGGAATGACTTCAGATAATTTTTAGTATTATATTTATTATTATCTTCTATTTTTTGTGATTTATTTGATAATACTCTTTTCAGTCCTCGACTTTTTCATGTACTTGGCTTATTTTTTTACTTTTTTGAAGTTTTATTAGAAGAGGACATGATTTAAAAAAAAATTATTTATTAATTTGATACATGAAAATGTGGTTATTTCATTTGCTCGTACAGCAGGGTAGAGCAGGGCAGCTCTTTTAGCTGTTGAAATAATTCTCTTCGTCTGCATCGTTAACTGAAATAGGACACAATTACTAATTATTTATAAATTATCACACGTGCTCATATGTCAAGATCATTGAATGAATAATTGCGTATGCAAAACCCTACTTGCAAATTTATGCATACATAGTCTGACGTGGATCACACTGCATCATCTTCTGCTTCGATTATCTGTAAATATATATAAAATCCACATTTTATTTATATACAACTTAACGTAGAACTTACTTATATAGAAATTATATAGAAATAGTGGCCTTCTGCTATAGTAAGTGTAGAGACTACATAATGTGTCCGAAGGAGGGGAGAGCATATGGTAGAAAGTCTGGTTGCAGGAAATTTAAAAAATGCTAATGGTAATTTACCGAAAATGAACGAAGAGATTCAATATTTTTATTGGTATTGGTTTAGTATATTTATTGTTGAATTGATATATTGTTAATGGGAAGCTAGTAAAATTAATAAATGAATAGCATAGCAACTGCTGTGGATTTTATACAAAAGTATTGCGAATGTCTTTCACAAAGGATTGAAAAGTATCAAGGGAGATGCGTTTTCAGCGTACTTTCTTCACTAATGTGACCTGCTCCACATTGCAAGCAATCCACCATAATTTTCTTAATTCTTAATGCTAGGTGTATTTGTGTAATTGCTGTAGGTGTATCCCTACCCCCATATAACTAGCAAGCAGATTCTGTCATTAAATAATTAATTCTACTTATTTAAAAAACTATTTATTCTTTATTTAATAATATACAGGATTGGCGATATAAATCCGAAGAGGAACTTTCAATATTTGCATTTACAAATCCATATACAGTACATCCCGTAACCAGTGGTACTTATTAGGTGCAATATCAGAAAATTTTCTGTATTTTCAACTTCTTTTCTGTGTAGAATCACCATATTCCGTATTGTGTTAGCGTTGAAAACAAATACAATATTAGTATAAAATTAAACGTAACATATGAATAAACAGGATACATGCGATACTTATTTCAGCTTCACCTCCACACAGTACACACCTTATATATATTCCGATAATAGAGATTCGGATAATAATTTAACTCATATTTTCTTATAAATGTTCGCAGGAACATGCATGATCGCCTAGGGTGTGTACTGTGTGGAGATGGAGCTGAAGTAAGTATCGCATGTATCCTATTTATTCATACGTTACGTTTAATTTTATGCTAATATTGTATTTGTTTTCAGCGCCAAAACAACAAGAAATATGATGATTCGGGACGTATTGTATATGGATTTGTTAATGTAAATATTGAAAGTTCCTCTTTGGATTTATATGCGCTACTTATATTATTTTGTAACAATTGTAATCACCAATCCTGTCTATTATTAAATAAAGAATAAATTGTTTTTGAAATAAGTAGAATTAATTATTTAATGTACTGCAGGATCTAATCTGCTTGCTGTTTATGTGGGGGTAGCGATACAGCTACAGAAATAATGGTACATTTGTGTTGGTGCATAGGGAATTGTTTGGCAATTGTGGCCTTCAGATGGCGTTGTTGGATGTGTCAGGCGGGCAGCAGGACCTGCCGTCGAACTGCCGTCGAGCTGCCGGCAGAACCGTAGCTGAATGCGCTCAGATCCGTAGTAGCAGATCCTGCGCTCTTCTGGCAGACCCTGCTGTAAATCTGCTGGCAGACTCCAGGCAAATGGTTATCAGGGTACATGCATGGTACAAATTTCCAGAAACTTATGCGAAAGAAGATGCTTCTCTGTCGAACCTTCTCTGGACAACTTTCAAGTATGCGACTCTACATAAAAAAAAATTATTAAAAATTTTTAACTACTTACCTTGTAAATTGAGACAATAATTCAGTCTCTTATTTATTGTAAAAACTCGTGACATTTCAGAAAATTTTGACAACTTTCCTTATTTGACACTTGGTAGGTTATAATGACACTTGGTATTTTATAAAATTCAATAGTATACATAGGTATATGTATAATGACAAACGACGATCCCTACCGAATAATCCCGAGAGTCGACGAACGAAGAACGAAACTTGTGTTAGTTTCTTTTTGGCTGAAGGTGTGCGTGTAACGCGTATACGTATTATGTTGACGAAAATTTGCTTGAAGAAGAAGGAAAAATCTTACCTTTTCCGACTGATCCATGAGACGATATTACGATATCTCTGTCATGCGTGCACCGATTTTATTGAATTTGGTCTTATTCGAAAGCTAATATGCAGTTTACATAAGAAAAATGCCTTTAAATTTAGAAAATATTGCAGGCGTGATGAGATATTAATGAAATAGGTTTCAGGTTAGGTTGGATTAGCCGGGCGACGAGTAAATGATAGCGGCAGCGACAGTCGACGTATGCAGGGTCATCCGTTAAAACTGCAACCAACGCGCGCGCGAACAGACGAAAATGGCAACACCGCTTCACGGACGCATTCCACTACAACCATTCACTGGCCCGACGATTGGAGGGCTACCAGCGACCGCTGGACAACAGCGATGCCCGAGCTTCGAAATTTTTTTAATGGTCTCTTTCAAATTAACATCGCAAAGAGCTGTGCGGAATTTCCCGGCCCAGGTAAGCTCCGCTATTATGATCGGTTTACCACTCACACCCGATAATGAGGTTTGAAAACAACGTCGACTAGTTTCATACCCATCTTAATTTAAAATTTTTTAGCTACGACAGGGTTGAGCACGGCGTTATTCCTCTGTACGTAGAGATTTTTCGCCACCTGCGTGTAAAAGCCACAATACCAAAAAGCCGATATAGGCGTGACGTTGAGTAGCTAAAAGGTTAAAACCTTCCGACACAAAAATTGTAGAAAAAAATTCAAACACCGTTACAATCAAAGATACGTCCTATTAGTTACCCATTACGCCCAATCTACGCATGCACTGCATTAAGGATAAAGTCATAAAAAAGAAAACCAAAACAATTGATTCTGAGGTTTGCAGAATTAACGCATAATTGAATAAAAATTTAATTTCTCAATTTATGAAAGTAATGATACAGAAACAACTAGCCTATTGTTTATCAACACTATGCATTTTAAAAAGAGCATTAAATACAGTATCGTATAAACGGTTTGCAAAAGCTTTTTACAACAATTATGGTTAAAAAATTGATAAAAGAAAAATTAAGTAAACGTAAAATATGTTAAATTATCCATCATTAAGAGGGAATAATTTTTCCTCATTTTCCGGCGCAAATTGCATTCCGATACCTTTTATAGTTCAAAAGTTATACGAAAAAGGCCCCATATTCTTCAACCTGGGTCGGGAAATTTCAAATAGCTCTTTGCGACGTTAATTTGAAAGAGACCATCCTAAAATTTTCGAAGCTCGGACATCACTGCTGTCCAACGGTCGCTGGCAGCTCTCCAATCGCCGGGCCAGTGAATGGTTGTAATGGAATGCGTCCGTGTGGCTGTGTTGCCATTTTCGCCTGTTCGCGCGCGCGTAGGTTACAGTTTTAAGGGATGACCCTGTATAGTCACATATGTACTTATAATCTAAATACTGTTTTATACTTATACTAATGAACACGGTGTCATTTATTTAACTTAATCCCACACTATTTGCCTTTTACTTGTGATAATCAGGAAGTGTCCTCAAATTATGAAATTTTAACATTAAATATCTCCGCAGATTTTTTTTCTATATACACCAGAAAAGGTTCTGTTGAAATTGGTGATTCTAAAGCTGTGATATGTCTTCTTTGGTGACAAAAAGTACTTACTTTATTTCTAATACCACATCTTGGTTTCAATCCTTCCGTATTCAGACTGTCTCCAAAGTTATCATTTGGAGGAGTAATTTCACGCGATGGTATTAAAACGTTTGAAGAAATAATAGAATCCTCCGGTTGATATTCAGGATCCAATTTTTCTTCCGCTGACCTGGAATTGTTCGAATGCGATTCGGGTGTCACTGTTGTTTTGATTGATGGTCGAGACGTTGTAGTGGCTTTTATTTTTGCAATGTTCAGAAATGTTGGAAAACCCTGCTCATCAAAACCACCAGAATAATTCGCAGGGAGATTTTCTGTTGGCCAAGGATCCACATAATTTGGATCTCGACAACATTTACCAATTATACCATTTTCAGGATTTTTGCAAGTCTGTGAAACAATATATAAATAAATCATTAAGCAATGTGCATATGTTTTAATACAATGTGAAATGTGACAATAGATTTGTCCATTTTTATTTACTATGTACATTAATGATTGGGTGGAAGTGACAAAAACTCTTTGGTCGACGTGACTTTCTATCACCTCCAACTGAAGACCCAGGCAACCGTGAAACACAACAAAACGTCGGCCTCTTGTGCCGTAGTAGTTCGATTTAATAATTTTTTATGGATGTCTCAGTTACTTACGCTCAATGGTACGCGTCGAAGAAGTTGTTTACGAGACAAAGATACAGGCTGTGATCCAATTGTGCCATCTATGCTGCAAAATTTTTCTTCGACGCAAAGAAGAGCTGCCGCACAACCAACCTGCACGTGGGTTACGCTTGGAAATTGATCTGTTGATATCAATATTATTACTCACATTTTGGTAAAATTATTTTAACATAATTACTAATAATAATAAAATATTACACCAATATTATTTATAGCGGATTTTACCTTATGGGTCAAAGTAGTAATGACTTAAGTTAATATGTTAGTATTTTGTTGTTTTCATTTTGTTATTTCTGTACTTCAGAGTTCACAGTCACAAAGTGAGCAATCATTTTAAGAAAGTAAATACAAAAATGCTGTAAATATACGATCATATCAATACACGGTGAGTCATATAAAATATTATGATCAGTTTTTTTTTAAACATTTTAATTATAGTGACAAAATTGTTCTTTAACATTTGAGAGCATACTTAGTCAAATGTTGTCCCGTGGAAAAACTTTAAGGTTGAGATTAAACAGCATATAAAATACGAAAAAGTGTTTAAAATACATGTTACGGTGTTTTTTTAAAAAAAAAGTTAATAAAGGGAACAGATTAGCAACTCTTCTACATTTGGCAGCTGAAGGACTTTAATAATTACCGAGGTAATAAAGCTTTTTAAAATACAGTAGCTTCCAAAGTAGTTACGCGGATCTCGAGATTTCCATAATACGTATTTCTATCTCCACCAGATCTTGTTAGAACTGCTGGGAATCGTGCTTTTAATATGTTCCCGAAGGTTTTCCAATAAAAAGGAGATTAAACATAATTTAATTGGTATTATTTTGGGTATCGACTCATTTTCAGCAGGTTGATATGCCGAGAAACTAAAAATAATTCAAATTAGGTCGTATTTAGTCTCGGATTCATTGGGAAACCCTCGCCAAAAATAATTTCATAAAAATTTGACGCAAAAAATAAAAAGCTAAATTTTTGTCATTTGATCGCTCATCTCTTTACCTCTAACATTGAGCCACGAGGTTCAAACCCGATATGAAACTTCCATACTCTGCGTGCTGGGGTCCTCGAAATGCGCGCAATATGGAAGCCACTACTATTTTGCTGAGAATTTCTGTAATACTCCCCAGTTTATGTGGCTCACTTTGTGTATTGTATCATGACACTTAACAATATTTGGAGAGGTAAACTGATAACAATCAAATAAAAAGTTGTACTCTTTGTAGAAAACTGAGCATAACCTTGGCCACCAATTTCTCTAGCCGCACGCAAATTCATATATTTGACAATTTCTTCAGCAGCTTGATTCTTTGTTGCAGACTGTCGTTTCACTGCAATATCCAAATTATTAGGATTGACTTCTACATTTTGTTCGGATATGTCGATTTTTGTAGATGCGTCTTGATCCGTTTCCGCAAGCAAACAACAAACTTCATTATGAATCTTGCAATGTTTTTCCTGTTACACATAAAGATTGATATATTGGTAATCAAATGGATATCAGTAATATAATACCGCAAGAACTTTACTATAATAAATTATCAAACACACAATAGCACATGTTTTATTATACACAGTATAAGTACACAGTAAATTAAATTTAAAATAAACGAAACATCCCTATTGCTTTGACGTGAGAGCTTACATATAGAGAGGGAAAGTAAAGTAGCGCCCCATTATTTCACGCCTGATTAGGTCTTCGTTAAAACCGATCGATTGTGAGACTGAATAAACTACGTGTAGTGACACTGAGAGAACAGCGGTGTATCTGTTGTAACCAACTCGAAGCTGTAAAAGCAACACGGGCTGTATGCGGGATCAGTCATCTAATAATGAAAACGAAAATTGTTATTTTTTTTCAATAGATGTTAATGAGAGAATAATTTTATTGATGAACTGACAACGTTTTTCCCATGTAAATAAGTTCAGACATGATCTTATTCGGACTATTTTCAGCTTTAAGTAATTTCAGTCACCTCTGAAATTTGCAGATTAATTGTAGATTACATATGGTTAAAAACAGTCCGAATGAGATCACGCGTAGACTTACTTTTACTAGAAATATGTTATTAAACTAATAATAATATACGTTCGTGAAGATCTAATGAACGTTGCGGACGAACCGGTGCCTTGCTAACACCGGAAGCTGCGGGAATGTGGTTGCTGTGGACGAACCGTGCCTGGCTAACACCGGGAACCGCTGGAAGGTGATTGTTGTGGACGAACCGGTGTCTAGTCAACACCAAGAGTCATTAGGTGGTTGATGGCGTGGACGAACTAGAGCTGTTCAAGTACCCGGAAAAAGCAAGCCAAGCCTAACTTGGCTTGAACGACCGAGCCGAGCCGAGTACCCGAATGAACCGAGCGGCTTGAAAGAACCGGGCGGCTTGGATAGAACCAAGTAGCTTGAATTTTTCAAGCGGCCCGAAGGAAGCGGGCGGTTCGAACAGAACCAAGCGGATTGTATTATTTCAAGCGGGCCAAAATAACCGACAGGGCCGAAAGAACTGAGGCGGCCCGAATGTATGTCTGTACATTGTACGTCGAGCAGATTGGTTAGGAAATAGGTTAGATGTACTTAACCCAATTATAATATTGACTGCGGAAGTTTATGTAAATGCATGTTTTTATTGGAATGACTTGAGCGTGACTTTAACAGAAATATGTTTCATCATTAAGAGGATGTTAAAAATATTTTTCGACTTTACACATTTTGCATATTCTGGATATACATTGCACATTCTGCATATCTTTCATATATTTTGCAAATACGGAATTTGTTTATAAATTAGCTTGGTAAACCTCGCCACTAAAATTTAATAGTTTCATATGTTAAAAAGTTTAATATTGTAATAGTTACATATATATTCAAAAGTTTAATAATTCAATAGGAGGTACAACGGCTGGATACGTATAATACATAATTATTACAGTATAATTATTAGTATACTACAGTTTTATAAGAGGTTAAATATACCCCCCCCCTCCACCCGTTATCTTTTTCAGCATTTGCATATTCGCGGCATATAATATTTGCATAAACTTCCGCAGTCTATATTATAATTGGATTAAGTATATCTAACCTATTTCCTAACCTATCTGCTCGACGTACATTGTACAGACATACATTAGGGTCGCCTCGGTTCTTTCGGCCCGCTTGAAATAATTCAATCCGCTTGGTTCTGTTCGAGCCGCCCGCTTACTTCGGGCCGCTTGAAAAATTCAAGCTACTTGGTTCTATCCAAGCCGCCGGGTTCTTTCAAGCCGCTCGGTTCATTCGGGTACTCGGCTCGGCTCGGAAACCGGGTTTCAGTTTGGTTCGCATTTCAAGCTACCCGAATATTCAAGTACTTGAACAGCTCTAGGACGAACCGGTGCCCAGTTAACACCAGGAGCGGTGACGAGGCGTTTTTCGCAGGGGGCGCGCGTAAGAAGAAACAGTCACACTCTCAACTTTCATTTAAATAGCTACACTTCCTGCCGAAAGTAAGTTGATACAGTCGAAAAATCGGTTTTTATTACTTCAAAGTAAAACAAAATGTTAGACAAGTGGTAGGTCTTCCCATAAACACACTAGAGGTATTTTGCAAAACATGTGAGTAGAAAAAATGTTCAAAATATTCTCACAACCGTTGAAAAAATGACCACTTATTTTTGACAAGCAGTAAATATTAACTAATAATTTCAAATGATTAAAAGTATGAAAGTGTGAAAGCTCTAAATTATTTGTGGAATATTTTTTCATACAAAAATTTAAGAGTAAAATGACTTCAGTTCAAATACATCGCTAGAATGCCAAAGATCCGTGAACTCACTCCCGCAGAAATATCGCAGACATCAATAAGTGGATGAAGGAAAATACGCTGCGGAAAATGACTTCTGGCTGTAATATTACTGCAGAAAGCGATTAGAAGATTCTAAAACGTGTTGAAAATACGGGAGCTCTAAAGAATATGGTACAATCAGGAAGACCACGTGAGAGTACTATACGACAGGATCGTCTTATTCAGAGGAAAGTCGTTATAAATCCGTTTATTTCTTGGGTTCTGAGTGTGGTAATTTATATTTTATTGACTGTACTTTGTCAATATTTTAGAAGAAAATTTAGAACCACCTGTACAGAAGTTTGAACTCGAAGGAGCGTTTATTCTGCGAAACTATACTGATCCAAAACATACTTCAAGAGTTGCAAATACTTTTTTTTGGAAAAACGGAATTGAGTTTTTACCATGACCCAGATCTTAAGCCCATAGAACATTTATGGGATCACTTGGAAATGAATGCTTCATCAAATTTAAGGAAGAATAAAACTAAAGAATAATAGAAATAAGTAGTCATAGTATTGATCACACTGTTCAACAGAATTTAACCAACGCAAGAAAGAGGTTATCGACGCTGGTTGGCCCTGGCCTCACTTGCCTTGACTAGCTTGGCTTGGCTTGGCGCTGGCGTCGGCACGTTTCCCATCGTGACGACTCACGCACACATATGCCGCTACTACTGTAGGTGTTCCCCTTCTCTTATCATCTTGCCACTGCGCGATTATTTCTCGGTAACACTGGCTTTACTGTACAGCGCTCAGCTGATTCGGTTTTAACCTGCGCGCCAGAACCGCTAATATTCAAGTGTTAATATCTCGAGATCGAAGCTTCGGATCCCAAAACGGTAAAAGCCTTTTCGATGTGTTTTTGCATCAGGATATTGCATGTTGCGGGGACTCCCACAAATTTAGAACACCCTATATAAACATTTTCGTAACATATGCGTTGCGTCCATATTGTTATTATTTCAGAATCGTTATATTATCAAAAGAAAATAACACGGTAGATGCTCGCGCGTAACCTCGATGAGAGCCGATCTCTGATGTTGAGACAACGGAGGTTGTAAGTCTCCGCTACGGACCTTACCGACACCGGGAATTACATGGATGCCCTAATCGTTTTACGGAAGTAGGGCTAGTAAATTGAATGCTGATGTAATGGAAACCAGTGAGCTGAAGTATATTGAACAAACAAGAATAACGATGAACATGTATGACGGTGATAACAGTGAGTTGATTACAATATTACTGTGAGTCTTTAGAGTAGGGTGGGCCGAAAAAATAAAATTTTCCAAACTCGAAACAGCCTAGTGCGGAAAAGTTGGGTCTGGGGAAGACAAATGGAGGCAAACAATTTCTTTTCAAATCGGTCAATATTCGACCGGGCCCAAACGGGGTCAAAGTTTTTAATTTTTGACCAAGTTTAGCGACTTCTGTATATTTTCATAAAATTTGCATATTTCAGAGTTTAGCATCAGAAAATATTATTTAAGCCCATAAACACGTGAAATAGTGTTTTGTATATTGTCGCGAAGCGGAGTATCTATGTGTTTCTATTTTGGGACGAAACGCGGTTGTAGTGAAAGATGAACATATTTCATTGATTCAAAAGCCGAGCCAACAGCCTGTTTGATATGTAATATTCAATAGCAATTTTTTTTATAGATTTTTGTGACCATCACCCTCTATTTTCGAGAAATTCGTTTTTGAAAAAAAATGCAAATTTTCAACTTTCTACATCATTTGAGTTCAAACAGTAATAGGTATTCGGTTGCTTGTTCCGCCAAATTATTCTATAAACCCTCGCAAATACAGCGATATAAGTTATTATTGAATTATAAACATATAAATAAGTTTAAACATCGATCGAAGGGAAAAGAACACCCGAAATGCGCCCATTTTAGCAGATATCTTTAAATTTATTTCCATAACTAAGGGTCTAGGATCTAGAGGGCGATGGTGACAAACGGTTTGTGAATTCGTTTTCAGCGCACAAAAATCATTAAAAAATGGCTATTGAATATTACAGATCAAAATCTTTCACTACAACTGTGTTACGTCCCAAAATAGAAACACATAGTGTTGGATTACTATTATTATTAAAAGGCAAAAGTGATTCAACATTCAGGGAAACCTGAATATAGTAAAAGATAATGATACGTCTGTAGAGCGGCTTTTTCTTACAAGACCCGGCAACCGTGAAACACAGTCCGTTGTCAGAGAAGAGCCCAGTTCTGCGCGGTATTACGTGTTAGAAAGACATTGTTTCCTAGTCGTTAAATAAAAGTAAAGTATAAAATATAAAAGGTTCAATTTAATTAATAACTCATTTCCAATACATATTCTCCTTGTCATATAAGAAGGAATCCGCCGACCGACGAGTCTGAACTCATTACAATATGCGCAGAACATGTCTGAACCTGTTCTGCGCATATTGGCGCTCATTGGTACCGGCACAAGCTACTATTGGCTATACCCCCAATCAATGCTCCCTCAGAGCCAATGAGCTCATTCTACATGCGTGAAGCAGATTCCTTCTTATATGACAAGGAGAATAGATACTCCGCTTCGCGACAATATACAAAACACTATTTCACGTGTTTATGGGCTTAAATAATATTTTCTGATGCTAAACTCTGAAATATGCAAAATTTATGAAAATATACAGAAGTCGCTAAACTTTGTAAAAAATTAAAAACTTTGACCCTGTTTGGGCCCGGTCGAATATTGACCGATATGAAAAGAAATTGTGTGCCTGCATTTGTCTTCCCCACACCCAACTTTTCCGCACTAGACTGTTCGAGTCTCGAAAATTTGATTTTTTCGGCCCATTCTACTACCCACCCCACGGTTTAGCTTTCTTGCTGCGAGCGAGGGCCTTCGGGCCCCAGTAGGCCACTCGTTGACAGCCGAGAGCAATAAAATCGAAGGGCCAGATAAAATGTTCATGTGTTTGATAACTATTGATGAAAGTATTACCAATGGAGTTTTTAGGGTTTCTCAATGAAAATGATGCCAAACATGGAGTAATTCGGTCTATTTTTAGTGAACGTAGTGTGTGTCCTAATCATGTATTCATAAGAAAAAATAGACCGAATTGCTTCGCGACTCGACTCATTTTCATCGATGTAAACTCATCAATCCATCGGTGGTAACACTCTCATCAAAGTGTAACGAGAAATATCAACATCTTCATATTCAATACTGGATGAACTCAAGTCGCCGTCAACCGAGAGTTTCCCGCTGCTGCGCTATTTCACTCGCACTCGGTTTACGTCGTTCAGTCTCCGTGTCAAGCGGTTCGGGCGAGGGCCCTGATAAGGGTGAATTTATTTGGGAAACCAAAATTGCGTCATTCGTGACACCTACTCGCGAACAGATATATACATATATGTACGAGAAGAAGCAACTCAATTGTCCGATGACTGGAGGCAACATTTCAATAGGTAAATGCATGAAACTCTGGAATCAAGAAATCCAAAACAGGTGATGCACATGTAAGAACTGGCGAAATTCAACAATAGTTCGTCGTCTCAATTTTACAATTAAAATATTTATTTCGCGTGAATATAAAGTTTGCCAGCAAAGTCTTTTTCAATTTTAGTTCTATACAAGGCTGACTTTCCTTCGCCATGGTAAGTCCCATCTTGTCCTTTACGCTGGCAATCATGTGACTCTCCAAACGAGCGGGGCCAAAACAATGTTGCGCACTAAGCAGTGACAAATCTGCATTTCTAATCAGATCTTTGCAAAAGTGACGTTGATTGGTTCCTCATGTTTTCTCGATCAAATGAGAAAAATCATATAATTCGCACCATAATTAAAGAAATTGCGTGAAAATTTGTTTGCAGAATTGAAAGTCCGTTTCGTTAAAAATAGTCGGATTTAAATTATTTGTGTGTTTAAATTATTAATGGTGTCACTTTAATATTGATACGATGAAAAATAGACGGGAGAAATCAGCCACCAGCATCTGATGATCGTGGATTTGTCAGTTGGAGTTGCGTGGCCTTCGCAGGGTACGATGAGGTAACGGGAACGCTGCTCGGTTCCGCCTGAACCTAGCCATTTGGTTGTTATTTATTGTTAGCGTAATAGTTGTGTGCGGTACGAAGCTATGCGTAGACCAATACGAGATGAAGCTATCGAGAAAGAATCAATGGTTTAACCAATAAAGGTCGGTTTATACAACTCGGTGGGGACTCGGCGGCTCCTCGTCCCCCTCTTGGCCCGGGCTCGGTGGCTGTTCGTTGAGACGATGGGCCGAATCCGGGCCATGTCGAAGTGCAACGTTGTTGTATTTTATGCTCGCAATACATAGAGGAGTCATACCTGACAAGCGAATGTGCCGAGGTGTAGCTCCATGAGTTTATTGCCTACGCCTTCTTAGCTGGTCGAAACCGAGTGACTGATCAGTTCTGAACAAATCTTCGAATATACAAAAACCCTAATTGACCACGAGCGCAAATTTTACAATTATTTCAAGTTGTCCAGAAATACGTTTGATGCCCTACTGGATAAAATCAAACTAATAATTACCAAAAGCGATACAAACTGGAAGCAGTCGTTATCACCGAGAGAACGCTTAGCAATCTGTATGAGGTAGGTACAGAAGTTTATTTGTTACATGTGCAGGAAATAACAAAAAATAGTAATAATAAACGTACACAAAACGTAGAATACAAATATGCAGGGTGTCCGCGGGAACAGTAAACAGCTGGATATTTCCTAACGTATTCGAAATAGAAAGAAATGTTTATATGCAGTTGCATGGTTGGAGGGAGCTAATATACTAGCCCCGACAATTTTTTTCTTAGATTATTATTTTAAAAGATACGATGGTGAAGCTTGGTTTTTTAAATAGAACTATATATTTATTTAGAAATCAATTGATAGTGTGTTTCAAGACAGATTCAGTAACCTGTAATGTACCCGTGTTCCTCCACGATACGTATTGATGATGGATAATACAGGGCCATCATTTAATCTTACAATCCGCGCTTGCGCGAACAGGTAAAATGAAGACAACGCCTCACGGACGCACCCCACTACAGCCATGTAACCGTCCGGCGTCCGGAAGGTTGCTAGCGACCGCTGGACAGCAGTGATGCCCGAGCTTCGAAAATATTGGGATGGTCTCTTTCAAATTAACGCCGGGCCGGTTCATGATTGTAGTGGACTGCGTCCGTGAGGCGCTGTTGCCACTTTACCTGTTCGCGCGAGCGCGGGTTGTAAGATTAAATGACAACCCTGTACTTATTAAGCACATACTATGACTTCGGACCATGGTTGCCACCTCTCCGGTTTCGGTCCGGACACTCCGGGATTTGAAGCAAATCTCCGGACTCCGGTTTTACTGGTAAAATCTCTTGTAGAAAAAGCGAGATAATATATCGAAAATAATAATTCTTGGGGAATTTCTAATTGTTCTCGAAAATGACCATCTCCTATCGCGGGAATGACCCGAACATTCGAACGTCATTTGTTACTGTTGAGCCCAACGTTGCTATGACAGAGTATCAAGAAGTTGTCATTGTTACCTATATATCTGCGGTTTTAAATTTGAATGTATGTTATATGTATATTCTATAAGTGCAGCAATAATATCTAAGTGCAAATCTAATAATTTAAACTTTTCAAACAGGGCTGTTACAAGTAAGTATATGTATTATGTACGTATGAATTTGTTTTCTAAGTGTTTTTTTTTTAAGTTAAATTATTCAGTGTTATATAAAATTGTATAAATATAATTCAGTGAAATTATTCGTTTGTAAATTTGTCTTTATACGAAAGCATTACAATTATCAAGACGAATTTATTTATATATTGTTTTTAGGAACGAAGATGGAATCGCCTTTGCAAAAGAAGCGAAAGTATTTAACCAGTTCTAACATGGGATGGTGCAGTAAGAACGAATATAAAGAGTGGTTATTAGAAGTTGACACGCACACTGCAAAATGTAAGTGGTGGTCACGCATCTTCACCGTAAAATACGATGGAATAAAATCAGTGCAATCCCATTGTGATGGTAAGGAACACAAAAATTCTCTGCGCATCCAATTAGGAAATCGGTTGCTGACGAATTTTTGTAGCTCTAATTCAAATATAACAAGCACCGATTTAAAAGCTGCAGCAGCTGAAGTAGCTCAGATATCTCATGGGATTAATCACCATCATAACTATTATAGTACTGAATGTAGAATCAGATTAACATGTGAAATTTACAAAGATTCTACACTATCCTCAAAAATCCAATGCGGAAGAACAAAAGCAGAATGCATCGTAAAAAACGTTTTGTATCCTAAATCTATTCAACTTATTATAGATGATATGAAAACATCACCATTTTCTATTTGTACTGATGCTAGCAATGAAGGCACTCAAAAGTTTTTCCCGATTGCAGTAAGATATTTTAACCAGACCACAGGGTTACAGCATAAAATTGTAGACTTTTATGAGGATGAAAATGAAACTTCAGATGTCATAGTCAACAATATTAAACTGCAAGAAAAACATTGTCTTGATCCAACGAAATTAGTTTCGTACGGTGCAGATAATGCGTCCGTTAATTACGGAATACATGTTTCCGTATATCAAGACTTAAAGCAGGACTTAAATAATAATTTATTAAAAGTTAATTGGTATTGCCATATTTTACATAATGCATCTCGACACGCAGTGAAACTTCTTTCATTCGACGTTGAACATTTATTAAATAAAGTATTCGCCGAATTCAGTCATAGTGCGAAAAAAGTAAAAGAGCTGAAAGAATATTTTGCTTTCGTCGAAATGGAGTATGAAAACGTTTTAAAATATTCTAGAATTAGGTGGCTCTCGTTTTCCCAAGCTCTTGAACGTTTGTTACATTCTTGGCCGGCAATAAAAACCTATTTTTTTGAGCGAGGAAAAGAAAATTGCCATAAAGTTATATGGGATTTTATTAGTGGTCAAGAAAACGATTTGCATGATATGTTATCGCCACACAATTCGTTATTAACAATACCCGAATTATATTTATATTTTTTACATCATTACATGGATATAATGTCTAAAACTTTGCAGACTCCAGAAAGAAACAACATATTCGTTATTGAGTTGGATCAAGTCATGCGTGATTTGCGAACTAAAATTAATACGCGTATTGAAAATAATTTTTTAGGTACCCAAGTGAATGCTGCACTTGAAAGTATTGCTGATGAAAGTAAACAATTATTTATAACGGAAGCAATATCAGTTTATCAGAAAACTATAGATTATTAATCTGATAAAAAATTTACAAGCAATTAAATATTTTTAAACTAGAAACTGTAGGTAATGATTTCAATTACGAAAGCGTAATGAAAGTTGTAAATTTGTTAAATATATCAACAAACGGTAATATATTATTTGATGAGATAAAATTGTTAAAAACAATAATAACAAAAATAAAATTCAGGAAGATTCATTGGAAAAAAATGGACAAATATTTTTAATAGCGTTGATATATTTGTAGAATTACCAAAAATTGCGAAATATATATTAGCTATTCCAGTTAATAATAATTATATTGAAGGAGTCTTCTTGATTATGAAAAATCTTTGGAGTGACGAAAGAAATAGAATGCGAGTAAGCATAGTAACAGCTGAAATTCGTACAAAATTAAATTATAACATGAACTGTAAAGAATTTCATAATTTTTTGCTCCAACTGGATCAAAAAATATTATTGAAGTGCGCAATTTCTATTGAGAAATATCATTTACGAAATAAATAACTACATAGAGAAAGATTTTGCAAAATCTAAAAGATTTGTTCAAATTATGAAATATTGTAAATGTCGCAGTACCTTTGTAAAAAGGCTAGATATCTCTAGCAGGGATCCAAACCGCTGCGAAACCTTAACCCTTGCCGGGTTAACCAAGAAAGGTTTCTGTGACCCAATACTAACCGCGAGGGAACGGTTCTTAAATTCTAGAAAGAACCGAAGTAACCGGGTTAACCCGCTACAAGCGGGTTACTAGTAAAATAAGACAGTGTAGCCTAGACTAGACAGTCACTTATTAAGGCAAGTCAGTGATATGTGAATCTACAGACAATACATATTCAGATCAAATGAAAACACAATGTTTAAAATATACGAGAATATAATCCATGCAGGATTGATTAATTGTACAGGGTTGTTAGAAACGGAATTTATACTTTATTTCGTAAACTTCAAGAATTACTCAGCACCAATATGTTTTAGCATCAATATCTTCTACAGCCGTGTATACGTTTCGCCTAATAGCTTCCATTGTTTAATATTTTCTAGCATTCGAATATTTTCGACACCTAAGCCTTAGACAATAGGCAAAGGTCCCGTCATCTGGTCTACAGACGGTCTCGTCCGTGCAGCATGTACTACTGAAGCATCGAACAACCGGGTCGTAAACCGCGAAGGTGTGAGATTTTGGACAAAAATTGGCCGACAGCACAAATCGTGACCAATTTCAATAAATTTTCTTTTAAAATACTCGTAAAGGACTTAGCAATAACGGAGCACTGCAATAAAAACCATACTTCAATCTTTAGCTGTTGCCAGCTACGAGACTCTGTCTAAACTGGCGAAAATCACAAGAAATATACGTTCCATAAGTAGGAACGCGGCATTAGGGAGTCTCAAGTGGCGTTCGGTTCGCCGTTTGGATCAGATCAGGACGCGGCCTAAGGCTCAGGAAGTAGATTCCCAAATTTTTAATATGGTATCTATTTATGTACGTATACAATGAAAATAAATGAAAATACATACATCCATATGTAAATGAATAATAAGATATAAATTATGAATTAACCGCAGGCAGAATAGTGGTAAGTGTAAAGCCTTTCCGTCTCTGACTCGTTTTATTGCTTAGATCTCGAGCCGATCGCGTCCGATTTTTGCAGAGCCGACTCAAAGTCGGACTGTCCGCTCATGGATATAGCACGAATCGAGTCCCGGGACCCCGATCAATACGAGTGTATCGGGATTCCGCCTGATACCATCCGAATTTTTCTGATTTGTCCCCAAGCTCGGGTTCTCGAGCCTCGAGACAATATGCATATCCCCACCGCATATTTACAGTGGGTTCGTCCACGAAACTTTACTCTCCTGCGGCTCTCTTATTTCGCATCAGATTTATGCGCATCCAACAGCTATCTGATTTTGCATCAGGTTCATCCGCAATCGGGTTCGTTCAAGAAGTTTCAATTTCCTGCAACTCCCTAATTATTAAATTAGGTTCATCTGCACTTGATTGTATTCCTAGAGGCTTTATGTCAGGTTCGTCCTAGTTGTCAGTAATCCTAGCAACTCCCTAACTTGCGTCAGGTTCTTCCGCGCACCTAACTAACAAACTGATGAACTGTATTCCTTTAAAAATACCCTCTCTCTCTCTCTCTCTCTCTCTCTCTCTCTCTCTCTATCTCTCTCTCTCTGGTCTCTCACGTTGTTTGTGGCCCTGACTTGTAATAATATGAATTTTTTTCATTGTTTTCAAGTAGTGAATTTATCCGAAAAGTGTGTCCTATATATTAAGGCACACCTTGTATGTAGATCAGTGTTCTCTAGGCCAGCGATGCCCCGTTGGGCGGCCCGAGGGTGCGAGCATCCATAGCGTTTTCCAAGGCCGCGCAGAAGGGGGTGCTTGAAGCCAATGAAGCTGCGGGCATGCAACGGATGGGGAAAACCCGGCAGGTACGAGCCTACACGCACAATACTAGAGTTTTCCACATTCGTTGCATGCTCCCAGCTTCATTGACTGCCCCAACGGGGCAGCGCTGCTCTAGGCACTGGTCGACTTCAGGCGATGCACAGATTGGATGCATATATATTATATAGCCGGCTGCTTCATCTGGCGGATGAAAGAAAAAGTAACCCATATGTGACAACAAATGTTCCTTTACTACTTCCTTATTTTGCACTGCACTTGTAAACATTATTATGCATTCGAGCATCCTGGTAGGGCATTAGTGTTGCGCCGCAACAGTAAATGTATGAAATCGAGGAATTAGTCATTTATGGTTAGGAAATAATAGTATCCATTCATAACCCCATGTTATGAAAGCACTGTGTTGGAACAGTCATTTTTTACTTTAAAGCTTGTATGTTGGCTAAATCTATGCGCTTTATGCGGTTCTAATTGATATTAGCTTCACTTTTGATGTTTAGGTATTTATCGATACATGTGCTCGATGAGGTTCTGACTGGTATGTCTTTACAATAATGTAATACGCAATTGAAATGAAAAGTTTTACCTTACTCGAGAAAGGAGGAGTAACATTTTTAGTAATATGAATGTAACCATTAGGACAGCGATTCCTGCTAATACAAATTTTATCTGCTCCGATACAGCTTGTAGTAAAATTTGCGGTTTGTTCTACAAGTATCGCTGACGTTAAACCATCCAAGTCAAGAGAACCTTGTTTAGTTACTTCTTGATAGGCTTTTTGTTGTTCCAGAGTTTGAAATCCTGTATACATGAAAAAAGACACTCGTTAAAATAGTAAAAAACATAAATTGTAATATTACATTAATATTCGAAAAAATGAAAAAATTGACTTAATGAAGAAGATAAGGTGAAGAAAATTTATTTAAAATTATACAAAGCTTGTGTACGAAGCTCTAAATACATTGCCAAACTAAGTTGAAATTTTATTGTAAAAGAATTAAATGTTTAAAAATTATTTTTGTAAAAATGAATACAGGAGTTACTTTACATTTCTTTATAACCTGAAAAAAACTCGAATTAACTTTTATGTCTAAAACGATATTATAATGTTTATGATTCAGTTGAAAATTTTAATAAATTGAACAGGATAATATTCTGCATTATAGTGTGAGTTATTTCTAGTAATACACCTGTTTCAATGCGTTCTATATTAAAACAATAACATTAAACTATACAAATATTAGATATTAAATGCAAAAGGAATACACACCCATATTATACTTTGTGGTTGAATTTGTCGATGGAAATCCATTTGTTGATAAGATTGTAATAAGTAATATTAATATTCTGATAAGCATTTTCTTCGTATTTTCCAGCCGTGTTTCTGTAAAATAAATTATATTTCCAGATGTTAAATTCCTTCATTGGCATTTCTTACAGATAATTTTTATTTATTATACTATTCGGTTGTTTACGCGTGATAAACATTATAAAACCTTAAATTATAAAAGTGATAAATTTGAACAATTACGTAACTAAATAATGATTTGTTAAGATAAATGATAAGACATGTATTACGTAGTACAGTTAAGCATGGAGAATAATACATTTATTCAATTGATTTCTGAAATTGCATTTGATCTATTTAGATAAATACATGTAGGGTCGCGGAAAAAGGGAAGCCTCAGACGCGCGACTCGAACCCGCGATCTCCAGATTCGCTGCGCGCTGGCCAGCCGCCTTATTTTTGAAGAATTCGGCAATGAGTGTGATTTTGATAATCATTTGCACATTCTTCGATCGGTGATAGAACAGTTCGATGAGTTTTTCACTGACTTCGATTCGCTCAGAAATGATCTAATTCTCTTTGAGAATCCCCTCACCGTAAAAATCGAAGAAGAAGCCCTCCAGTATCAAGAAGAACTATGCGATCTTCAGTACAACATTTCTTTGAAAACGAGGGAAGGAAAAGGAGCCGAATTCTTCAAAACACTGGAAGAATCGACATACCCCAAACTTCGGAATTTCGCGCTCCGAATTTTATCCATGTTCGGATCGACCTATTTGTGTGAATGTTCGTTCTCGAAAATTAAGACAGAACAGTGCACACATCTGAACGATTCCTCGCTTGTGTCTTTGATACGCACAGCGTCGCCCAACCTCCCCGTTAATATTTTAGATTTTCCCAGCACGTCTAAACGTGCGCGAAAATGTAGTTTTCACAAACATGTTTAAATGTTTGATAGTAAAACGCATTTTACCAATCTATTTCTTATCACGTGACACAGTGGAATAAGCCTACAGGGGATACCACTGACAAAAAAAACGCAGTCCCCAATAGGTGATGTGGAAACCTAGTGATGCGGATGTCACTTCAATGCGCCATGCGTGGTTCATATGGTACGGGCCTGAGGCGCTCCAAGCAGATTGACCGCCGCGGAGGCCAAGACGCGCGGCAGGAGAAAGAAACTCGGCCGAAAAGATCACAATTCCCAAGCCTGATATACAGAAAATCGGTGCTGTGCATTAGGATGGTCGCAAGACATGGGTGAAAATTTTTTTTCGTCGTATCTTCGACGGCAACCCCCAAAAGTTGCCAATTGGTGTAAAAATGAGATTGTCAACGTTTCAGCTCGATTGGATAACGTTAAGACCTACCTCATCAGCCTAAACTATTAAAAAACAGCTATTTTTCTAAAAAAAAAAACGGTGTTTTCCGCTATAAAATTAGAACGGTTTATCCTAGGAACGTGTTTTTTTTTAGTTTCGTGGAGAGTGTTCCTGGTTTCAATTTTCATTCCCACAACTTTTTTGACAAACGTACAGATCGGAAGATATTTGGCTTTTTCGTGGACCGGACCCGGAAATTCGACTTTTTCAAGAAAATGTAAACATTCGCTTATGTTGATAATTTTTTTTAAAAATGTTTTCTACTATTTTTTAGTTATTTAGCATCAAAGAATTCAAGCAAGATACTTTAAAAAAATATATTTTCAATTAAGTAGGTGAAAGGAAGGAGTTGGATAGAGGTGGGGGGGGGGGGGATGAAAGAAAATATTGACATACGAATCAATTATGTATTATAATTTATTTATTTATTTATTTAACATTGTACGCCAAGAATCGCAAAAAGTGTATTTAGTCATGTGGGGAGACCAAATAACAGACCCATACTGTAGGTGAGGCAGAACTAGCATGTTATATAAATAAAGCAGGGTTTTAGGATTCTGGAACTTGAAGCACGCTCTGCCAATAAAACCCAGCATTTTATTTGCCCTAGCAGAAATATGGTGAAGGATAACGAGGAATCAATGGCAACCCCTAAATCACGGGTAGAATTAAGAGTAGAAAGCTGAACACCAGAGAGAGCATAGGGATAGCCAGAGGGATTCCTACTACGCGTAAATCTCAAGACATGATACTTACTAACATTTAGCTGCATACAATTTCTCGCACACCACTCGTCTAACCTATCAAGATCAGACTGGAGATCCAGAGCATCGGAATTACTGGCAACCGTTTTGAACATCTTGAGATCATCAGCAAACAGGAGAAACTCACTGTACCAGAAGGAGTCCCTCACTTCGTTAACAAAGAGCAAAAAAAGCAGCAGTCCAAGATGGACTCCTACGGAACAGCCGACGTGGCATAAACCCTTCTAGATACGCTATCGCCTACCCTAACTGACTGGGTACGCCTGGTAACATACGAATGCAACCAGCATAGTTGGGAACCACCAAAACCTAAGTTCGCTAGTTTATTGATCAAGAGATGCAAGTTTACTCTGTCAAAAGCCTTCCTAAAATCCGTGTAGACAGCATCAACCTGCAGGCCCTCATCCAAGGCCCGAGATACAAAGTTACAAAAAAAATTGAATTACTACTCGTAGAGCGACCAGAAGAAAAACCATGGTGTTTCATAGTTATAATGCTGGATGGCAGAGCATAAATCTTCTTGGTGCTGATGCCCTCAAATATCTTGCTCACGACATTGAGCAAGGATACTGGCCTGTAATTAGTAATATCGGATTTCTCGCGTGATTTAAAAACCGGAGAGATGATACCTTCTTTCCAAGTACACGGGAAACGCCCCACTGATAGTGAATGATTGAATATTATCCATAATGGCCTCAACAAAATAAATTTGCATTTATTAAAGTACAAATGAGAGTTCCCATCCACTCCCGGACTCTTATTGATATTTATGACGCCAATTTCAGAGAGAATCTCCCCGATGTCAACAGTAAGCCCACGCAAGTCCAGCACATCCAATTAATGCTATAGCCCGTGTCAGCTACGGAAAACACTGACTCGAAGAAGTTGGCAAATGCGTTAGCAATGACAGTACGTGCCCTCCGAAGTGCATTCAATTGGGTAGACCACCCGCAGACCGGTTAGAGTTAACATATCCCCAGAACGCCTTGATATTGTGGGGAATGTTGGATTCTGCACGAGCAATGTAGTCGTCATAACAGGTAGACGATTTACACGCAGATCTCAAATAGCTAAACATCAAGTAGTCATGATGGTTGTTGAACCTCTTGAAGTCGCGATGGGGAGCCTTCTTGGCACCAATCAGGGACATAAGCTCCCTGGAAAACCAGCAAGGATATTTGGAAGATCGCACCCTGAGTA
Organism: Andrena cerasifolii; assembly: GCF_050908995.1. Lineage (NCBI taxonomy): Eukaryota > Metazoa > Arthropoda > Insecta > Hymenoptera > Andrenidae > Andrena > Andrena cerasifolii. Next base: position 3,218,389 of record NC_135120.1, read on the forward strand.
GATGTACAAATACCTCCACTGTATAAAAGATGTGATCATACAGAGCAGAAACAGCATTATCCAGCGAGAGGCTTTTAAAGGATACATCCCAATCGACAGAATTTAGATGTTGAAGGACAAATTCAAAGTTCTTCATCTGGAATCGAACCTCGGTAAACCCTGACCTCCCAAAGACCGAATACGCTGAAGATTGAGAGAAACGAGAAGGCAGGGATAGAAGTGATCGGGAGTTACCAGGGCATCAGGGGATAGTTCCACGAGAATGTCGCTTAGGTTCGATAGGACGAGATCAAGGATGGACCCATGGGAATTTAAAAAAAATTTTGCTGCCGTAAGTTGTGCAGATGGCAGACCCCCTGTATACAATCGAATATTAATCTATCATCGCTAGATACCGAGCAGAACAAGGAGGAATTAGTCGCGCAAGAGGAATAGGAATCCAACAGATGCGAGGTGCATTATAATCACCCAAGAGAAGGACCTTGACGTTGGGAAAACGTAGGAGTATTTCATCAATGCAAAGACTGTGGTCCAGGTATGTATCAGGATTAGACGCAGGCGGTATATAGGATGTCCACGGGAAGACTGGACAGCTGGATATCTCCTAAAGTATTGGAGGTAATTTTTTTTTTATACATGGAATTGCATGGTTCGAGAGGGCCAATTTATTAGCGCAGACGAATTTTTTCTTCAATTATTATTTTAAAAGATACGATGGTCCACTTCGGTTTTTTAAATGGAACTATTTTTTTTTAAGAGATCAGTTGACAGTGCGTTCCAAAACAAATTCAATAAGCTTTAATGTATACACTTTATTTCCACTGGTTTTTGAGATATTGCGCTTGCAAATTTACTGATTTTCACTGGAAGAAAACCCGCTGAAATAGCAAGCACCGGGGGCGGTCTTGCTGTCGCCACGGGTGGCATTGCCCGTTGCAACAGATACCTACCTGTCAAAGGTCTACGCCAGGAATGGCAGGCCCAAAGGCTGGACAATAATTTTCCGTCAAAAATGCTAGGTAGGTACATTTGCGGTATCGGGAAGCGCACCGTTAATGTTTCAAAACGTTATAAAATTTACTTAGAGTTTGTACGCAAAGAGAAGTAGGAAAATATGACTCAATTTTCAACTTCAATAGTCTTTTAGTTCGCACTTGCTTCTACGCTCGGATGGCCGGTTCTTTTGGCAGGGATGCAAGTTCGATTGGTTAGGAGGTGTGAAAGTTGCTAGAAGAAATTTCAACCATAGGGAGCAGATTGTATTAGGTCCAATCGGATTTGCACCCCTCCCAAATGGCTGCTTTCTTGAAGAGGCCCTCTTCACAGCAATACCTCCTCCCCAATGCCCACCTTCTCTCGCACGGAATACGTCAACGCATGCTTTTGTTTTGATATTGGAGCTCGTGTTTATACTCGAGAGATAAGGGATCTGTTTCGAATTTGTAGGGAGGACGATGCAGGCGGGACCACGCGCAGTCAGCGGACTACCCCTTCTCTTCCTGTGTCTCTCCGTGAGGCGTATTGATGTGGGATAATACTTTGTAAATTCTAGTTTCCCAAAATTATTCAGGATGATCAGCCAGAGCGTTTCACCAGGGTCGCGTATCGTCCCGTTAGTCGGCTAGAGAACGGTTTCCTACAGTTTTGGATAATTTATGACTTAATTGGTTGCGCCTCGTAGCAGACGTGAACTCAGGGTACCGGAAAACGGAAACAGGAATGGTATGCCTTTTCTTCTTTATAGCAACTCGAAGACTTTCTGTTTCTTTCCTCTTCGGACCTTTTCGAACCGAAACACGTGGTGCCTGCTGTCTATCTCGAAGCAATCGGTACATTGGCAGTAAAAGGACGGAGCGCGGGCTTTTGTGAAAGTGTACGTGATGTGATGGTTCGTTCGCTGCACTTCTGCAAACCACGTGTGTTTCGAAAATGCGATGGCTTCTTTTTACCTAAAGCCTCTTGTCCTGGTGGGGGTTAACTCATAATGGAACGAGAGAAGCTACTTGGGGGTAGAGGAAGTTGCTTGGAAAAAATCCTGTCAGTCAGCTAGCAATCAAGTCGCAGAAATGTTCACGGCCCAAGAATATTACGCAACGTTCTGGGTGTACGCCCGGAACAACGGGGACGCAAGTGCTGCTGTGCGAGAATTTGCGCTGGAATATCCGCGGATCCGAACGCCAAGCGAGGATACATTTCGCCGTTTAGCGTCGAGGTTGTTCTCGACGGGGTCCATGATGCCGCGAGGCAGCGAGGTGGGCAGACCTGCAGCAGCGCGAAATCTGGGCACTACCGAGAGGATCATCGACGCCGTTGAAGCTAACCCAACTGTCAGTGTGCGCGCACATGGATACAGCCGGACTATTACGTAACGCAGTTTCTTAGCGGTCATGGAAATTTTAGGTGGAAACTCAACACTTTCGCACTGAGCGAGTCCGCTCTGTGCGAGTGTAGGGCGGCGGAGACCTCGAAGCACCTCATCTACCAGTGCTGCTTAAATGAGCAGGCAAGGACGGTTATGAGGGAGGAACTGCAGAAAAAGGGCCACGGATGGCCCCTAGTGGAACAGGATCTCGTCGGTAAAACGACCTTCCGCAGCTTCCGGGATTTCGCACACGCGACACTGAAGGCCAAGGAACGACCGACGACGACAGAAAAAAACGAGGATCAACAACAGCAGCAAGGACATCAAAAACGCCCTGGATAACGAAAAGGAACCAGAAGAACAACCAGCATAAGTATTATCATGGAAGGAACTTTACATGTACAGTTGCAGGAAGAGAAGAAAGAAGAAGAGGACCACCGAGGCAATGACAAAACAAAGACAAGACGAACACGCTGACAGACGTAACAACGACACAGACATGGACAACGGACCAAAACCAGGACCAACCACGAAAGGGAAAGGACTACAAGAAGCCGCATACAAGGACCGAACAAGAAGAAGGGTAATATAGCCTGTGACCGCCTCTGCAGGCAGTGAGCAGTAATGCGAGCTGTGGTGGTGCAGGTAAACGGCTGTAAGCCATCCTGCTGAGATCGAGCATCCGCTGGAGGCTCTACCACCGCTAAGCGACGTGGAGCGCCGACTAAACGAGCCGCTTCCCCCAGGGGTAGATCCAACTTGTCCGAAGACCCGCAAGGCGAGGGCAGGGTTTTTCCAAGTCGCGTGCCTTCCATCTACGCACGCCGTTTCCCTTGGCAGTATGCCCAGAAAGATAGAGAATAACACCTTTTCTCGGGAAGCCGGTATGAGTCGGAAAACCGACTTGGTTGTACGGCGTGTGCGATCGCTATCGCGATCGGGACCAGAAGCGCGCACAATACTTGTTAGTGTGCGCGACTTGAGCCGCCGCCTAAAGTAAGTCATAGTTCAAGATGACTGCAGCAATTATTAACTAAGAAAAAAAAATATTATCTAATAGTGGATGTTTTTTGCATTTTGTTCTAGTGTCAGCAGCACGACGGTACACCAAATCCTCAGGGATCGCATGTTGCATCCGTACGGATATGTGCGGGTGCAACATTTGCACGCCGGGGATCACAGCCAGCGGGTTCAATATTCCAGGTGGCTGTTGGGAGAAGTACTAAGGAATCCGTCGTTCACCAAATACATATTGTAGACGGAGGAAGCACTTTTCGATAGGGAAGGATGCTTCAATTCCCACAATATGCATGTGTGGAGCGACGAAAATCCCCTAGCGCTTCGTCCACGCGCAGCACAAGTCCGGTGGTCGATCAACCTATGGGCCGGCATTTGTGTGCGACTTTATCGTTGGGCCGTACATTATGCCAGACAGGCTGGACGGCTCAGCGTATAAAGATTTTTTAGAACATGTTCTGCCGGATGTTATGGACGATATTCCATATGAGATCCGACAGAACATGTACTACCAGCATGACGGAGCAGGGCCACATTACGCCATGAATGTCCGCGGTTATTTAGATGAAACCTTGCAGGACAGGTGGATTGGCCGCGGCCGTGAAGAGGAGGCCTACGATGCGTGGCCTCCACGGTCACCGGATATGAATCCGCTGGATTTTTTCTTCTGGGGCTATTCGAAGGTAATCTGATTATTGCTGTTACTTTTTACTTATTATTGTTGTAGGCATTCTTTTTTTACTTATGTTTTGTATTTGTTGTACAACAATCATTTCAGAATGAGGTGTATCGTAGGCCGGTGGATACGAACATAACACCGCAAACATTACAGGGCGTCCAAAGGCAACTGATTCTCCGCGCTGAAGCATGCATCAACAATGGCGGTGGCCACGTGGAGCAGTACTTAAATTGACAACAATTGGCCCCTTTCGAGGCCACCAATTTTTAAAACGTAGGAACAACACGTTCCATGAAAAATAAATTAAGTGATCAGTGTTAGTACCCGTGCAGTGAAGTGAATATTCGGTACATTAACCCGGACGCATCTGACATTGCGACCCTTTGGGTAGTGTCGTATACCTGTGACCAGCTGTGCACTGAGCTCGTCCATCGATGACCAGGATTGGTTCAGTGACCCAGTGATACAGGTTTTCAAACTGCGGGTGAATTTCCGACACGAGTGACTTTTAGTTACTTTATTGGTGATTCTTAATTTTTAAATTTAACGCAGGCTATGGCTTATTTCCGGCGATAATTCTCACAATTTCCGTACCTAAATATTTCTTAGGGGTTTTTAAACAGACTTATTCGTTATCAGCAACAGTGTTGGCCGTTATTGAATTATAGATTTTTAGCACAATAACCAACTACGATCACTTTTCGTTCATTTCCTGTTACATTACCTTTTCGTAGCTTGTTCGTAGTCGCAGCGCGGCCCGGCGCGCGGCCACGCTAGCGCGGGAGCTCCAGCGGAAGGCTCGCGCTCTGATTGGTCGGTGCTTTTTGTTAGTATCTCGTTAACGAATCCTCCAAGAACATTTTCGCAAAGGAAAAAATTGAAGGAGCCGCAGCACTTTTGGAACACCCTGTATATGGTTCAATCCATGCGAAGCGGATCACTTTGAGCACTCAATGTCTGAGATTTTGTTCAAATTGAAACATGTTATAGTGCATGTGAAAATAATAGGGGTTCAAGTTGTCACATTTTGCCACAATCAAAATTGTTTTACAAATACAGACCTTCAAAGTATACAACTTTCATCGATTTTTTGAAAATTACCTTTTGAATTTAGCAAAATGATTATTTAAGTCTTCCTTATTTTCACATGGACTCTAACATATTTCAATTTGAACAAAATCCCAGGAGGTTATTCAGATATTATCTTTGCCCATCTCCGTTCTCCAGCCGCTTCACCGTGATTCATTCAAGCCACCCTGACGTCAAAATAGTAATAAGGGAAATGCGGCAACAGCGCGATGCGACTCTCCATACATATCGGCAACTATGGATTTCCTAGATTTATCGGCTAGCTAGGACTTCCACCGGTTCTAATGGTACATGGCGCGAATATACCATCAGCGCCGGTGACGGAGAATACTTGAAGCCTCATTCTGTCATTTCTTGAGTCTATCTCAGTACACGAATCATAAATTCATTATTATTTCATCGTACGGTGCTTATTAGCGTTCAAACGCACCAGACCACCCTGCACGAATGTCTATTGGAGGCAACTATACCCGCAAAAACTTCCTTCTTGTCGATTCCAGCACGAAAGTTGGTTGAAACGGTTTCGCGCAAACGTACACGCTTTTCCTAGCTTGTGTGAGCGTACGCACATATTCAAGGCCCGGTGCGACGGCAGCCTTAAGAACACGTGTAGAGCTTTCGTTTCACTTGTTTATTATTTTCTAGCTGAAGACCCTAGGATCCTCCGCCACTCCAAAAAGATCCACAGTGAAATATGGTCCACTAATAAAATTGAAATATAATTTAAAAATATTAGATTTAAATCAGCTATATTTACAGTTTATTTAAAACATAAGTTTTGTAAATTTGAAGTAATTTTTTTATTTCATAGCTAATATTAAATTTAAAAAATTAATTTTTAATATCTTTAATCTCCAAAATTTACGTTTGTATGTTATGTTATGCTAAATAATGTTTTTTTTATAGATTAGACTAATAGATACATATGTATATATAATAATTTGTTTGTAATAATTATATGTGATATGTTACATGCATTGTGGTTTATTTTATAATAACATTTCTTCAGCTTCAACCGTTAAGGGCTTAACTTTTTCATTCTCTTTCAATCTGAGAGAGTTACGTGAGGGATCTGATTAGATTAAGAGATAATATACAATATCTTTGTTAGTCATTTGCCTGTTGCACATTCTGCTATGTTTAGCTCGGGCTTTACAAAATTTTTTATTATTTACTTCTTGTGGCTCTTCTGATATCTAGCCAAACGGTAAATCAAATGATTTGATAATGTCGCTTCCATGAATAAGGACTTTATGAAGGGATGGTGGCATTTTATACCATTCATACAATTGCACACAAATCTCTACAGTATTAGTAAGTAAGAAGCAATAAGTTTTAAATTTATTACAATTGATCATTCTGCCACAATTTAAAACTTGCAATATATTATATAATCTTTGGATAAAATGTTCAGCTAAACCAATATATTTCGCAACGGCTTTGATTTGGGCAAAAAAGGAAAGAGCTGCATTACCACTGTTGGTTGTTCCAAAACCTTGCTTAACAATATCTACAAGTAATGAAAGATTACATTTTAAATAATTTTGTATACTTTGTTTCCTTAATTTCTTTAACTGTTTTTCTTTGGTTGTCCTTGCTGAACCTTTTTTGAAATCAAGATTATACGCTACGTGTAATAGATATTCCATGAAATGGATCCAACAGTGGAGTGTAGAAAGGCCGAATTTGTAGTAATCTTCATTACTTTGAAGATTTTTCACATAATCCAGATTATTTATAAATTTAGGTCCAACTCGACAAATATTACAGCAAGTTTAAGCTTTTTGCTCAGTTAGTATATTACACACTTTGCCATCTATCATTGTGCACTTCAAATCAAAACTTACTTCAAATGACATGTCATTCAAATCCAAACAATATGTTTAAACTTTTTTCAATAGATTTGTGTAATATTCGTATTCATTTTTTACGTCTGAAAAAATTTCTTTAATAAATTCAAATTTGATACATCAGCAAAAGTAGACTGGTGATGGAGTTTTATTTGACCAAATAACAGCATCCATAACTTTTAACTGAAGGGGAACAAAAGAAACTATAAAAACAGCACTGTCTAAAAGATTAATAGATCTATCGCTGCAGTTATTTTTGTCATTCAAATTCTTATCAGCATCATTAGTTGCACCTTCATTTGTTTCATTTTTACCATCATCATCATCATCATCATCATCACTGTTACGAGCCGAGGGTGAGGGCAATGAGAGTGGCGGCTGCGAGTTTGTTGGAGTTTGTTAGTAGCGGACGAACCGGGGTCTGGTATTCCCGGGAGCCGCTATAAGGAGGTTGGATGTCGTGGACGAACCGGGGTCTGGTATTCCCGGGAGCCACTAGGAAGGTAAAGTTTCACGGACGAACCGGGGTCTGGTATCCCCGGGAGCCACTAGGAAGGTGGATATCGTGGACGATCCGGGGTCTGGTATCCCCGGCAGCCACTAGGAATGTGGTTGTCGTGGACGAACCGGGGCCTGGTATCCCCGGGAGCCACTAGGAATGTTAGTTTAGCCTCGTAACTTTATAACGTGATACCCCTTGAGCGGTAAAGGGGTATCTTTGTGGGTTGGTCTCAAAGAGGAAATTCGGATGATGATTGAAGAGAACACTGAATTTATAATTACTAATTATATTCTGTATATAATCTCAGTCTTTTACAAATGTTTAAGTGTTTTTGTCGCGGTACCTAGGTCCACCTCTCGGTTTTGACGCACTGAGAAATGCGGGGGTCTAAAAAAATAAGAGTTAACAGTCACAACACCTATCAGCAACTCTACGTACTGTATGGTAAAAGTTGGTACAATGCTCGAAGGAAAATACTACTTGGTCTCGCAAGCCTCTTTCGTCTACGCGTGTTAGTCTTGAAATGAGCCCCCAAGTATTAATTCGTGGCCCTTTTTATATCATGAAATTCGGTAAAAAAGTAGTGGGGATATGAATACCTTCATTGAATATTAGGTTTTCCGGGAAAACTCGGTTGCATCACACCACCGCAGGAAACTGTGACCCCGCCGGGTCACGTGCATTCCGGACACCCGAAAGGGTTTAAAAGTTCAAAGATAGGACTGCGTACGTAACATCACCATTTCTTTCATGATGACTATTTAAATCAGCTATACTTACAGTTTATTTAAAACATAAGTTTTGTAAATTTGAAGTAAATTTTTTATTTTATTGCTAATATTAAATTTACAAAAAAATAATTTTTAGTATCTGTAATCTCCAAAATTTACGTTTTTATGTTATGTTATGATAAATAATGTTTTCTGTACATTAGACCAACAGATACAGGTTTTGCTGGAGCACTCCGTTGTTGCTGACTCCTTTACGAGTATTTAAAAAAAAATTATTGAAATCTGTCAAGATTTGCGCTGTTGAGCGATTTTTTTCCAAAATCCCACACTGTGCGGCGTCCTGAAAGTAACACGCCTCCTCCCCCGTTCCACAAACATTTCCAAAACGTTTACTTTATACAGTTACGTGTGTATAGTGTCTCTTTCATTGTACTGAGTGACGCTGAGTAGTAACACAAATTGTATATTGTGGGCAAGCTAAAATTGTTATTTAGATCATTCAGGTAAGTTTCTCCTATTTTGATTTGTTTGTTAATATTCATAGTTAAACTATAGATATTAAATCAATTCTTTGCTAGAGCGTTCTTAGACAATGTCTTCATAAGTTCCTGTATTTTATTTCAACAAGTCTTGTATAGTTTGTATGTTATAACAGTTCTATTGTGAAGAACATGGCTAGGGACATAAGTAACACATCACTATGGGGACGAAAGTAACATGTTAGTTGGGCGGGCAAAATAGCATACAGGATAGGAATTTTTCAGATGATAATGACTGTCTAAGTCTGGTTTGTTTGGACCCTTTCAGTGAAAGCTGTTCGAGAGAGAAGTGGATCCAATGTCTAGATTTTAAGGGTTAGTCCCACGAAGACTGCGCCATGGGTGATCTTCACTACGTATGTCATAATTTTAATTCGGAGTAGGTGAAATTTAATACCTATCATTCAACTAAATACCAAAGAAATGTTCGAAGCTGGTTATGCTTTCCACCTTTCGTTATTTAAAATTTATTTGTTTTTATCATTCCTTAAAATATGTTTATTTAAATGTTTCTCTCTATCGGTTTCTGATAATAACAAAATTTATTTTGCGCTGGAAGAAGTGTTTTTACTTAATTCTTCTCAAAATAATTAGTGTTACTTTCGTCCCCACGGTATGTTACTTTCGTCCTACCCTTGCAGGACGTAAGTCCCGCAAAAAATAGTCGTATCGATATTTTGAAAATGTGGTTGGAACGCGTGTAATCCCTACTTTTAGCTGTTTTTTCAGATGTTACCTGCATTGGTTTTCGGCAAAGTTATAACGATATAAAGATCACTTGGTCAATTTTAAAAAAAAATGTCTTCAACTTGCGAAAGTTCCACAGGGTGTATGAAAGTTTTTACACAACTTCCATTTACCCTAGTCGAAAGCGAATTTCTTGTGCGATTTTTATTGGCCGAATTATTCAACTTTGAAGCAAAAACCATTTTTTTTTTGCTTTAGTTGCTTCTAGCAAGCGAAGGAATCATCGTAGAATGACAATGAAAAAAGCAATAGAAAGATCAGTCTTTCCTCTTTAAGGGGTTAGACTACGTTAGACTACTGTAAAACGGTCGCAAAATCTTAATATTTTTTCGCTTAAATATTAGTTAAAAATCTTTAGAATGGCATGCAAAAGGTTTGAAATATAAATATAGCTTAGTTTTGAGGATACAAAGCCGAACACACACTTGAATGTCTGCGCGCCGAACGATACTTGTCGAAACGGTGTACATGATTTCTCAATCTGTATTGATGCAATTATGACCAAATTTTGCAGACACCTTTGTTCCTACATTCTCTACGCATTAACGGACCATGATTTGAAAAATCCCTTTTTTACGGGAGTTACGGACGAATCATCGCGAAAATCGGCATCCTTTTTTTCGACACGCTGTCATTCAGCGAATTTTCAAAATATTAAAAAACGGGTCCGTTAATGCTTAGAAATAACATTATCTTCATAGACAACATTTGTTTTTTTATTTTAGACAATCCAAATTTTAGTTAGGAGGTACACAATTTAAGGGGGTAGATACGTCACGTGACCTGGCCGATTTGGCAAGTCGGTATTACAGCAGGTTTATTCTGCACAGAAATGACAATATCGATAGATACTCGGCTACCTGGTGCACGCGAGAGGGAGATGTTTGCTATTTCGGTATTCTATTCTGAATAAGGAAAGAAATTCTCAACTGTTGCGTTGTACTTATAAATATTTAAACGAAAAGTCTGCTGGTACTGCATACGTAGAAAATTCATTGTACATTTTAATTACTTGAAATGTGTTTATGCTACAGTATTCTACGTTGGCAGTAAGGAATTATAAGTGAAAAGGAAAAATAGATGAGGGGATGTCCCGAGAAAATGAAGTTTGCTAGGTTAGACATTTTTTTATTAGCAAAACACTGAAACAGAACATGAAAGTTATACACTTATTATAAGATAACTAAACGTCCTATGCATAAAGCAGTTATGAACAAACATCTATACTATTATATAAAGAGAGAGCCGATTTTTATGTTCGCACGAAACTCAAGACCTATTGAACCGATCTTCCTCAAATTTTAACACGTTATTCCTGCATACTCTAGGATGGATATAGGGTATGTAGCATGTGTCAGAAACGCGTTATTAACATGTAATTTATGTGTAAACATTTCATGTATACGGCTGTTTTGCAGACCACGTGACCCGTGTATACGACAGTTTATTTCGTGCGCGCATGCGCATATTCGGCCCGCGCGATACCTGGCCCGCAGCACTACCGCGATGTCACCACCAGATGGCAAAACTTTTCGCGCGATCATCGCGTTTGACGACTCTAGCCAGAGAATCACCCCGTATAAATGCTAAGAAACGATAGAGTGAAGTAACGCACGTTTCACCTGCACATTGACAATACCGTAGATTCTAGGGCCTAGAATATTAGCTCCGTATTACGATGTTCTTCACCAGTGCAATGCATTAATGAATTAAAAATTAATTAATTGGTCTATTAGTTACAATTAATTAACTGTGTTTGATTTTAATGACACCTAATTTAATTGCACTTACAAACTAAATTACTAATTGTAATTAAAAGAATATTTTTTGACACGTAACGTCAAGCCGCGCACGCAAATGGTTGCGCGCATCGTCGAAATCATCAGAAAGAATATGTACAGTCTTCCGTTTCTTGAGGAGCCTTTGGGCTCGGATTATCGGGAAAGACCTACCCACCCCACTGCTTTACTTTCTCGCTGCGAGCGAGGACCTTCGGGCCCCAGTAGACCACTCGTTGACAGCCAAGAGTAATAAAACCGACGGGCCAGATAAAATGTTCATGTTTTTTTATTTGAAGTGTTGATAAAAGTATTACCAATGGAGTTTTTAGGGTTTCTTGATGAAAATGATGCCAAACATGGAGCAATTCGGTCCCTTTTTAGTGAACGTAGTGTGTGTCCTAATCATGTATTCATAAGAAAAAATAGACCGAATTGCTTCGCGACTCGACTCATTTTCATCGATGTAAACTCATCAATCCATCGGTGGTAACACTCTCATCAAAGTGTAACGAGAAATATCAACATTTTCATATTCAGTACAGGATGATTCAAGTCAGGGTTTCTCGCTGGTGTGCTATTTCACTCGCACTCGGTTTACGTCGTTCAGTCTCCTTGTCAAGTGGTTCGGACGAGAACCCTGATAACGGTGAATTTATTTGGGAAACCAAAGTCGCATCATTCGTGACACCTACTCGCGAACAGATATATGTATGTACGAGAAGAAGCAATGCAATTGCCCGATAACTAGAAGCAACATTCCAATAGGTAAATGCATGAAAATCTGAGATCAGGAATTCCCAACCAAATAATGCATATGTAAGAACTGGCGAAATGCAACAATAGTTTGTCGCCCAAATTTTACAATTAAAGTATTTATTTGACGTGAATATAAAGTTTGTCAGCAAAGTCTTTCTTGATTTGAGTTATACATATAGAAGGCTGACTTTCCTTCGCCATGGTAAGTCCCATCTTGTCCTTTACGCTGGCAATCACGCGACTCGCTGAGTTTCGTGGGTTTCGATGCTCGAAACCAGCGGGGCCATACAATGTTGCGTACTAAGCAGGGACAAATCTGCAGTTCGGTATTTCTAATCAGATCTTTGCGAAAGTGACGTCAATCGATTCTTCATGTTTTCTCGATTAAACTGGCCCCAAAAATGATTTAATTCGGACCATAATTACGGAAATTACGTGAAAATTTGCTTACAGAATTGAATGCTCGTTTCGTTAAAAATAGACCAATTTAATTTACTTTCTGTCAATTTTATCGGGAGAATGCCAGGAATCCATTTGTGTCACTTTCATATTGATACGATGAAAAATAAACAAATTCTGTTTCTGAATAATCGATGATACATCGCGGAGCAACGACGATCTCGCGCGGCCCGGGCCACAAAGGTTCTCGTCGGTTATTCGAGCTCCTAAGGTCGTATTCAAATGTCTATATTGGCCGGTGAGTTTTGTGATGCGTATTCTCCCACCATACCGCTTGCCTGCCTCGGTGCTCCTTTTCTCAACATTTTCTGACTCGCTCTCGTTCTATCTCGCTCTCGCCTTCGCAGAATAAGAGTGTGCCAGAAGTGGTGGGGATAGCGCCAAACTACTGACGTGTAGGCGAAACCGAGCTCTGAATGTAGAAATACATACATCAGAGTAGGTGTGCGTTAGCTCCGAAAAAATTCAGGAGTTTTATTGGTCAGAACATTGATTCTTTCTCGATAGCTTCATCCCGATTGATCTATATACGCATAGATTCGTAACGCACACAACTATTACGCTAACAATAATAATAAATAACAGCCGTACGCCTACGTTCAAGCGGAGCCAAGCAGCATTCTCGTTACTCCAACATACCCTTCGGGAGCCAAGCAACTCCAACTGACAAATCCACGATCGTCAGATGGTGATGGCTGATTTCTCCTCGATCGCTGTTCGCGAAAAGGAATCTACCGGCCAATATATCTGAATACGACCTTAGCATAAAAATTCAATGAAAGATGAAAAATTATTCGAAGACCAAGATGAAAGGCCTTCGAAGAAACAAAGGAAACTAATAAATACCCGAAGCTATATAGAATTTTATATTTAGGGTACACCCCCCCTCCCCAAACCTCGGGTCAATCGGCCACTGGGACTATTCGGAAGTATATCCTTTTATTTAAATAATGCCCATCTCTGCATAGGACCGTAAAGAATTGCAAAAAAATCAGGGTGTCAACTGTTGACCGGTTTGGAGACTTTTCCTTGTTATATGTTTTATACAATAGTTGGAAGAATAATAATAAGAGCAATATTTGCAAAAATTTGCTGTAACTTCCACATTCTGAAAATATGATATCAGTAAATCAATATTTCCAGTATTATTAAAAAAGTTCCAATCTCTCCTTTTTTATTTTAAATAATGTGGCTATATAATTATAACATAAATTAGATAGCGATTTTACGTGATGTATGTGTCACGGTAAAAGCGTTAATTTAGTGTATACAGTTCGTAACAGTTCCTAGTCAATGTATGCATAAAATGCTTATAACCTAACCTACAATCGTACGAAAATGCATACATTGATTGCATAACGCTTTTACTGTGGCACATGTATCCAGCTAGCGCTTCAGTTTTGCTATGATTCCACGTTGGCAGTCCTCCCGAGTAGGCGCCATCTCGTATCCACTAGCTGAACTAAATTTATCACGTGGTTTGCTCTGTATTATCGCCAACATGGTGGAACTCGTATTTAGGAATGCAGTCACGAAATTAGGTTCTTTGTCCTTATATGAGCAGATTTTGGGTTGGGTGAGGTCCCATTCGAAAGAGAAAGGTTCAGTGCAGCGCGCTCTGGTCATCGTTTGAGTTACAAAACTCTTTTAGTGACCTAAAAATGCTTGGATTCTTACGGGTGTATTTTGTCGACTTTGTTCTACTTTGAACACACATATTATTAGATATCAACAAAATCTCGTCGAACCATGGCCAGAGCGCGCTGCACTGAACCTTCCTCTTTCGAATGAGACCGCACCCAGCCCAAAATCTGCTCATATAAGCACAAACAACGTAATTTCCCAAACCCATGTTTCGGGCCAGATTGTGTCGGTATACAGCGCGCTGCATTACCTTTGTCTACCCCCTTAAACTCGACTGTGTTCGGGTCGGACGAGATGCCGCACGGCATCCAGATGGGGAGGACACCCCCCCGCTCCGGCGATGCCTCTCCAAGTGTTACGACTTTCGACCCTCGAAATGGTTGGAATACCCATTAAGAAGTGAGAAATCTTTCAGTTCCGCATTTCTCATCAGATCTTTGCGAAAACGACGCCAATCGATTCCTTATGTTTCGCCGATGAAACTGACACCAAGGATGACGTAATTCAGAGCAGTATGAAGGAACTTAAATGAAAAATTGATTTCTATAATTCACACTAAGTTCGTTAAAAAAAGTATAATTTATATGAAATTGGCTATAATTTTCATTGGAAAAACATAAGAAATCCATCGGAATCACTTCCATATCGATACGATAGAGAATGCAGTTTTTCTGAAACGGATATGAATCCTCAGTCGACCGCAGCGAATCAATGTTGGCGCCTCGCAGTCGAGGGTGAAATATTCATTTCAGCTCATTAAGAAATTCTTTATTCTTCATCGTATCGGTATGGAAATGACCCCAGTGGATTCCTGGCGTTTCCCCAATTATAATCATAGCAAATGTCATGCAAATCGGACTACTTTTACACAAGTAATACAAATCCCAATAACAGCTTCGGCTTGAAACATGTCAGTAAATATGTTTAACCGTTTTTTGGATTAGAATAATTTTTTAAATACCTACTGACATATTTTTCTGCACTTATTTCTTCGGTAACTAAAAAAATGGTTTCAATATTTGAATGATTTTTGGCAACGTATCCCATTCACATTCCGTTAGCTTATCAAAGGTAGTTTTAAGAGAAGACAGGGCTGTTACAATCGTTGAGTTTATCGATTGCGAGGGAACTTGATTTAAAATATGTAACTAGTCGTCGACATTTTTGACGTAATACAGAAATTTCTGTTACATTATCCAGAGCATGTTTCACGATGAGGTTCAAAGTGTGTGCGAAGCAAAATATATTGTTTGTTGGAAGGAGAAGCTGTTTCACAGCAGCTATCATATTCGCAGTATTATTAGCCACTACTGCTGTGACTATATCCTGTATATCCCAAGTAAGGAAAATTTCATCTAAACGATTCGCAATTGCACAAGCTGCATCGCTTCCTGCAAATTTCGCAGTTTTAATAACGTATGTCTGTAATTCGAACTTTTCATTTATAAAATGACAGGTAACTGCTGTATAACTGTCAGTATTTATACTGCTCCACGTATCAGTAGTAATACAAATTTTATCCACAGTTTGCAGTTCTTCTCGCACTCGCTCTTTTTCTTCTAAGTATCTTTTATCCAACATGGTGTTTAATGTTTTCCTACTGGGCAATTTGTACTTGGGGTCGAGGAACTTCAATAAATTCTTAAACCCTACATCTTCGACGATCGAAAATGGTTGAAGATCCGTAATTATTAAATCTAAAATTAATTCGTTAATCCTTCCTTTTTTAACGTTGGTTTCTGAAAATAAATAAACAAATAATAATGTTGTGTCCCTGCAGTTAATTATCCACTTAATTCAGAACGCGTGCACAAGAACAGACGAATGGAGCAAGTAGTCAGTCCCTGTCCTAAAGAAGAAATTGGGTTTTGGATGTACTATGTTAAGGATTCGAAAGGCCACGGGGTTTATGATGCGGACATTGTCTCTTTGTTACTTTTGAGCTTAAGAATTTCATTAGCGCAATTATTGTGACTGTTAGACATCTGGTATAATAAATATGGGAAACTCCAAATCCCAGTTATGACGTGCAAAAATCACGCGAAAAAATCAGGATTTCAAGTTTAAATAGCCGCCATTTTGTTTTAAATTAATATTTCGGAAAATTCCCTCCGTGAATCCGAGGATACATTAATATATTAACGAAATCTTTTTTGTATTTTGATTTTAGATAATCTGGTTCCGATAATCAGTTCCGAACCGCAAAAGCAAATTTTTAAAAAGGCTTCGTGGATGTGGGTTGTTATTTTATTATAAACATAAATATTTTTCTACGAAAAAATTACCAAATGTTCTTTAAATGTTGCTCTTTCCAGCACAAAAAGTTTTGTAAAAATATATGCTTCCGCTTTTTAATAAAAAATTCACAAATATTCGCACATTTTCGATCGCTTGACTAGGTATAACCCCTTAAGTGTAAATGTTGTAGAACGTTTATAAGATCTTGAAACATTCGATCTTATCATATTTTATGGAAGAAAGAAAGGCAGAAAAGCATATTTAGAGGGATGATATAACATTTTTAATTATTTAATTAGCATGCTAGTCAACTGCATGCCATGAAAGCTCGAAGTAATTATAAAATTTAAAGATAGTTCTTCGAAATAAAAAAGTGTAGCGATGAGTAGAAGAGTGTGCGAATGAAAGAGAGAAAGGGAATGGATGAATCAGGAGCACCTACGAACACTACTGTGCCACAGCTACACCAATTAAAGAAGTGAATTGTGTAATGAGTGGGGAAAGCGAGCGACTGTGTGCGGAAGGTACAGGAAGAAACCCTAGTAGCATTTATTGTTGGCATTATGATGGCCAACTAATTCCCAACTTGGGGATACTGTGGGCCAACCAGAAATGCTACTAGGGAAGGGTCGAGTGTCTTGTAAGGAGTTACCGCGGTGGGACGACGATCTTGCCCCCCCCCCCCCCACTCGTCCGCAATTACCGGGAACCGGCGCGAGAGGGTCACGCACCAAGTGACTCTCTCGCTGCCGAAAATACGCGGACGAGGACATATAGGTCGGGGGCAAAAGCTTATTTGACAGAGACCGTCTAGAGCGTTAGTATGAGCAGTACGCCTGTCCCAGCGACCTTCTGTGCGATTCCACGTTCGTATGCCGACACCAGCTCTTGTGAAACACCAAGCCCAAGCCCTCGTGTAAGCACCAGTTCTAGTGTGTCGACAGACTGAGTCACTGCGCATTTTTGAACACTCCCCGTTCACGGTTCCCAGAAGGACAGCGTGAGCCATCCTCTGGACGCAGGCCGTTATCCGCCATCGATCTCCCGAACGGATTCACCTCTATTCTCGAGAGCGTCCCTACAGCCTCCGTCTCACTCGCGGGTTGTGCCCACTGGGTGAACGGACCCCAGGTTCTCCGACCAGGGTCCAGTGACAGGGTTGGCCCGCTAGGACACTGAACGGTCAAACCGTCTTTTCTCTCCCACTTCGCCGAACCGCTACCGACGGTCGCGATAGGCACCGCAAAACCGACTGCGACACGCGCCGCCATTCACGATAGTTTAAGGTTGGGCTAAGCCGCTTACAGCATATAGACCTGGCTGGGATACTCTGTACGTAGCTTTAAGACCGAACAAATTGTCGTACTCTACCTCTGCGTCTAGTCATTCTATCGGCGGCCCTGAACAACTGTCCTGAGCTGGCGACATGGTTCCTCCACCGTCCCACCGCTAACCCCGCGAATAACGGTTACAGTCTGAAGAGATCACATTAGGCGCCAACTTGTAAAGTCTTACGTACGATAATATATTCATCTTAACGTGTGAAAAATCACGACATGAATCATAGTTATAGTTCCTAGTAATAATAAGAATAATCCCACTAAATATAAAACAAATAATGAAATAATTGTAAGAAAATCCGGTAGACGCCCATTCAAATGCCGCCCTGGAACCGCAGCCTACCACCCGGAAGCTCACATACACCGGTTGCGACCGTGTGCGTCTTACGGGAATAAAAGGGGGCTCAGAGCGAGGCGGAAATTTAAAGATCTTTATTACCAGGCAATTGCTTACCTTCAAAGCGTTTCGGGGAACATTTGCCTGTCAGATATCTAATATGCGGCAATCGACATCGTGCCATTTTTTTGGACACCTCGACCGTCCTCGCTTTGGGAAAATCCGTTGATTGCTGTCAGCGGGTGGTATACGGTAACTTCGAACCGGCACATACCGTCGACCACCGCTGCCTTGCGGGACAATACGGTCATAAACCGCGACCCTAGCAAGACGCTCCAGCCGATCAACTTGGCGAGGTTTGGTAGCTAGCTATCCGGTTTTTCCTTAGCTACGTCATCAAGAGGGAGAAGGTTCCTCCTCCACCACCGAAATCGCAGAGGGAAGGTTCCTCCTCTTCAAGGAACGCGGGGCCAATCAGGCATTTTGGCGCCTCCCAAATTTCGATACCTTGTCTAGCTTTGACATCGAAAAGGTGGACAAGAGCAGAATTCAATCAGCGCTCTACTAGCAAGGTTCGTCTGCTTGATCGGGTCATCGTTCGGACCATAAGCACGAACATATAAAAAATTCTCAATTTTTGATCATCATGCGGATCAGAGTCAACACGCATCGAAGTAAATAGTCACCCAATATTAGTTTGGCGGGTGATAGGATCATCCGGCTACACGCGTCCCGCTAGGTGAATCGCGTCTTACAACTCTGAAAGAAAAATCGAGTTTTTCACGCGCGTGTCGGTACGAACAAACTTGGGAAAAACCCAGGCCCAAGGGAAGCGTTGCGGGAAGGACGCTATGCGTTGGCCGCCAGGCCGCGACCACTCTTGTATGGTCTTTGGGGCACACTGGTCGCTACGTCAGAAGCCCTCCGCGTCCTTTTTGTACGATTCGCCTTACTTTTGTGAACCATAATATAAGGTGAATGTCCCAATTTCTGCTCATGTCCCCGTTTCTGCTCATTTCGTATTTTTCTTATTAATAATAATAAGCGTCACGGTTGTACTATAGTTACAAGAAAATAATTCTAAAATATTTGAACATTTACGCGAGTGTTGCACGAGCTTGGGGCTAATCAAAGTGTAGCATAAGCAACGAAAACTTTTAAAATGAGAGATTTAAACTCATGATTTTTCAACCGTGTTTTAGCTGGTTGAGGTAAGGAACAAGGTCACTATTGGTATTAGATAATTTGGCAGAAAATAGTTTTTGTAGTAAAAGTCCCTATTTAATAACAAAAACAGATACTGTATTGTGCTCTGGATGTAGATTTTTTTACAATTTTTTATTATTTTAAGTAGGAAACAGGTGATTAGGTTTAGGGTCAAGTGAATCAACGTCGTGTCCGCATTTCTACTCATCAAAATTTTAGCAACATAACCTCACAATTCAATATATGCTGTAACCTCTATTTCTATTCGAAGGCATTTTATTGTTTGTTTATCATTATTTTATGCTTTACTGTTATGTTATAAAACATCTCCATAAAAGATGTAACTTATTTTAACCTCAAAAGGCAACATATTATGTGAGCAGAAATTGATACAAATTGTGAGTAGAAATACGTACAACGCTATTTTTCGTGAGCAGAAATACAAAAATACATTTAAAGCATTATATTTAATTACAAATTACTAGTAGTGAAACATCTTGAAATATCTTTCTTAAATAGTTTTCGACTGGTTGATTTATTGTTAAATAATTAATTTTCACAAACAAATTTTTTTCACCTTCTTTCTGACGAGTAACCTCTTAAATGAGCAGAAATTGGGACATTCGCCTTAGTGCGTATTTGTTGCCTATCAGAAGAAAAATATTTTCTTACATAATTTTTTTCCACTTGGGACCATAAAATTTAATTTTACGTGTATAGCTAATTGTAAGAGTGCACAGATGTTTATTATGTGGTTGTATGTATATAATATTTATAATCGAAATTTATGGAAATACATAAGTACAAATTGTGTTTCTACGAAAATATATTAGTAAATGGAATTATGCAACATATTTCTTTAAATTATTCGTAACAATCAGATCGTTATAAATGTTACATGTTTCAGATAACACTTAAGTTTAATTTCTACCACTCGTTGCATTGTAATCTTATCTTAAACTGAATCGATAACGTTAGCTGTGATACGAAAATGGTAAGGGGAATCTCGAGACACTCGAGCGTGTGATAAAAAATTATATTGCGTAATAGGTCTACCCTATAGTTCGTCGATGATTAATTCGCCTTATTGATATCTGAACGATATTATCGATACCTATCAATAAGTTATCGATAACTCATGGATAATCGTTAGCAGCACCGTTAGTATCAGGGTCGAGGCGCGGGGATCTTGCGGTCATTTTCTCTGTCCCGTTATTCTTCGCATTGTTTACACTGCAGCGCTGTCCGAGGTCGAGCACGCGTGCTCTCAGGGTTCTCCCACTCCCGTTTGTGTCGTCAGGGATACCGCGCGACGCTAATAAGAGGCATCTACACGGAAAAAAGTTTTCACCGATATTTTCGGTGCTGGCCATTCGACGTTCCTTAGGATG
Organism: Andrena cerasifolii; assembly: GCF_050908995.1. NCBI lineage: Eukaryota > Metazoa > Arthropoda > Insecta > Hymenoptera > Andrenidae > Andrena > Andrena cerasifolii. The sequence goes on from NC_135120.1 coordinate 3,239,057, forward strand.
CGCGCGCACGGTCTTTGACATGTCGGCACCGGAGATCTACGACGTAGATAATTGTGCATTGAAATCATCGTTGCTATCTTGCATCTTTGTTTTCCATGCTCGTGCAGTCTTTGTCGAAGTCGCCATCGTTTCACGATTGTATTTTTCCCGGCCACGATAGGATCTAACTATGAAACCGACAAGACTATCCGATTTGTGAAAGGTATTCCCAAAATAGTTGACGCGAGTTTTGACTGAAGCGCAGCCCTTTAATATATTTCCAAAATGTTCGTGATCTAAGATCTAAATTATCCGAATTACGCAGGCATGCTGGATTTATTAATTCCACCGATTCATCATATATTTTTGCACACATTAAAAACCAGTGCGGTTGTAGAAAGTGATGACGAATCCAGCAAAGAATGTGTTCCTTAATATAAGAGATCCAAAATAACAGTTATTATTCAAATATGTTCGAAAAAAAATCGTTAAGAAAAATTATTTTTTATTCAAATGGAAGGCAATCGTCATTAAATTCTGTAAAAAAAATTCGAAAAATGAAGAGATTAAAAAATATTAAAATTTACCAAATACTTGTTGGTCACTAATAACCATTATTGACAACACAGTTCGGCTTCCATATATTCTATAATTCAATGGTTCATACTGTAACCAAACAAAAAATCCCGTAATTGATATTGGTTACGGCGTAACCAAAAAAATTTCCGCAATATATATTGGTTATACTGTAACCAAAAAAAAAATCCCGAAATAGATATTGATCACACCGTAACCAAAATAAATTCTCGTCCATGATAATGGTTATTTGTAACCAAAAAAAAATCTGGTCATCGATAATGTTTATTCGTAACTAAAAACAATTTCCATCGTCAATAATGGTTATTAGTCACCAATGGTTATTTGTGACCAACAAATATTTCTGTTGACAATAATGGTTATTCATAACTAAAATTATTTAAAGAAAGATATTAACTCTTATGTCATGACTTTTAAAATTTAGGTTATAACAGTTGTGGCCTCTGCTGAATACACCTATTATAATAAATTAGATACTCAATGTAAAAGTATACTGTGTTTAGTGGAAAGTGTTGACTTTTATTCTCGTAATGCCTTGAAAATAACATTCGTATAAGTTATGATTCCACAGTTCGACAGCCATCTGGACTTGTAACATTCAATAGCCGTTTCTTATAGATTTTCGTGCCCTGAAAACGAATCCGTAAACCATTGGTCGCCATCACCCTCAGTTTTTGAGAAATTCGATTTTGAAGAAAACTGCAAATTTTCAACTTTGAACATCTTTTGTGTCGAAACGGTAATACTTATTCGATTGCTCGTTGCGTTAAATTATTCTATGAACCCTCCAGAATACAACGATATAAGCTATCATTGCATTATGAACATTTAAATATGTTTAAACATCGATCAAAGGGAAAAGGACACCCGAAATGCACCCATTTTTGAAGATATCTTTCAATTTATTTCCAAAACTAAGGGTTCAGGAAAAAATCTGACTATTTCACGGGATTTAGCAGACATTTTTCGCGACAAACGATTTGCGGATTCGTTTTCACAACACGAAAACCTATAAGAAACGGCTGTTGAATGATACAAGTCCGATAAAAAGTCAAATTTTGTCAAACTGTGTTATTAATTCATCAATAATTGCCGTATGGCTTAAGTCACCTTTTTACAAGGAAGTGATATTACAATTCAGTGCAATAATGGCACTTGATTATTCGTTATATTACCGTTAGTTTACTATTGAAAGAAATGTAATTTTTCTTTTAAGTTATGTTATCATAATTACTATTCTTTTAATTTATTTTCTTACAATAAAGCTACATTCTGTTCTTAAGTTAATTAAGTTCTTAGTACTAACGAAAGTTCAATTTTTACAATACTAAGGAAAGGGACTTAATTCACTTGTCAACTACAGGGTTCATATAATCATTCTGGTGGAAACATCCCTCTGTGACTCTATCCGCAATGCCAAACTTAACATTTAACAACTTTAACATTTTTAAATTTGATAGGAATAAGGAAACCAGTAAAGCGTGTAGTGGAGGTGGGGTCTTAATAGCCGTGAGAAACTCTCATTATAGCCGTCTAATTACATTCGGCGTCAATACGGTTGAACAATTTTTTGTAGAAGTTCGACTCGGAATTGAAACAGTCGTCTTCGGCTCTGTTTACATCCCACCGGCCTCAGAGTCTAATGTGTATACATGTAGACACTGTTCTTTTTGAAATACAGCCATTTTCAATGTATTTTGGTTGGAGATTACAATCTGCTTCGTAGGTACCTTCTGGTTCAATGATGAGATGGGAGTTCTAAAATATGATATTCCAAGCACTGGTTCTACATCTTTATCTGCTGATATTATTTGTGAGCATTTCAATTTATTTGATTTCTTCCAATTCCATAAACTATCTAACAATTACAACGGCATTCTTGATCTTGTCTTCTCCCCTCTACGGGGTCTTAATGTTCCCCCTGCTTTTAATACATTGTTACCCTGTGATTCGTTTCATCCTGCTCTAACTTTTTCCATTCCTCACTTATCCTTGTCTCCTGTCCCACCTCGGTACGTAAGAAAGAAGAATTTCAATTTTGCAAATTATGGAAATATTAATACCTACCTAAACAATATTCACTGGAATATTCTTCTAGATAACATCTCTACTGATGATGCCGTAACGTTGTTTACTCTCATCTCAATCATATTATTGAAACCTATGTTCCTTCTTATGTCAAACGAACCTCTTCATATCCAGCATGGTTTTCTTCAAAACTAATCGCCTTAATAAAAAGTAAAAAATCAGCAAACTATCAATACAAACGTACGTCGCAATATTTTAACTACCTTGCGTTTTTCGAAATATGTTCTAGATGTAAACGCTATCTAAGTCCTGCTGGCTAAATTATGTGCTTTTGACTGAATCCTCACTGCAGCGTAATCCAAAAGTATTTTGGAAATTCATAAACAACCTGAGGAAGAACGACTCTACATCTCACAATTTTGATATGAATAATAATCAGTGTTCTGCCGAAAATTTTGTCGATTACAGATCGTACAATATAACTTTGCCTCCGAGCGGCCAGTGAGTAGGCCGCGCGTGCGAGAGAGGCTGACCGTCGATGTTCTTTTAATTCCTTTTGAAACGCATGCGACCGCACACGGACGAGTATTATACAAAGTAACAGGTTAGCGTGATACTCATGCGTGTGTGATCGTATGTTTTTCGAATCGAATTAAACGAACGCCGAGGGTCGGACTCTTCCACGCACGGCTGACTCACGGCCTACTCAGTGGCTGCTCGGAGGCAGAGTTATATTGCGTGATCTGTACTATTACGGCGCGGAAAGAAGGCTCCTGGCAGGCGGTGCAGTTTTGCCGCTAGCTCCGCCTAAACCTCCGTTTGTATACAGGGTCATCCGTTAAAACTGCAACCTACGCGCGCGCGAACAGACGAAAATGGCAAAAACGCATTACGGACGCATTCCACTACAACCGTGCACCGGCCCCGTGTTCGGAGAGCTACCAGCGACCTGGACAGCAGTGATGCCCGAATTTCGAGAATTTTAGGATGGTCTCTTTCAAATTAACGTCGCAAAGAGTTATTCGAAATTTCCCGGTCCAGGTAATTGAGGCGCGCCCTCCGCTTTTATGATCGGTTTACTACTCGCACCCCAGACTACTGTAATAAGGTTTGAAAACAATGTCGACTGGTCTCGTACCCGTCTCAATTTTAAACATTTTAGCTACGACAGGGTTGACCGCGGCGCTATACTCCTGTACGGAGAGATTTTTCACCACCTGCGTGTAAAAGCCACAATAATGGCGCATCATTCCAAAAAAGGACATTAACGGAAGCCGGTATAGGCGTGGCGTTGAGTAGCTAAAAGGTTAAAACATTCAGACATAAAAATTCTAGAAAAGAAGTTCAAACACCGCTATAATCAAAGACACGTCCCATTAGTTACCCCTTACGTCCGATCTACGCATGCATTGCATTAGGGATAAAATTATAAAAAAGAAAACCAGAACAATTGATTCTGAGGTTTGCAGAATTAAGACATAACTGAATAAAAATTTAATTTCTCAATTTATGAAAGTAATGATACAGAAACAACTAGCTTATTGTTTATCAACACTATGCATTTTAAAAACAGCATTAAATACAGTATCAAATAAACGGCTTGCAAAATCTTTTTACAACAATTATGGTTAAAAAATTAATAAAAGAAAAATTAAGTAAACGTAAAATATTTTAAATTATCCACCATTAAGAGGGAATAATTTTTCCTCATTTTTCGGCGCAAATTGCATTCCGATACCTTTTATAGTTCAAAAGTTATACGAAAAAGGCCCCATATTCTTCAACCTGACCATCCTAAAATTTTCGAAGCTCGGACATCACTGCTGTCCAGCGGTCGCTGGCAACCCTCCGAACGCCTGGCCGGTGAATGGTTGTAGTGGAATGGGTTCGTGAGGCGGTGTTGCCATTTTCGTCTGTCCGCGTGCGCGTAGGTTGCAGTTTTAACGGATGACCCTGTACATTGTAGTAAATAGATGTGGCCGATTCCGCCAATAAGAAAAATACGTGTGCCCTGTCTTTATGAGTGTGCACCAATTGGTGACAAAAACCAATCGTCATAGTGGCGGTCTACACCGCCTGCCAAGGGTCTACTTTCCGCGCAGTAATAGTACTTTATCTCGATCTATCTCAATCACGATGATTGCAAGTCATCTTTTAAATAATGCATTGATTTTCTGAAAATTACTATTGGCATCGGTGAAATTTTCGATTACCTTGGGTCCTTACATCTTAACGGTTGTTATGGTAGCGATGGGATTCCTCCTATATTTTTCAAATTCTGTATGTTCATTATGACTCAAATACTTTGGATCATCTTTAACAAGTCCCTTAACTCGCGGATATTCCCCGAAGCATGGGAATTATGTATTATTACTCCCCTTTTTAAGAGCGGGGAGCAGTAAAGATGACTCTTGTTATAGGCCTATACGCATTCAGAATGTGATGCCGAAGTTATTTCGAGAACATAGTTTCTAAAAGACTTACTTTTCCCGTGAAAAATCTAGTAATAAGGGAACAGCATAGATTTGTACCTGGCCGTTCTTGTATTACTAATCTAGTTATGCACTACCGTTATGTCGTGGATTCCATTGAAAGAGGGTTTCAGGTCGATGCAATATATACAGAGTTCAGAAAGGCATTTGATTTAGTAAGTCATCCTGCCTTATTAACTAAACTAAGCGCACTCAGATTTTATGGTGCACTATTTGATTGGATTTCTAGTTTTTTGAAAGGTAGATCTCATGTTAAAAAATTCAAAGACGATCTCTCTAGGCGCATCTCGGTCAGCTCTGGCATTCCTCAGGGGTCTCATTTGGTTCCCTTGCTTTTTAATCTTTTCATAAATGATATGTCTGATGTCTTCAGACTACCTGAAGATATTTTGATCCATTGTGTCTGCTCAGTACACGTCTTTACTCCAAGAGGATATTTTAAAACTTGAGGAGTGGTGTAAGAAAAATAATCTTACGTTTAATATTTCCAAGTGTCGCATGATCAGATTTAGTCATAGGAATACAGACATTGAACGTCAGTACACTCTTGGTAATACCGTCCTACCTACTGTCAATAGTATCTCAAATCTAGGAATAATTTTTACTTCTTCGCTATCTTTTACTGAACACTATCAGAAAATGATAGGTTCCGCCTTCAAGACACTTGGATTTATCTGCCGTTCTTCTGAGCACCTCTCATGTGAGTCACTTTTGCTATTATATAAAAACTTTGTTCGATCGCACCTGGAGTATGGGGCTATAATCTGGGCACCTTATTGTGCTACACGCTGCGCCATGAGAGAGTACATCATAAATTTCTAAGACTGATCTCCTATAAAAGTGGGTCAAGGATTCCGTTTGATTGTCATAAATACGGGCCATGGCTAACCAAGCACGGGTTGATGACCCTAGAGAGGCGAAGAAATATGGCAGATCTGCTTTTTCTTTATAATCTTGTAAGTAACCACATTAAAAGCCCTAAACTCCTGGAGCAATTCAAATTCTACCTCCCTAGTAGAGATATGAGGCATTACCCCCTCTTTCACTTCGATGGGCATCACACTGTATACGGTAAACATAATTGCGTTGACAGAATGTGTACGCTTGCAAATAGATACTGTCATACCATTGACTTTTTCGCTACTTCCTTATCTAAGTTTTGAAATTCAGTTCTGCGTATTCTGGATGATTAAGTTATATATAGATTATTTATAATTGTCATTTCATCTTTTTCTGTCGTTCTTCCTGCTATTTGTGTACTTTAATCTTCGTTTTAATATTATCTTACTTTTCCGTCCTGTACTCATAATGTTTCATTTGTCTACGATGTACCAAAGGGTTATTTACCCATAGTAGTAGTAGCGGTAATAATAATAATAATAATAATAATAATAATAATAATAATAATAACAATAATAACAATTGATTATACATTTGACAATATCAATTTTTCGAAAGCTAAATATATTTTAGATAAACTAATATTTACCTAACAAGTAGATAAAATTGAAATATCTATTTTATTAAACAATATCACTCAAATTAAATATGATTAAATATCTATATTATTAAAATAGTATCTTCACATGATTAATACTGGGTATTCAAGAAAGTGTATGTATGTATATACGTATATGGATAGACCTCATAAATTATTATGACGTTAAAACTTTAAATAAAATGATATGAATGGTTAGATTTGCATTCAAAATTCCCATTTGTTAAAAGCATATTCGGAACTGTTTTTTAGCCACATTATAGTGTGGCTTATTCTTAGCTTATCAATTTAAATATTAATTAATAAGCCAACCAGATAGATCCATTAATTTTCTATCGGGAACTCAACGGTGCAGACCCTTTTCCGTGTACGCTCAATGAAAACAACAGTGCTGCCTCATCTTACAGTACCATTTCGCGCATCGAAAACAACGACGAATGGCGAGCACCGATAATATCAATTGCACCCTCTTAGTGTAAATTTGGCCAGCAAACAAAATTGCGTTGTATTCAGGAGGACGTCCTCTACATATTCACAAAGTTGCATAATTTTTTGGATTTCCGGGTTCGGGATCTTCCCTTGTGAAAATTCTGAGGGTTGAAGCTGTGTAAACCGTCATCAATGAAAATGGTTACTCCTACGAAAATACAACCTTTTTTGTACAGAATTGTCTAAGCTAAACATTTCATAATAACTATTTTTGTCGTAAAATTGATAGCCTTTTTCCTTCAACCCTATGTAACATTTTTAGCGGATGTCGAATCGATGGGGACTTTTGACATACATAAAACGACGAAATAAAGGCTCATGCCAAAATGTAGAGTGCTGGGAATTATTCCGGAGACAGATCCTAATTTCACTGGGTTACTACTACACATTCCTCGCGAATATTGTGTGCAGATGGAGAGGTTGGAAGGGGAAGCAGGCGCGTAAGCGACCCTACCTCTGAACAGCGCTGGCTTTAGAGATTGCTTTCCGCCGCTTTTCTTCCGGAATGTATCCAAAAAGTTTGTTTGTATGTAAGTACGTAACTTTAACGAAATTTCATCCGCACATATGTCCAATAATAGCAGCAAGCCTCTAACTGTCATGTAATAATACGTAGACAAAATATTTACCCCTACTTGCATGGCAAGAACCTAACCGACAAAGACCTATCACCATTTTCAACAATTGTTTGCAGATGCATGAACAGCTGTTTCTACGTAGCTTTAATTTTATAATTTGTTTGTCTTACTGGATATCAACATATCACAGTCTTTCGAATAATGACTTTATCAACAGATTTTCATCCGTTTTTATTGGAACATTCCCATCACTTCTATAACAGGTTTCTGATTCCTTAGATTCCTTAGAACATAGATACAGAACCATGGTGTGAAAGAATTTCTCTTTCCTCATGACTTCCAAACTATGCAATTTTGTACTATTGTCTCATGTCTGTACTAAAAATAATCTATATTATAATTAAATCAAACTCCTTAAGGGATTTCGCTTTTACAATAAAAACGAACGATGTTCCATTAGCGACGTATTCTTTCTATTTTCTTTCTTATTACTTGTCGCTCCATCTATTGGTCGACAGCGAATTTGTACAGCGACCTGAATCTAGTTGAGAGCGACTACGACTAGAATATATATGCTCTGTTCCTTTTTCCTTACACAAGACTGTAATGCAAACAAACGTGTTGCCGATTAGGCTTTTACTATATTATACTTTGTTATATTACAATTAGTAACTCAGTGTTCAGTTATTCAACAACCATTCCAACAGTATCATGTATATTGTAGTATGCATTTTTCAGACTTCTCAGCCTGGACGATATCCGATAGTGGGTAGAGGAGAAAGTTAAAAGAGTCATTTACATTTTACTCCATGACATTTTATTGAAAGATAAGTGGCACACATATGAAACTTTGCTGATGGCTCAGCCTTTTTTGGTATCTTCATTATAGAAAACCTAAAGTTCTACCCGTTCGAATCCCACTAATCATTTAAATATTTATGTTACGTTTTTCACATTTATCTTTGTCTTCTTTGGGCATTTTTCACTCATTATTAATATTCATAAAGAAGTTTCATTTTAATATTATAGTGTTTCACAACTATAAGATAAGGGAAACAAAAATTAAAATTAAATTATAATTACCCAAATAAATTGTCTGCGTGCGAAAAAAAAACGATGCAGAAAATCGATCGACAGCACAGAGAAGGATGAGCTATTGACTCATAAACTGGCAAGTCCCAATCTAACAGTAGGTATCGCGATATTTGAAACAACGTCATACGACTCTATTTCATTCATTCTGTTTACTTGCTATCCTTCTCTCCATCATTGTCGACAAATAATCGGCTGCCACTGCACGCGAATCCCACATTTTACTGTATTTTATTTTTTTATACTAAATCAAGGCCCGCCGCGGTGAAAATTTAAAAAAATATTAAACGTCTATTATATTTCCTTGCTCTCATTTATGAAAAATCAGTGTTAGGTACATCGTCAATAGAATATGGCAGTGTAACGATATTAAAATAAATAAGTCCTAAAAGTAGTAAACTACAAATCACCGTGGCGACCCCCCCCCCCCCAGAAAACACAGGTTGAGAATCATTACAGTTACGTTACAGTAGTATTTATATTTATTGAAACAGTAGCGTCCCCCGTGTCGGCTTCGTCCGAGATATTAGCGTGACTGATTCATGTTTATTAGAATTAATATTTTTTAAGAAAATTAAGTATTGTTTTAAAAAAAAGCTTAATTTCTTCATAATATTTCGGAAAAGATAAGATTCTTGGTATAATGATTATCTGACATTAGGATGAATTGTTGTTGCGCATCACCTGCTGGAGTAATGATGGCAAATATTATCAATCGCTCCTATTTTCACTGGAGAAGTTTCTCGTAAGTTAACATACCTAGTCAATTCCTGGATCATAATTGAATGCAACCCATCGGGTAAGATTCACTCTTACGAGTCCAGGATTTACATCCCGCGTTGCTCGGCGTGTCTAGTGATGGCGTCAAGACCGCAACTTCGAAATCGATTCGAAGTTATTCAATCCTGTAAGGATTAGAATCGGTTCGAATCTCATTAGTCATGGTTGCCAAGCAAATCGAATCGCTTCGAATCCTGAACAGAAGTTTGGAATCGCTTCCAATCGTGGACGAAAGTTTCGAATCGCTTCGACTATTATTCGAAACAAGAGTATCTGGAATGTCTTGAAAGGTCTTGAATAGGAGTGTGCGGATCGTCTCGAATTCCGAGGTTCGAGAACCCGAGCTTCGGAACGAGTCGGAAAAATTCGGGGAGGATCGGACGAGATCTCGATACTTTCGAGTCTCGAGATTCTCTCCAAATTCCGGATGAAAGCTCCGAGTCGCTTTGACTGTTATTTGAAATAGGAAGTTGTGGGAAGTCTTAGACATTTAGTCTTTCTTTGAATGTCGTAAAACTTGCAAGTACTTTTAAAGTAAAAGTATTAATTATTACGTAAAATTATTTTGTGTGTCTCTGTGGAAAATGAAGGGTGGTTTTAAAATAGTAACGTAAAATTTTATGATAAATGCAGTATATTTTCTTATTGCTTATTTAAAATCAAATTTCGATCTAAACTTTTGCCACTTAATCTATTTCTTTTTTTACTAATTATGTTTCCTGCTTCGAAAAAACTCGTTCGCACGGCACCGACGTTGCAGGGCAGCATAAAAAACTTATTGCAAACTGCGTAAGACAAGGATATTTAATTTTTATTTTCCATCCAATATTGCAAAGGATTTTGGTTTTTATTCAAATACGAATCCGCAATGTAATTATCAATCTCATTTATTGGTCTTGAATTTCTAGCATTCACACTATTTTGTTCGCAGACATCATTATCGAACGATATCCAAAAAGATAATCTATCTTGTGCAAAATTACCCGTATTATTATTATCATTATTATCCTTATATACAGTTATGTTTAATTGAGATTGGGCATGAAATATATGTGTCACCTTCTCCAATAATAAAGTTTTAGCTCTTTCAGCATTCTTACATTTCGAACCCCAACATTTTTAAACAAGAGTCGAGTATAGTCGCTATGGAATAAGTAGGGTCCGCTTCAATTTTATTAAAATATTTGTGTAAATATCTGAACAACTTTATCAACTTTATCATTTGTTTTGTTTTCGACCGTCACGTTTATTCACTTTTAACAATATTTGAAGTGATTGCATTGTATAAGAGTCCTGCACCACTTAGTTGCGACCCAACCGATGATCTTTCCATCCACGTATTTGTAAAGTGATATTGTTAGCGACCTGACGTCGATCCCCCAATTAAAGTATAGGGACGTTGATGTTGAGAGATCTGGCTGCGGGGTGATAATGGCAGGTGTCTTCTGCTAAGAGGACTGTGACAGACCGCACAGCACGTAACCCAGAACCTCTGTATGCAGAACATTCCTTGGTTTTTCCAGAACGAACGATTTCTACAAGTATCTTTATGAAAGACGCGTGACTGGATTTACGATGAGGTCGAAGGGGGTACTGTTGACTTTAAGATAGCCATTAGTACTACACCTACAGTTTGAATACGTTCCTCAAACACATGGGTGTGCCTGGAAAATGTCAACCAGCTTTCTGAGGAAACTGTTCTGGCCTTACCGCTGTCAATGACACTTGACGCATCCTAAGGCCGAACTCAGCGAAAAAGGACTTGAGATTTACGGGTCTGTTGTCTCGAATGACTGTTTCTGCAACGTTCCCGCAGAGCATGCATGCGGGGACCACACGCATCTCCTGCGAGGGCGTTGCATAATCAGGAAACCGCCCTATATTTTCCATTGACTTTTAACAAATCCCCAACTACATATACAATTCTCAAAGGATGCTTCGGAAGGAGAATGAAACTTCGACACAGAGTTTCCTAGACACAGTTTTTCTTAAGATCAGTTTTGTTTCAATCTTTGAACTGATCATTGTGCCTCGTGTCTTTTTCTGGGTATTCCAGCTTTCGGACTTCTAATTTCTTAACGCTTGCGTTTACGCTTCACAGTTTTTGGACTTTCATGTTTGAATAATTATTAGTCTTCAAGTGTATATAAGTTATTAATCAAGTGTAAAAAAGATATTATTATTATTATTATTAAGTGTAGATAAGATTTGTATTTTCCATCTTGTGTGGATACGAAGGATTTAGCACCCACCAAGTCAACCTTCAATACCTAACAGTAAATACACACTTTTTTTCTGATAAGAAAATATAATTATTGGATTATATTATCGTCTTGTAATGTACTAGATGCCAAAGCGTTCATTTGTATGGAGACATTGTAACGTGACCGATGAGGGATTCATAAATTGCAAAATCTGCGATAAAAAATTTAAAACCAGCAAATTTACAACCGTTTTAATAAAACATTTATTGAATGTCCACGGAATTAGTAATGCAGAACAATTTTCGCCAAATTCGTCCCAGGTTCCATATTCTGGTACGTACGAAATATATACGTGCACCTACTTATCATAGTTAGCCATTATTGAAATAATTTATCTGGATAACAATGATTCCTTACGTCCAGTATTCGTAAGTAACAAATAAGTTTCATTCTAATGATGTACATGGGTGAAGAAACATTTATTTGTTACGAAAATGATAACACCATATTTCACATACACGGTCGTGTATGTTTATAATTTGTATGTACGTATGTGTTACGTTATGTGAAGCATATATGATATTTTTGTGTGTTACAGTATTTCCTCGTTAGCGGCTCGCTGGTCGGGACCGGCGTTGAGTCGGTATCGCGAACAGAACCCTAATTCCGAGTGTTCGTTTCTCGCTTCTTTCTGGCCGGAGGGGGGAGCGAGATGGAACACTGCGTGCGCGGCGAGCGTGCGCGATGGTCGCAAGCGCTTACCGTGGGCACGAAAACCGCTTCGCACAATCTTGACGCAGGCCCGTCTCAAATCTTTTTTTGCGCCCTAGGCGAACTTGTCAAATGCGCCCTTTATTATAATACATTTATTTGAGTTTATTGATGACCTTACTCCGAATTTTTATTCATAGTTTAAAACAGTTGCTGTACAATTTGTAATATTTTATTTTAAAGTATATTTTCAACAATACCAGCAATGAAATTACCATTATGCACCCCTTGTCGACTTTCCGCCCTAAGCAGTGTCCTAATTTTGCTTATAGGGACAAGCCAAGCTTACAGGCAGAGATCAGTATGTACATAGCCAAAGAAAGTACATATATAACGCGTCTTTAACTAAATAAATCATTTATACTTTTGAAAAGTGAAACTCTAATATAATCTATTTTATGTACATATTTGTAACAACTATGTCAAATTTCCTAAATGATTGTATATATCAGCAGCCAAGCAACAATTCATGCGCAGTCGCAGCACATACATAATTGTACGAAGGACAATTTGACACAGTTGTTACAAATATGTACATAAAATAGAAAATATTAGAATTTCATTTTTCAAAAGTAAAAATGATTTATTTAGTCTAAGACGCGTTATATATGTACTTTCTTGGCTATGTACATAATGATCTCTGCCTGTAAGCTTGGCTTGTCCCTATAAGCAAAATTAGGCCACTGCCTAGGGCGGAAAGTCGACAACAGGTGCATAATGGTAATTTCATTGCTGGTATTGTTGAAAATATACTTTAAAATAAAATATTACAAATTGCACTGCAAATTAAACTACAAATAAAAATTCAGAGTAAGGTTATCAATAAACTCAAATAAATGTATTATAATAAAGGGCGCAATTTGACAAGTTCGCCAAGGGCGCAAAAAAGACTTGAGCCAGACCTGCGTCAAGATTTTGCGAAGCGGTTTCGCGCCCACGATACGCGCTTGCGACCATCGCGCACGCAAAGGACAGAGGGTCAGGCGTCCGAAGGACGGAGCGAGACAAAACATCAACGCGTCGTCTGTCTCGTACCGTCCTCGCTCGCTTTCAGTACCTCTCGCAAGCTCTCGTTTCATCTCGCTCTCGCTTTCGCCGGACGAGAGTGAGGCAAAAGTGGTGTGGATAGCGAAAAGTCGGTATCGTGTACACAAAATCGAGGCGCTAACGAGTAAATACTGTATACCACACCACAAGGTACACATATGTACTTATGTTGGGAGGAGGGGCTCTGACCTCTGCACCTGCAGTCTCAAACGGCATGCGTGAAGGCGGGTGCCACCGCTTCATCACTTACGAGTTCATTCTTATATATGCACTTTTCGTTATCCCGATGAAATTATACCCCTCATCGGTATTTTTACCATGTATTCGAATATATTGAGATACTTAATAAGTAATAACTCTAATTTTTTAGATACTCTACATTAAAAAAATCACAACTGACAACTTGCTCGTGGATTTAATCGTACTGGACTTCCAATCATTGAGCACCGTGGAAGATACAGGTTTTCGAGCATTAATCAATTATCTGGATCGAAAGTACAATATTCCCAGTAGGAAAACAGTAAAAAAAAACTAATTAAAAATGCGTATAATGAGAAAAATGCAGAATTTAAGAAGAACTTGCTGAAGCCTTCGATGTCTCCATCACAACTGATACGTAGAGCAGTATGAATAAGGATCACTTTTTAAGTACGACGTGCCATTTCACTAATAAAAACGTCGAATTGAAAACATATTCACTGCAGACAGACCAACTGAATGGAAGTCATACTAGCGATGTATTAAGTGATGCAAAATACCTTTTCGGAATGGAATGTTGAAGGAAAAGTAAGAGCTCTTGTCACTGATAACGCGGCAAATATGCTTGCAGCAGTACGAATCATGGGCAACACTATATCTAGCGTATCTTGCTTTGCGCATACGCTGAATTAAGTGTTCAAGAAAGCTCTTTCTGCAATCGATGATTTAGTTACTGTGCGTAAAACATGTCGCAGCATCGTACCTTTTTTCAAACAGAGCTATTTAGCCAAGAATAAACTATTCGAAATGCAAAATTTACTGGAGGTGTCAAATCATAAATTAATTTTAGAAGTTGACACTAGATGGAATTCGACGTATGAAATGATAAACAGGTTTTTAGAACAAAGGTAGGCAGTAATGTCAGCACTTTCATATTTTCCTGAACCTGAAGAAGGTTTATCTGCTGGCGAGTGGCAACTGCTATTAAACTCTACTGCGATAATGCAACCGTTTTACCTCCTGACCACTGAAATGAGTACAGAACCATACATAACAATTTCTAAAGCCATTATCTCTATAAAATAATGAAATATTTTTCTAAATACAAACATCAATACACTAGGTAGAAAACTACCAGAAACTTTACATAAATATTTTAATAAAATTGAAGCGGACCCTACTTATTCCATAGCGACTATACTCGACTCTTGTTTAAAAATGTTGGGGTTCGAAATGTAAGAATGCTGAAAGAGCTAAAACTTTATTATTGGAGAAGGTGACACATATATTTCATGCCCAATCTCAATTAAACATAACTGTATATAAGGATAATAATGATAATAATAATACGGGTAATTTTGCACAAGATAGATTATCTTTTTGGATATCGTTCGATAATGATGTCTGCGAACAAAATAGTGTGAATGCTAGAAATTCAAGACCAATAAATGAGATTGATAATTACATTGCGGATTCGTATTTGAATAAAAACCAAAATCCTTTGCAATATTGGATGGAAAATAAAACCTAAATATCCTTGTCTTGCGCAGTTTGCAATAAGTTTTTTATGCTGCCCTGCAACGTCGGTGCCGCGCTAACGAGTTTTTTCGAAAGCAGGAAACATAATTAGTAAAAAAGAAATAGATTAAGTGGCAAAAGTTTAGATCGAAATTTGATTTTAAATACACAATAGGAAAATATACTGTTTATATCATAAAATTTTACGTTATTACTTTAAAAACCACCCTCCATTTTCCACAGAGACACACAAAATGATTTTACTTAATAATTAATACTTTTACTTTAAAAGTACTTGCAAGTTTTACAACAATCAAAGAAAAACTAAACGTCTAAGACTTCCCACAACTTCCTATTTCAAATAACAGTCGAAGCGATTCGAAACTTTTGTCCACGGTTCGAAACTTCTGGCCAGGATTCGAAGCCATTCGATTTGCTTGGCGACCATGAGTAATGAAGATTCGAAGCGATTCGAAACAATGTGTCATAGATTCGAAGCGATTTGATCGGGCTTGAGCCCATCAGTAATTGTAGCTGTCTAATACCCATGTACCCCCTTAAAGGTCGAGTTTCCTAGCCGCGATTGGCGGCCCAATCCTAAGCACCGCTCTTATGGAGAAGAATGCATCCGTTTTCCTAGCCGCGTTTTCGACCGGCTGCGCCGCGCGTCTGCTACAACAGCAACCTAGGCTACTCGAGACGCAACACAATGCGATGTGTGTCTGTTTTCCGCCATGATGGCGGAATCTCCTAGCGGAGCGGCTAGCCACGGCGACAAACCGGTCGAATCCTCCAAACTGAGTCCAGCGGGGGCGCTGCGATCCATCGTCACAATGGTACAGAATCACAAAAATAAGGAAACAAGTCAGAATTCAAAAGTTATGGGATTATGTTTTTTTTATACAGGGTGTAAACGGTATACGTAGCGATAGTTTAGAGGGTGGTAGGTGAGGTCCAGTGGAACATAAAAGTCCTATGACATAGTGTCCGATCTGTCTCCATTTTACACTAATAATGCCTCAAAGTTAATCCCCAGGATTCCATAATTTTGCAAATACATTGGGGACCATTAGTAGAGTAAAAGAGTTTGAATAATTTTTTTTTGTAACTCGTATAGTTTAGCAAAACACCGGAAATGTTTGTAGAAAAAGCGTCGTTACACGCACACAGATGAGCCGTAGCACAAAGACCGCCCGTTGTGAGCTGTTCAAGATGACCCAGTAACCGAGAAAGTACGGACCCTTTACAGTAGCGGTCCCATTGAGAATGTGGAGGCACATAGGGTCGTCAGCAAGAAAATAACAAGCAAGTGAACGAAAACACTACACGTGTTCTTAAAGGGGTAGACACGGGTAATGCAGCGCGCTGTATACCGACACAATCTGGCCCGAAACATGGGTTCGGGATTTTTCGTTTTTCGTCCTTATATGAGCAGATTTTGGGCTGTGCGAGGTCTCAATCGAAAGAGGAAGGTTCAGTGCGGAGCGCTCTGCTCATGGTTCAACGAGATTGTGTTGATATGTAATAATATCAGTGTCCAAAGTAATGCAAAAGTCGACAAAATATACCCGCAGAATCCAAGCATTTTTAGGTCACTAAAATAGTTTTGTGACTCAAACGGTGAGCAGAGCGCTCCGTATTGGATCTTCTTCTTTCGAATGAGACATCTCCCAGGCCAAAATCTGCACATATAAGAACGAAAAACGAAAAATCGTGACTGTATTCCCAAATCAGAGTTCCACCATGTTGGCGATAATACAGAGCAAACCACGTGATAAATTTATTTGAGGTAGTAGATACGAGATGGAGCCTACTCGGGAGGACTGCCAATGTGGATTTATAGCAAAACTGAGGCGATAGCTGGATATACGAGCCACAATAAAAGCATGATGGATTCAATGTATGCATTTTCGTACGATTAGAGGTTAGGTTATATGCATTTTAGGCATACATTGACTACGAACTGCTGGGAACTGTATACATTTACTAATTTAACGCTTTTACAGTAACACATACATCACTTGAAATCGCTGTCGTATTTATGTTATAATTATATGGCCACATTATTGGAAATAAAAAAAGAGAGATTAAAACTTTTTTATTAATACTGGAAGTATTGATTTACTGATATCATCTTTTCAGAATATGGATGTTACAGTAATTATTTGAAATATTGCTCTTACTATTATTCTTTTTTATTCTTCCGACTATTGTATAGAACATATAATAAGAATAAGTCTCCAAATCAGTCAACATTTGACTCCCTGACCTTTTTTGTAAACCTTTACGGTCCTATCTCCTAAGTTAAATAGTCCTTAGATAATATTTAAAATGCAGACAGGATTAAAAAAAAAATAAAAATAACATAAAATAATAGATGTGACTTATTCTAATTTCACTCAGCAAATACCTATATATTGAAAACAGGAAAACGTTTTTGTTTAGAGCGTGAAGTTTAAATTACAACACAATCGGCTGGTGAAATCCAGGGCACAGTGTAAAGGAATTTGAGCAGAAAGAAAAGAAAATTCGACATTGTATCACGTTTGCTCCCATTATGATTAGGAAAATGTTATGAATATTTGAAAAAAAAAAAAATGTTTATGCAGAAAAAACTAAAAGTAAAAAAGTTAAAACCTTATTGTTATTGAAAAATTGTTGTGTATCTGCAGGGTTGCCAGCAACATTATGCAGGACCACTTATTTAGCGGAGGGGAACACCCACAAGAGTGGTGGTAATGTGTGCGTCAGCAACGTCTTCACGCATACGTTACCACCACTCCTGTAGGTGTTCCCCTTCCGCTAAGTAAGTGGTCTTGCATAATGTTGTTGGCAACGCTGTGTATCTGTGTTAGCAGACCGAGGCGCTGGCTTTATTTCTCGGCTGCTATGACCCCCGTTCTATCCTTCTCTTTTACAACCCATCGACAGCGACAACGTAACCGCGAGCCACCGCGAGCATCGGAGAATACTGTTCGCTGAATACCTATACCTACTTACATCGTACAAATTAAATTTCAAACCGAGGTTCGATGCGACAGAATTTACTGAATACGTGTAACACTCTCTCCTTTTTAATCTTTTATTACTTACGAATTACCATTTGGGATTTTGGTGAAACTGGTATATGTTGTAGTCTTTAGTGATATATAAACGTATGTCATAGGTTTTTAAAAAATTTCACAATTGTGGAAATTGACTTTTTTTTCTCATTAAATTATAACTGTTGAACTAAGAAACAGATAAGAATGAGCTTTTGGGTGCTTACAGTGGGGAAATAAGAGTACCTAATAACAATTACGACACTTAAAAAAAAATTTTAGACCATTTATTTTGAAATTGTTCTGAACAAATGCAATTTTATACTACCAGGACACTATTTAAAAATTTGAAAAAAAATGAGGATATAGGGCTACTTGTGCTCTTTACGGACACGTTTTTAGAAACGCGGAGACTTTTAAATTGTTCGCATGCAAATTAATTGAATGTGACGCTGCGTCGCTGAGCACCGGCTCGTCTGGCTGATTGTGAGCCGTGCGTACTACAATATGGAACTATCTGTTTCTTTACTTCCTAACCTTGCGTGGCCTTGAAAATCATTGTATACCATATGGTTGAATTTTTCGAGCCGGTGCTGGGCGACACAGCGTCATATTCAATTAATTTTCATTTGGCCAATTTTAAAGTGTCCGTATTTCTGAAAACGGGTCCGTAAAAGGGACAAATAGGACTATACCCTTATTTTTTTCAAAATTTTAAATAGTGTCCCGCTATTAAATCATGGCATTTGTTTACAACAATTGCAAAATAAATTTTAAAAAATTTATTTTTTTCGTGAAATAATTTTTATTAGGTACTCTTATGTCTTCATTGTAAGCACCCAAAGGCTTATTTTGATCAGTTTGTTAGTTCAACAGTTATAATTTTTTTAAAAAAGTTAACATTATATATCAAAGAGCTGTAAGATCCACAATTTTTGACATTTTGAAAAATCCGTCGAGATATGCTTATTTATCCCTAAAGACTACTACATATCCAAGTTTCATCTAAATCTGAAATGTTACTCCGAAAAGTGTCCGATTTCGCATGGAATGACCCACGCATATCATTTCAGCTACTACAAATGCAGGGTGGAGGAGGTACCCCTTCCATGACGCCGACCGGACTACTGAAAATGCGCAGGCTGAATGCGCGTGATTATTATATGGTTGGCTCCTCAAAGTGACAGAAAATATAACCTATGTATATGCTATATGACAATAAATGTTTAGTGGCCATTTCGTTCTTTTACGCTACATTTGTGAACCTTTTATCACCTTTCCAAAACATTATTATTACGCCGCAATAGTATCTTTAGGAAATCGGGTATAGCATATAGGTTATATTTTCACTTCGAGGAGCCGACCACATAATAATCACGCGCATCCAGCCTGCGCATTTCCAGAAGCGGATTTTCTGTCCTCGAAGTGACAGAAAATATAACGTAATTGCTATACTGGATTTCCAAAAGATGCTGTTGCTGCGTAATAATAATGTTTTGGGAGGATGCTAAAAAGTTCACAAATGTTTCGTAAAAGAACGAAATAGCCATTAAACATTTGTTGTCATATAGCTTATAGTTAGGTTATATTTTCTGTCACTTCGAGGAGGCGACCACATAATAATTACGCGTATCCAGCCAGCACATTTTCACTAGTCCAATTCAACATCCAACAAATTTTATATATAATGTTTGTTCATAACTGCTTTCTCAATAAGTCTAAACTAAAAAACTTCATTTTCTGGGGACATCTCCTCATCTATTTTTCCTTTTCACTTATATTTCCTTACCACTAACGTAGAATATTGTAGCATAAGCACATTTTAAGTAATTAAAATGTACAATGAATTTTCTACGTTTGCAGTACCAGCCGACTATCCGTTTAAATTTTTATAAGTACAACGCAACAGCTGAGAATTTCTTTCCTTATTCAGAATAAAATACAGAAATAGCAAACAGCTCCCTTTCGCGTGCACCAGGCAGCGGCGTTTCTATGGGTAATACCATTTCAGTGAAGAAAAAACCTGCTGTAATACCGACCTGCCAAATCGGTCAGGTCACGTGACGTATCTACCCCCTTAAGCCAGGCGCGCAGTGGTAGCAATTTGTTGCGCGACAGTTTGGACGCTCACTAAAAATGCATTGATTTACGTGTAAATAAGCTCCTTTAACGATGTGACTGCAAAACATTTTGTTTTTTCTTCAGAAAGTGTTTTCGTTTTTAATTAAATATGCCAGATGTGAGAAAGATGCCACCAATATAGAAATTAAAATTTATTATCCATCATCAAGACACGCGCTCGAATTTCAAAACAAAACCACGCGTTGTCGTATTCCGTGCGAGAGAAGGTGGGCCATGCAGAGAAGATATTCCTGTGAAAAGGGCCTTTTCAAGACAAAGGCCATTTGGAAAGGATGCAGGCAGATTGGATAGGTTGGGACCAATCGGACTTAAAGGCCACCTTCTCTCCCACGGAATACGTCAACGCGTGCTTTTGTTTTGATATTCGAGCGCGTGTTTATACTCGAGAGATAAGGGATCTGTCTTTAATTAGTAGGGGGGAGGGGGGGGGGCGAAGCAGACGGGAATACGCGCAGTCAGCAAATTACATAGGTATTCCCTATCTTCCTGTGTCTCTCCGCGAGGCGTATTGATGTTGGATATTACTTTTTAGTTGCTAGTTCCCAAAAATTAATCAGGCTGGTCGGCCAGAGCATTTCTCCAGGGCGGTTTATGACCGTAGTGTCCCGCAAGTCGGCGGTAGAGAACGGTTTCCAACAGTTTTGAATAATTTATGACTTAGTTGGTTCTGCCTCGTAGCAGGCGTGAACTCGCGGTATCGGAAAAGGGAAATAGGAATGTTATGCATTTTCTTCTTTGTCTGCTGTCTATCTCGAAGCAATGGGTACATTGGCAGTAAAAGGACGGAGCGAGGGCTTTTGTGAAAGTGTACGATGGTTCGTTCGTTGCACTTCTGCGAAGCACGTGTGTTTCGCAAGTGTGCTGGCTTATTTTTACCTAAAGCCTCTTCTCCTGGTAGGAGATAACTCATAATGGAACGAGAGAAACTACTTTGGTGTAGAAGAAGTTGCTTGGAAAAATATATATATAATACAAAATTTTATGTTAAACGATTTTATTAAAAATGTAGTAAAAACTAAATTAAAATTCACTAAAAACTAAGAAATAATTATTTTCCGGTTTTGATGGTGTTAATATCACTTTAAATAAAATCGCGGGACACGATATTTCATAACAGGATATGAATCACCTTAATACAGAAGAAAACATCGAAATAAATTTGTTGTTAGAAAGTTTTCATTCGTATTAATGAAACAAAATATTTTAATTGCGGAATACAGATTGTAATGTGACATGAAATTGATAAACTGTAGGTGATGATGTTCCACTTGCCAACCGATTCTTCAACTTCTGGTTGTACATGGTGCCTCACGATTTTATTTAAAGTGATATTAACACCATCAAAATCGAAGTACAAGAAAATAATTATTTTTTAGTTTTTAGTGCATTTTTAATAAAATCGTTTGACATAATTTTTTATATATTTTTTTATAAAGTATATTCATAAGATTCGATAGAATCTTCATAAAATTTTGATTCGAAAAAGTGGCATGTTGAATTTTATCTCTATTCTTGGGATTGACGCCCACTATGCATTGGGACAAAAGCAGGCTCAGAGCTAAACGAGAATTCATTCGTTGTTTTCGATCGATAATTTCATATTTTCTCAAGAACGTTCCGAAAACATTTGTTTGCCAGCATTTCTACAGGGCAATCAAGAACGTGGTGCCGTCTTTAAGAATTTAAGACATTCTACAGTCTGACAATGAGTTAATCCGTATATTGCTCTGCCGGTGCGTAGTACGTACGATGGCTTCGGACCCGCACGTAGGTACAGCATTTCCTCGTTACGGGCTCGGTTTGGTGTACACGATACGGACTTTTCACTATCCCCACCATTACTGTCTCACTTTTGTCCGGCGAAGGCGAGCGAGCTGGAACGACAGCGAGCGAGAGGCACTGAAAGCGAGTGAGGACGGTACGAGACAGACGACGCATTGATGTTTTGTCTCGCTCCGTCTTTCGGACGCCTGACACTCTGTCCTCTGCGTGCGCGCTGGTCGCAACCAGCACCCTTACCGTGAGCCGGGCCTGCGTCAAGATTTTGCGAAGCGGTTTTCGTGCTCACGGTAAGCGCTTGCGATCATCGTGCACGCAGTGTTCCATCTCGCTCCCCCCTTCGGCCAGAAAGAAGCAAGAAACGAAAAATCGGAATTAGGGCTTTGTTCACGATACGGACTCAACGCCGGTCCCGACCAGCGAGCCGCTAACGAGGAAATACTGTACTGTTGTTAACCGCCGCGCCGACTCGCGGGTCAATGTGGTCATAAACCGCGACCCTGGCGAGACCTTCTGGCCGATCAGCCTGATTAAGTTTTGGGAATCAGATGTGGCATTTTCCTCCACTAACAAAATAAGATGTTATTATGTCAGGTAAAAAAAAAAATGCTTTCTCGACACCGGAGTAGAAAACTAAATTATTCCAAAGAAGTATCCATACACAAGCCGCGTGGAGAGATTTGGTATTATTTTAATCGGGGGAACGCCAGGAATCCATTAGTGTCACTTCCCTTTCGATATGAAGATGAAAAGATTTTCTTAATACGCTGAAATGAATATTTCGCCCTCGGCTGCGCGGCGCCGACTTCGAATCGCTGCGGTCGACCCAGGATTCATACCTGTTTCAGAAATAAAATAATTTTTTATCCTTTATTGTATCGATATGGAAGTGACACCAATGGATTCCTTATGTTTTTCCGATGAAAATTATACGAAATTTCATGCAAACCGGATTATTATTAACGAAGTCAACTTGAAATGATATAAATGAATTTTTCATGGAATTTCCTTCATTATGGTCCGAATTACGTCGTTCTTGGTGTCGGTTTCATCGGCGAAACATAAGAAATTGATTGGCGTTGATTTCGCAAAGATCTGATGAGAAATGCGGAAATAAAATTTGGCGTGGCACTGCGGGGTGTTGTCCTCGCCACGGAGTACCAGACGGTAACTCTTGGACAGGCGTCGCGGTGGATCACCCTGTAGACCAGGGGTGCACACTAAGTCTGCCCTAGGGCAGTCGGTGAGCCCTCGAGCTGGACCGTGGTATGCTCATCCCCACTCCTCGGTATAATGTCTCGTGGTGGGGAACTCTATGACTGCAAAGGCCGTATGCCTGTTACAACTACGAGCATACTCGCGATAAATATACAAGCCCAAACGAAAACGTACAGAATTTTATATTATATTCAGAAAGTTAATTTTAACAAATTCGCATACGTAAATTTGAGTATTTGCAGTTGAAGATATCTAATAACATATATGTGATATATACATATACAGTGGGCCACAAAAGTATTCGGATACTTATAAAGTTGGTCCAATATTAGATCCATACGTGAATATACATATATTTCTATGTATAATTTGTTAATATTTATTAATCGTGGATTCATTTTTCTTCAATTTGAAACCTTGAGTACAGAGATTGGAATTATAATACTCAATACATTTCTTTTAAAAATTCCCCAAAGTGTGCCTTACTTTCGGAGCGTCAAACTCTGGAAACCCCTGCGGCAGCCTGTGACGCTCCGCTCCCACTACTCCAACCGCTCCCCACTCCGTTGGCGGACTCGCTTGTTCTTGAACGAGCTCGGAGCTCAAGCTCGAGCTCAGCTCGAACTCGAATGTGCGCTCGCGCCCGGAATTGGGGGTCCTGTGCACCCCTGCTGTAGACCCTTTAAAGTGTTCGAACCCATGTGGAGCCCTAAACGCTGCGCGGTTGGAGTCTGGCCGCCGGCCGCGGCTAAGAAACTTGACCTTTAACGGCCTACTTGATCCGCCCTGCCGTAAGCGATGCAGATAGAAAAATTTGCATTCGAGGTTTTAAAATTTGTTTAGCGTGATTACGTATGATTGCAATCTGGCAACAATGCTCCATTTTGTCATATGCGCGGTATCTTCGTTTAAACGAATTTCTCGGAAATGTAGGTATATGTACAGTACTTTTTAGAAGATCAGTGTCTGTGGGGTTTTTTGGCCAACGGTTCCGAATTTAAACTCAGATTTTCGAAATCGGAGATGGCGTATCCAATATATCGAAAAAAAATTTCAGAAAATGAGTTTATTGGGATGAAAAGCGTATAAGTACGTATAGATTTTCTGGGTGCTATCTTATTTAAGGAGTAGGATTTGTGCTTCTGGAAGTAAATTTTTTATTTTATGTTTATATACTTGTCTTGAGCTGGAAATATATGGATCGGAAGATATTAAAAGAAAATGTATTATGTACTTGTTTGTTCGTGTAGGTATCGATTTACGTGTATTATTTTCTCTACACCTCTTAATATCTTTGTTCCTCGCCTCTTGTGCCTCTTTCAATAACACAAGAGGCGTAACATTCAATAGCCGTTTCTTATAGATTTTCGTGCCCTGAAAACGAATCCGTAAACCATTTGTCGCCATCACCCTCAGTTTTTGAGAAATTCAATTTTGAAAAAAAAATGAAAATTTTCAACTTTGAACATCTTTTGTGTCGAAACGGTAATACTTATTCGGATGCTTGTTGCGCCAAATTATTCTATGAACCCTCCCGAATACAACGATATAAGTTATTATTGCACTATAAACATTTAAATATATTTAAACATCGATCAAAGGGAAAAGGACACCCGAAATGCACCCATTTTTGAAGATATCTGTGAATTTATTTCCAAAACTAAGGGTCTAGGAGAAAATCTGACTATTCCACGAGATGCAGCAGACATTTTTCCATCGGAAAGCATCAACACAAGTGGTAAGTCATGTTTTGTTTTTAACAGAGAAACGAAATAGTTTGGCAAAACGCGGGGTGCCGACAGTGCAGTCAACGGCGGCGCGCGATCCACTGCCGCTCAGCGTGATACAATCGCTTAACGCGTGTGATTACCACTGTCGGCATCGCGCGTTTTGCCAAACTATTTCGCTTCTGTGTTAAAAACGAAACGTGACTTACCACTTTACTCTTTTAATTATTTCGTACCCGGCTGTCAACTCTTTTTCTTATAACTTTATTCTTATATAAAAGAAAGATTTTGTATACCAAGCCTTTATCGATGCACGGCCTTTTTAATTTCAACGCGCTAAGTAGTTTCTTACGTAATTTAAATCAAATTTTGTCTTGTTCTTGTTAAATTTACTTGCTTCTTAGCTATATGAAATTTTGTATTCATGAATTACATATATCGATAAACACAAAGAGTGATGTAAACAATTTAACGCTCGCCCGGAACACATAGGGTGACACTATCTTACAGTTACTAAGGTCGAAGCCAGATATATTGGCCGGTGAATTCGTTTTCGCGAGCAGCGATCGAGGAGAAATCAACCACCACCACCTGACGATCGTGGATTTGTCAGTTGGAATTGCGTGGTTCCCGAAGGGTATGGTTGTGTAACGGGAACGCTGCTCGGCTCCACCTGAACCTAGCCGTTTGGCTGTTATTTATTCTTAGCGTAATAGTTGTGTGCGTTACAAAGCTATGCGTAAACCAATACGAGATGAAGCTATCGAGAAAGAATCAATGTTCTGACCAATAAAGCTCCTGAATTTTTTCGGAGCTAACGCACACCTATTCTGATGTGTGTATTTCTACGCTGACAGCTCGCTTTGGCCTATACGCCAGAAGCTTGGCACTATCCCCACCACTTCTGGTTCACTCTTGTTCTGCGAAGGTGAGAGCTAGATGGAACGAGAGCGATTCAGAAAACGTTGAGAAAAGGAGCACCGAGGCAGGCAAACAGTGTGGTGGGAGAATACCCCTCACGAAACTCACCGGCCAATATATCTGGGTTCGACCTTAGATCCAGGGACTTTTGAGCTCTCACGGTGTACCCCCACGGTGTACGCGTACCACACGTTGGAAAACACTGCACTATAATATAATATATTTAAGAACTATAAATTGCGAATTGCGTACCACAACTTACAATTAGCATATCCTTCAGGGATTACAGAATGTGTAACATTAAGAATGTGACACTTTCACATCTTAACAACGAACTGTGGTATGGAATGTTTTTATCTTAGACACTGTTTTTACTCTTAAAACTCTTCCCCTTTCGATCTTGACATCATGCAATTAAGTTAAGTATATTTTCTCTAGTCATTGTCATATAGATCGTATCCAAGGTTATTTATATTTCTGCATGGCTTCATACCATACATAGTGAATATTATTCTGTGATCACATTGGAAAAATAATGAAAAAAAATTATTGTATAAAGAAAATAATGATTGTTTGAAGAAACAATTTTCTAACATTATGTTCTATGTATATGCAAATGGTTCATTGACCGGAAATTTGTATATTTATAACCCAATTGTAATATAAAGTTAGATGCCTTCATAGCGTGAACTCTGTACGTATCGGAACTTTCTGTTTACTTGTCTTATCTAATACCGGAATGGTTCACAACGAAAACTGAAAAAGAAATTTTCTTTCTAAACTTATCCATCCACTTTTCCATTATGATGCTGATTGTATAGGTATAACCATTTCATTTATCTAGGAAATATACCTAGGTATACGACAAACACAAGTACCATTTTAGAAACATACAAAAGTAGATGCTTCTACAGTTCCAAAAATGGAAAGGTAGACCATATCTTTTACTTTCCGCTGGAACTGGGTCTGGAACTGTTGCAATGGATGATATAGAATTTATATTGACATTTCCTAAAATGGCAAATAAGACAAAACGTTATGCACATTCTTATTTATTTCCAGATAATATTTTGAAAGGTATAATACCAGCGGCCATGGCCGTGATGGAGACACCGGTTCTCGTTTAAAAGGTGGTTAAGTATCTGGGAGTCCATATCGACTATCTGCTGAGGGGTAACAGACATACGGACATGCAGCTTGTAAAGGCAAACAGAATGTTCCTGGCCAATAGTAGAGACTTCAGAACTAAATACCTATCGCCAAAAGCAAGGACCATTCTATACATGTTGTTAGTCAGACTTATCATCACATACGCAGCACCCATCTGGTGGAATTTTAATCACACCGCTGGGGAAAAAATGAGATGCTTGGAATGCAAATGCCTAAGAGCTTGTCTGGAGATGTACAGATCACAGTCTTCGGACTGGCAACACCTCGTTAAAAATAAGACGCTTTATGATAAGGCGGACATACCGCGTATCGATCTGTTCACCCTCAGACTCACTAGAGACTACTATATCAAACTTCCGCCGATCGACAATGAGTATACGAAAGCCATTTCTGGGCAGGACGATATTGCGGCTCCTAGACAACTAGCGACCGGGTACGTTGCACCACAAACGTTTATGTTCTGCGACAAAATGGGCCGGATCCAGAACAGTAAAAACGTCCCGCGTATTTACCACTGGCGTAGGAACAATGCTAATAAGCGCATTGCGGTCGACCAGAACAGAAACATATTTGATAGAAACATGTATAGATATTCTACTGTACAGTATTTCCTCGTTAGCGGCTCGCTGGTCGGGACCGGGGCGCGTACTGGGGAAAGATGGGTGACCACCTGTCTCCCGGTGCGCCGCTGTTGCTGGGATCCGAAGGAGAGAGGAGGGAAAATGACTAATGTTCGTTGGGCAATGTAAGTAAAATGCTTGAAACGCCATCCTGTGTAAATAACACAGGAAAAACAAAAATACAATACAAATACAAAAAATATAATTTGAGTTTAATGCGCTTTTTCTAGTTTATTGATATTTTGAAGGTTTTGTGCAATTGTTATGGCGTGTCCTATTCTGTTATATTGTACCCTTACGGCTGTTAAACAGTAATCCAGATTTGGGGCACACTGTAACAATTATGTGATCTCGGAAAAGTGTAAAATTGATTAGCTTTTAAGGATAACTGTTAACATCTGCTAGTTCTGATTTGATGGACCAAGACTGTTGATTGTTTAAGTCCAAAAGAAAAGATGATTTATTATACATTCTGTTGTCTGCAATCATTATAAACTTTTTTGTTACACTCTACCCCACCTGACCCTAGACAGGTACTAGAGCTGTTGATTCCCGGGAGATCGGGTACCCGGGTACTCGTGAGATACCCGGGAAGAGAAAAATTTCCCGTGTAGGCGCTACCCGGGTAAACTACCCGAGATACTCGATACACCCGAGATCTCATAGAGTACCGTTCTATAATTATTATTAATAATTATTAAATAATAATAATATCAAATTTCATGTAAATCGGACTATTTTTGACGAAGTGAATTCGAAATTATGCAAAACATTTGTTCATAGAATTTCCTTCATTATGGTCCGAATTGCGTCGTTCTTGATGTTATTTTCATCGGAGAAACATAAGGAATCAATTGGCGTCGTTTTCGCAAAGATCTGAAATTCAAAACTGGAGATTTCTCACTTCTTAATGGGTATTCCTGTCTTCGCGAGGATCGAAGCCTTCGACCTGATGGTCATTACGCTCAATGTGGTTCCCATTGGACAAATGTTTTGCATAATTTCGAATTCACTTCGTCAAAAATAGTCCGATTTACATGAAATTTGATATTATTATTATTTAATAATTATTATTGTCGTTCGTCGCTCGTCGTTCGTCGTTCGTCGTTACCTCCTCCATGGCACGGTTTATGGGATCCGCGGTATAGTAATAATAGTCAGGAGCCTTCGACTCAAAAAGGGATCTCGGATCCAATGGCCGTTGTGGTACACGAAAATTATTTTCGTCGGAAAAACATAAAGAAACCATCGGTGTCACTTCCATATTGATACGATAAAGAATAAAGAATTATTTTATTTCTGAAACAGGTATGAATCCTCGGCCGACCGCGGCAAATCAAGGTCGACCCCCCGCAGTCGAGGGTGAAAATGTGATATATTCATTTCAGTGTATTAAGAAATTCTGTATTCTTCATCGTATCGGTATGGAAGTGACACCAACGGATTCCTGTCGTTATCCCGATTAAAATTATACTAAAAGTCATGAAAATCGGACTATTTTTACACCAACAATACAATGATAAGAAGAGTAGATTTTTTTTACCACACTCTCCTATTTTCGTGAGCAGGGAAAAGATTAAATAAACATAAAATTGGACGGAAATATTAGAGGGGTTAAAGAATCGAATAAAGCGAAGTGATAAGAAAAAAGAGCAAAAGCCGGAATAGTCACGAACAGGAATGACCTGAAGGTCGTTTACAATTTTTTTATGTTATGTATGTTACGGAGGTCTGCCACGCAGATATGCAGTTGGAGCGCTCTAGCTGGTAAGTTACTGTTAGGCACGTAGAGAAAATTACAATAGTGAACGAAAGCAAACGTTGGACGGTCAATTGCTGCGGCCGCACACGAATCTACTGTTACGATGTAAGAACTTTGAAGAAGGTCAATCCTGTGACAAACTTTAAATTTATTAAAGGATAATGAGATACAATCTGAAAATCTGATCGCCCGCTCCCGTTAGCGGTCCGCTCCGCTGTTACGCGTATTTGTTGTACCCCCTCTCCATCACCGAGGGTAAAGGACCCAATTACTGACACTTTAAGCTTTGACTCTGACATTATCTTATAGTTTTGCACTTATAGACTAAAAGTATATGTTGTTCTTGTTATTTATTATTGTTTAATATGTTTACTTGATGAAAAAAATTTGGTGGATCTTAAAACTTTAATTTTTATGTATAAATTCATCAATTTCGAAAATATATTTCGGGATCTATTACTGACACCCTTAAAATGTATTTGTCTGAATTACTGACATCTCAATTACTGCTACCTAACCTAATACTGTTTATCTCATTTTAAGGTTATGTCGCTTCATGTACACGAGCATCTACTGCTATGACAGTAATACCAAAATGCTTGAAACGCTTGTACCAATCACTTCCACCCAATTAATAAATAAGCAGACCTAATGAATCGTTGAATGCCAATCGTTATTACTTTCTATAATGCTTATATTGTCTAAAACATTATATTTTGTTCTTAATATTTAATAGCTTAAATATTACAATTACAGCATTTTCTTTAACGTCTTGTTTTGTCGTTTGCTAGTAAGGAAATCATCGTTTTCACTCTCCTAATACCCGCTTAAAATGTTTGATCTTTCCATCCAAATTAACGAATAAAAAATTAAGTGCTGCTTTTTGTATCATATAAATTACAGTTTCAATTGTATACTAAATTTTTTTTATGTATCATTTCACAAGATTTATTCTTTATTTTAAGTAAACCAGCTTAGGGTGACAGTAATTGGGTAGATGGCAGTAATTGCGTCCTTTACCCTATGCCACCAAATTCGATCACAATTTCAAATTGCACATTCTCATTTTGCCACTGTCATATTCACTTCAGCCATTGAACCTAGTCGAAGCCTGAATAAATGAAACAATATCATCCGCCACCACAATTTTGTGTTAATTTAACCCTTTCACTGCTGA
The DNA here is from genome assembly GCF_050908995.1 of Andrena cerasifolii. Taxonomy (NCBI): domain Eukaryota; kingdom Metazoa; phylum Arthropoda; class Insecta; order Hymenoptera; family Andrenidae; genus Andrena; species Andrena cerasifolii. Next base: position 3,269,885 of record NC_135120.1, read on the forward strand.
CTAAAATAAAAGAGTGTGGTACAAAAATGCCTATTCTTTTTATGATTTGTATTGTTTGTCTAAAAGTGGTCCGTGTTTGGTGTTATTTTAATCGGAAAAACATAAGGAATCGATTGGCGTATTTAAGGTACCTATAACTATTCAAATTTTCAAATCCCTTCCGCCTACAAAAAAATAACATACATACGCTATGGAATGTTTCCGCTATGCGCTTTCCAATCCTTACAGGTTTTGTACGTAACCATTTTTTAGACAATTTAGATAATTTAGAAGTTATTTATGATGTGCGAGATTAGTGGACCACCATATATATTTTCTGGTGTTAAGGGGTTAGGCCACCCTGACATGCTCGAAACTAGATGATTTTTTTTGCAGATACTATGAGGTTGAAAATTATTTCTTTATTTCTTACGTGTAGAGCATCTATTAGTGCATATATTGTATAAATACTGTACAAAAATATTAAAAAATGGCCCAGTTATTTGTTATCCCGTGAAACTCCTCCGCGAGGGCGGTGTATCAAATATATCCAAAACTATTTGTCCGATTTATTTCAAGCTTAGTACACATACTCTTAATGGTATTATCTGAAATGTAGCATATCATTTTTTAAAGGGATAATACATGTTTTACGTTTGCCGTGTTAAGCAAACAATTTAAAACATACGATGAACAATAAATAGCTTCTTCATTAAATATACTGTAATGAATATTTTACCCTCGACTACGGGGGGCCGACCTCAATTCGCTGCGGGCGGCCGAGGATTCATACCTGATTCAGAAATAAAATAATTCTTAACTCTTTATCGTATCGATATGGAAGTGACATCATACCAAATTTCATGTAAATCAGACTATTTTTGACGAAATGAATTTGAAATTATGCAAAACATTTCTTCATGGAATTTCTTTTATTATGGTCCGAATTACGTCGTTCTTGGTGTTATTTTCATCGGAGAAACATAAGGAATCGACTGGTGTGATTTTCGCAAAGATCTGATGAGAGATTCGGAAATCCTGGACATTTCTCACATCTTAATGGTATTCCAACCCCTTCGAGAGTTGAACGCCATCAAATTCGGTGAGGTACCACAGGGGGTTGACCTCGCCACGGGGTGTCAGACGGCATCTCTCTGACAGGCGTGCGCTCCAGAATCACCCTCTGTACTGGGTAAGTTGTCGGATATCTCGAGTATCTCGGGTAGTTTATCTGGGTAGCGCCTACCCGGAAATTTTCCTCATCCCGGGTATCTCGGATACTCGGTCCACAGCTATAGCTCTACTAGGTGCCATTGGTACGTGTAGATTTCGTAAAGATTAAGCAACCATATGCGTTTATTTAAAATAAAGCATAAATTATAAGTTCTAAAATCTTAATTTATAATGAAAAAAGGAAAGTTATATAAGTATTAGTAAATAATTATGAAACGTGTTTTCTCTGTAACAATTGTGGTAACAATACTTCATTTATCATTTCTATTGCTTTTTTGTTATTTAATGTTGTTAATATCACTTCCCATGCAAACTAAAACGATTAAAAAGTAGTATAAAATGGAAAGTATGCAAAAGTAGTGAGAAATGCTGATGTTATGAGTTTCTGCGAAATCGCATACACAGCGCACCCCTGTGATTATGTATTAATAACAACCAAATTTGCGAAAATACGCAGCCTATTTTTACAGAGCTAGGCTGTTAGTAGCTACTTTCGAATAGTCCTATCTAGAGCTCGGAGGAACGCGGAGCTTTTTTGTAAACCTAAAACGGTTAATGAAAATTTGAAATACTTAGTAGCTCCATTTTGAGTTGTATAGTCGGATTACGGTAAAGTGTCTTCGAAAAGTATTTATGTCACAAATAAGCTGAGACTATACACATTCGAAATACACGCGGTACAAAATTATACATATCTACAGAAATTCAGAAAAAACTGACATTCTGATAAGAAAATTGGCACGATTCCCGTTAGAATATGAAAGGTCAACTTCAGATCAATTTTTCTTTATAATTAACATGAATATGACATATCTGATTGCATGGTTAGATACTTTGGTCCATTGGCTATCAGGTGATAGAGTGATGGATACACAAAAATACAACTTTTATTTTAAGGACTTTTTTAATATTAATATTGAGACGCGGTCACCGTCGTTGAGGGGTTAATTAAGTATTAAGGTGGGTCGAAAAAATCAAATTTTCGAAACTCGAAACACCCTAGTGCGGAAAACTTATGTCTGGGGAAGACAAATGGTGGCAAATTTTTTTTTTGAAATCGGTCAATATTTGGCCGGGCCCAAACAGGGTCAAAGTTTATCATTTTTTACCAAGTTTAGCAACTTCTGTATATTTTCATAAAATTTGCATATTTCACTGTTGAGCATCAGAAAATATTATTTAAGGGGACTAGACAGTCGAAAAATCGATTTTTTATTGCATTTTCCGAAAGTACTATCTTTTCTCAATAAAATGCCGCTTGGTTTATAGTAAAATTTGCAAAATTGTAGATTTGGCAGCTAAAAACGTTAAGCGGCAACCTATAGCGTCGCCTTTGCCCAGAAACTTCAAATGCGTTTTTCTCGAATATTTTTTTCTCTTCATTTTTTCCTGATTGCGAGCGAATTGAGGTTCAAATCGACTTGGAAAAAATTAGAGGATGTGTAGAACATGTGCCCTTTCGGCGCAAACCTCTGATATGGTCCGTAAAAATCCGGTGACTTCTTAATTTTTTTTATGAAAATCTCAGATTTTTACGAACCATATCAGACGTTTGCGCCGAAAGGACACATGTTCTACACATCCTCTAATTTTTTCCAAGTCGATTTGAACCTCAATTCGCTCGCAATCAGAAAAAAATGAAGAGAAAAAAATATTCGAGAAAAACGCGTTTGAAGTTTCTGGGCAAAGGCGACGCTATAGGTTGCCGCTTAACGTTTTTAGCTGCCAAATCTACAATTTTGCAAATTTTACTATAAACCAAGCGGCATTTTATTGAGAAAAGATAGTACTTTCGGAAAATGCAATAAAAAATCGATTTTTCGACTGTCTAGTCCCCTTAAGCGCATAAACACGTGAAATAGTGTTTTACATATATTGTCGCGAGGCGGAGTGTTTATGTGTTCCTATTTTGGGACGTAACGCGGTTTGTAGTGAAATAGGAACATTCCAACAGCCATTTTGATCTGCAATATTCAATAGCCATTTCTTATAGATTTTTGTGCGCTGAAAACGAATCCGCAAACCGCTTGTCACCATCAGCCTCTGTTTCCAAGAAATGCGATTTTGAAAAAAAAATGCACATTTTCAACTCTGGACATCTTTTGAGTTCAAACAGTAATAGTTATTCGGTTGCTTGTTCCGCCAAATTATTCTATGAATCATAAACATTTAAATAAGTTTAAACAACGATCAAAGGAATAGGTCACCCGAAATGCACCAATTTTTGCAGATATTTTTCTATATATTTCAAACAGTAAAGGTGTAGGAGAAAATCTGACTACTCCACGCGATGTAGCAAACATTTTACCACCGGAAGTCATCAACAGAAGTGGTAAGACACGTTTTGTTTTCAATACAGAAGCCAATAGCGGCGGGCGTACCCACTGCCGCTCAGTGACAGAATCGCTTAAATGCGCGCGACTACCACTGTCGGCGCCGCACGTTTTGCCAAACTCTTTCGCTGCGGTATTCAAAACAAAACATGACTTACCACTTGTGTTGATGCTTTCCGATGGAAAAATGTCTGCTGCATTGCATGCAGTTGACAATTTTTCTCCTAGGCCCTTAGTTATGGAAATAAATTTAAAGATATTTGCAAGAATGGGTGCATTTCGGGTGTTATTTTCCCTTCGATCATTGTTTAAACATGTTTACACGTTCATAATGCAGTAATAACTTATATCGTTGTATTCGGGAGGGTTCATAGAATAATTTGGCGGAACAAGCAACGGAATAACTATTACTGTTTGAACTCAAAATATGTCCAAAGTTGAAAATTTACATTTTTTTTTTTAAACCAAATTTCTCGAAAACAGAGGGTGATGGTGACAAACGGTTTGCGGATTCGTTTTCAACGCACAAAAATCTATAAGAAATGGCTATTGATTCTTACACATCAAACAGGCTGTGGAATCGGCTCTTGAATCAATGAAATATGTTTCTCCTTCACTACAACCGCGTTATGTCTCAAAATAAAAATACATAGATACTCCACTTCCCGTCAATATATAAAACACAATTTCAGCTGTTAATGTGCTTAAATAATATTTTCTGATCCTCAACTGTGAAATATGCAAATTTCTCGAAATTATATGGAAGTTGAGAAACTTGATAAAAAATTAAAAACTTTGACCTCGTTTGAGCCCGGTCAAATATTGAACGATTTCAAGAAAAAAATTTGCCTCCATTTGTGTTCCCCAGACGCAACTTTTCCGCACTAGGCTGTTTTGAGTTTCGATAATTTTATTTTTTTGGCCCACCGTATTAAGTATGTTCCACTAACGCGATAACCCTACAAATTTTATACACGTTGGATAGTTAGATAATAATGTATTATAATAAAGGGTTGTTTTCAAAAATCACCCTCTAATATGTTGTTATTTTGTCACTTTTGTTTCATTTAATTATCTTAAGCAGTAACCGAGAAAAAAAATGATAAAACTAAGAGCGCTTATCCCCATATTATCGTTAAACGGGGGGGTTAGAGATCTGAAGTTTCGCGGAATGGTGTTTCAGGTGACAAACATTGTTTAGTAAACAATATCAACAAAATTTGTCACGGGGCTGTTTGTCCACGCTTACCTTAGTTGGATTAGCCAGGAAAATGAGTTGAGGCACATTTCGTGATCCAAGAGTTTACCGTTCGAAAATTTTTAGGCAACAGACAAATACACAAACAAACTTTCTGCTTTATATATTAAGATAAATATGTTTTTCGGACTAATATTTTTCTGAACGTTCTTCGCTACTGCCACGAGTAACAATACATTAAGAAGTAAATTGTGTATTTATAATTTTGCAGTTGAATTCTCTGTTTACTGTCATCTAAAGTGTTAGACTCGTTAGAAAGTTTTGTCGTTTTTTCCAGCCATATATCTCCTGCACTTTAGTAATGTTTGAAATCTTTATTTGGAAATCCCAAATGGTTTGATTTTTATTACCCTGCCCTGAAGTATAAAAGTAATCTGAATGTGGGTGTCTGTCATTAGTTTATCGTTAAAAGTTTAATAATAAACATGTTAGTGCATAAGATACATTTGCGGCTCTGTATCCTTTACGAATACCAACGTGGAAGTAACGCTACTTTCGCGGCAGAAAACTCGTGTACCGTTTTTGGAGATAACATTGTAAAGGTTAGAATAGTGCGAAGGTGGTTTGTAAAATGTAAAGGTGGGGATTGAATCCTTGAAAATGAACCTCGTTCGGGACGGCCGTCGAAGATTGATAATGACGTTCTGAAGACATTACTACAAAGCAATCCCTATTCAACATCATCTGATATTGCTAAAAAGTTTAATGTTTCACATTTATCTGTACCTATCAAATCACGTCACACCCCACGGCGATAAGCAAAAAAAACTACAGAACTTTCAGACAAAGCTAATATATGTATTAATCAAGATTTATAGTGATGCTAACTATAACATTCGTTTAATGTGTAAAATGTTTTATATCTGGGTTGAACAGGCACACATGTGGATAATTGCGTATTGTCATTTAAGGGGGTATTTTGGTCTGACGGGTAAAAAAAATCGATTTTTTTTTTGCATTTTCTATAGGTACATTATATGGGTAACACGTGTGCAAAGGGATTTTTTCCAATTCGTATTATTTGCAGAGCTACAGGGTGCAGAATAGGTAGGTATATGGCGCACTCACTGAGCGGGACGGGCGACGTATAACAGTTTTGTTCCTGGAAGTGTATTTCGACAAAGTTTCGGCGGACTGTTCTTTCTGAGGGCGGTGGGGGGGGGGGGGGTGCATTTCTGTATCTTTTAAAACACAAAAATCGACCATTTGGTTATAAAGAGGCCGTTACTCTCCTAGGTCACCTTTCTGTCTAAATTGTACGCAAAACTTTAAACGCGTTTTTCTCGAAACCATGTTTTTCGAACCGGTGACCATGATATTTCAAGATCGGCTGGACCAACTCAATCCAAGTTTTGCATATATTATCAGCACACATGTGGCTATCGTCCCTACCAGAATTATGGTAAAATATTTTTTATTTAAACTTTCACAGACCTTTAAAGTTGCAAAATTGTGCGAAAATCGAAACTTAATTTTCAAACCGCCGCCATTTGCTTAATTTTCAATATTTGTTTATCACTCTGGTAGGAACGATAGCCACAGTCATACAGATAACGGATCTCTTTTCATTTGTTGTTATAGATCACTAGAACGAGCCCAATCATGGGCACCGTGACACCCTGGTTTTTTTCACCATTACTTTAAAGCAGTCAACTGCGTTTGATTTTAATTTTTTTCTATTGACAAAATTTGTACAGATAGTTCAAATATCAGTAAATATGTAGCAATAAACTAAATAATAATAAAATTGATGGGTTCTTCGTAAAAAAATCCGAAATAACGCGACGAAAACGACTCGTCAGACCAGAATACCCCTTTAAAGAAATTAAAGAGTCAATTTATTATTCCTACCCTTTCCGATCCAGAGAAAAATTAACTTCATTGCACGATGTCCCAATTGCGACTAAACAATTCATAAATAAGATAGAGATATTTGCACTTAATTTCACACATTGCACATTTGCTTGAATTAGTAGTGGTACGATATACCTATTTACTTCAGTTTTAATGGAAGGAGGGGTAGTGTAAAATTCAATACCTGTTCTGTTTGCTCTTTATTTACTTTTTATATTCAATAAAAAATAATTGGAATTTGAAAGTTTCATCGTAAAATGTTTGTAATATGTTTACTACATTATTATATTATAATATACTATTATATTTGTGCTGTATGCATTTGCATTGTATAATAGTATATGTATTATCTATATCTATTTACATTCAAACGTTTCTTTATCATCAGCAGGTTTGGACCTTCGCCCACGACTCTATTGTAAAAAAAATTGAAATCGCAAAGTGTCATACACTTTCCAAACATGCTTAACAATTTCATCGTATTAAAAAAATATGTATTACTTATGTCTGAATACGCAGGGTCAGTCGCCTAACAGTAAAATAAAATAATTTCATTACTTTTAATGATACGAGTAAATATCTGTATTGGGAAGCCTTTTAGGTGGCAAATTGCACAGCACAAAATATTGTTTTTCAAGAGATCACATTTTTCGAAATTTCAGATAAGGGAAAGTCCTACACTATTGATGAAGAAATAAATAAATACTATTGTCCTGAGCAACGTATTCCGGTGACGTTCTTTTTTCAGTATTACCAGAGTCTTAAGACGTTTAACGTTTACGCTGGTTTTCCGTACGACAAAAGTTATTTTTCATAGCTGATTTCTTATTTTTCAGGTAATTAAATAATTCTGTCATATTACGTACATTATTTTTAGACTATTAGGTATACATAAATGCCCCGTTTTTTTTTTCAATTTGCTTTGTACATTACACATCAAACCTATAACTTTTTTACGTGCTTGTCGTGCAGTATCGGCCTCCTTATAATCGTACAGTACCGGCTAAATTTTTTTACTTTTCTTCTTCTTTGCTACTCTGCAGAAAAATGTCCGAAATTAAACAGAAAAAAAGGAAAATGGACGCAGAACGATGTGAATGCGGCTGTGAAAATGCTACTATAAAACAAAAATGGACTAAACTAAACTTAAACTAGGCTTTGGTGAACAAGTCACTGAGTGCATCATTTGTAAAGAATCATTCAACGAAGATTTGGTGCAGCGCATCAAATGCAAGGGCTGGACTCGCGAGGACTGTACAGACCAAGAAAATATCGATTATTTTACCTGTGATATTTGTAGACGTGCCTAAATAAATGTTCTATTGTATTTTTAAATGTTTTTACTAACATTATTAATTACTTAGACCTTAAAATCTACTAAGTAGTTGGACGACAATTTTTCATTCGCTGCGAATTACAACTTTTTTAATCCAGCAAATAATTAATCTTTATGATAAAATTTAAGACAAAAGGATTAGTCCCCTTTTATTAAGCACAATTTGTACTACAAATCACTTTGTGAAATCTGATTTTTACCAACAATAGCCCAAGTTATAGTACAAAAGCTTTGAGTGGCGGGTACTGCAGGACTCCCCCCTACAGTGGTATTTTTCTAAATTGCTTTACGTATTATATATAGGTACCGCAGCCTTACAGTCGATAAAATGCGAAATTCAACCACGTACGACATATTAATATTCGTTTGTCACCATTTAAAGTCAGAAACATAGGAATATTGTCGGTATGTTTTATTTAACCGTATATTCCTTATTATTGTGCACGAATAGAATACTAATGTGTTTGAAGTGGTAACTCTTAACCTCTAAACATTATTCGCGGGTAAAATTTTCACGAAATATTCTACATTTTTCAAAATTTTATCCATACTATTCCTACGCTATGTGATAATACATTGACCCATATCTTCAATGCAAATTTTCCATTCATCAAATATAACATTTTTAAATTGAGATTAAAAGGATACGTAAAACAATGGATGAATAACTGTGACTATAAAATGCTTATGAACAACAGATACTGCAACGATGGTGTACGAATATATGGTGAATGTTTTTTTAAGGGGACATTCTACTCTCTCGGCCGATGAAATCGGCCACTTTTCGGTGATGGTTTTTATAATGAAATAAACACTTAACGTTTTCGAATTTCGGGGGGTATATTGTACCACTTCTGAAATACAAGAAAAAATCTTTGTTGTTTGTTTATTTCATTTGTTTACATAATTATTTCGCAGTGAAGTTGGCGTTTTCAGAATTGCTCGCGGTTGAAATTTCGGACGACTGGATCATCGGAAATGAAAAAACCAAACATATTTCTAATTCGCAGGAGTATGGTTATCTCGCTTTCCGCGAAAGAACAACTTTGGATCAAAATTATTAAAATGAGAGTCGATCAAAGTTGAAAGTACCGAAAAGGGCGTTTCTTTTCTGTTTAGTAGATATAAAATGTGGGAAAATATTAAAAAAATCTTAAGATATTTGTGGTTAGCGAGATAGCCATACACCTGCAAATTAAAAATATGTTTGTTTTTTTTTATTTCAGATGATCCAGTCGTCCGAAGTTTCAACCGCCAGCAATTCTGAAAACGCCAACTTCACTGTTTAAGTAAACAAGTAAAATAAACAAACACTAAAGACTTTTCCTTGTATTTCAAGAGTGGTACAATATACCCCCCGAAATTCGAAAACGTTAAATGTGTATTGCATTATAAAAACCATCACCGAAAAGTGGCGGATTTTTCGATCGAGTGAGTAAAATGTCCCCTTAAAATATGGTACATACAGTCGTCGCACTAATACACGAAATCATGATTTGGTAAGAATTTTTCCGTATGAGATCATCCGAAGATCAGCATATTATATGTATATGGGTGAATTTCTCTTCATATTAGCTATAATATACTGACGATGAAAATATGCTATCTTATTTAACGAAACATATAATCCTCAGAATAAAATATTCTCTGTGGTATCATTTACCTTCTTAAAATAAAGATCCTCTCTTAAGAATAATCTTTAGTAGTAGGTGATTTGCTCTGTATAATTAGAAAAAGGGCAGGAAAATGGCTGTACTGGTCTACAATAACAGTTTATAACAAGTACGTTATAGACTTCCATAAGAAAAAAATCAAACGGAAAACGTTGGAATAAATGAAAAATTTATATTTCTTTCCTACATTAGGGAAGATTACAATAAAGAAACCTATCCATTCGCTTAACAAAATATCACGTCAATGGTTAGTACGTCTTTCAGATATAAAAAAAATTTCGCTTGATATAGTTATTATTCAGTGAATAGAACAATTAAACTGTGTTACTACCAAAGTTACTGCTGATTGTTATGAAAAATGATAGGATATTTCATTGTGAGGATTTGAGAAACGTTATTCATATCTAAATGCAACACCAAATATTATAGAGTTTTTGTTATACACGATCAAATATTATTTAAACATTCTATATTTGAAAAATGCTATGGATACTAGAAAATTGAGTTCCGGATAATTTGTGTATATAATAATATAAAAATTAGAGGTACTCACGTCCTCAATAGATCCGTATGCGATGAGGAAGATCCACCAAATGGAATTCACTGTTCTATGTGCTAGACACAAGAAACTCAACACAACTGGCGCTGCTTCAGTATTCGATCTTCTCTTATACTGATTCACCGAATTTGATTATATCCCCCTACCATGTAAATCGGAATTATAATTGTATACCCGCCTCCTTTACATCATCTTCTTCGGAAACATCCTCATAATTGCTAAGCCGTTTATTGCAAGTATTTTTACCTTATATTTTAGTACCAATTTTACATTTTGTTGCATGTACATTAATATCCTGCCACGTAGATATTTACTATCTATTAGAATTGGAGTTATACCAATTTTCATTGACTTAGTTCATCAGTTTTGAAGTTGAAAAATTGCACAGGTTTTATAATAGGTTACTATGTACTTGATTAGATATAGTAACAGTACGCGCTTAGTATATATGTACGTACATACCTCGTTCAAAGATCTGCGCAGTTTGTGATAATGCGACATAATCTATGACAACAAAAATATAGAAATATTGTTTTTCGAATTAAAAATATAATGTATCCCACCGCGCCTTAATAAGATGTTATTATTTTTTACGTATAGTTTGCCAGAAGATGTCAAGACAAATTCCATGCAAGTGTTACACCTATTTGCATGTAACATACCATTCAAAATTTTCATCAGCCGTAGTTAGAAAAAGTTCTATCAAGTTCGGTTCACATCACCTTCAACTTTCTAAATAGAAAATGATGTTTTTCCTGTAGCCAAAGTCGTCGACAATACCATGACCTTTAATCGACCTTCTAACTTCTTTCATTTCAAAATTAAATTGCTACTTCCTTTCACTGCACATAAAACTTTATCGATTTCTTATTATTAAAATATAAACAGATTATTATTTTTTCTTGTATTCCACATTAACATCATTACCATTGTTTAGTATATGTAAATACAGGTCACGAGAAAGATAACATCCGAAAATCTTCGTCAGGTTTAAAGATATAAAAGAGTTTTAGAACGTAATTGAAAGGTTTCCCAAGGATGACGCATACAATTTTCCCCTCCGAGGGACATATTTTCGGAATTATCAACGTGACAAGTGTTTTTCATATGAAACTATATAGTTTTATTTCGGGTACATTATAGCTGACATCAAAACGAATTCAAGCATATATCATAATATATGTATGTTTGAAATGAGCGACCTTCAAAAAGAAAAGAAAAAAATCTATGATGCATACCGTGCTTACTTAAATGGATTTTGTCTTGCTTATCAAGTTTCATATCTCCTGTGGGTGGGAGGTATAGAACACATCTAGTAACTCCTGGTCGTCGTAAGAGGCGACTAAAAGGGGAATCTGGGTTGTGGTTAGGAAGGAGGATGATGGTAGGAGAAGAGGTCTAGCGACTGGGCCTGATGTTGAATGGATTCCATTGGGCTTTCTCCGCCGTAACTCCTTTGGAGGAGATGGAAGTTTCACTTCTGGTGTAAGTTTCACGGTAGGAGCTGTTGGGCAAGCAATTCACTGGAGGGTTACCAGGAGGGGAATCATGACCTTCGACTGGTACCACCCTTCACTCAATGAGGACACCGCACTAGCCTCCCTTGTAACGTTCTCAAACGTGGCGTTACCGTTTATTACAGGAGATTCCACGTGTAGAGCGGTTACCCGTGGAATTGTGGGATTTGGTTCGGTTGGCATGCGATAAAGAAATGAATTTCAAGAAACCAGAATCCTTCTTTTAACAATAAAAACAAAATGGTTTATTGAAAAATGTGTTTTGCCGCTAGGTCGATGTGAACATACAATACGACACTTAGTTGTGTGAACTTTGTCTATTTTATATAAATGAACAGAAGATAGTTACGTAATGACGTATCGGTCGGTAATGAAGAATATTATTCTATTTCAGTTTCGGCACTAAGTCGGTATAGCTGAACAAAAGATTAACAAAATTACGCTTGGTCGGTAAAACAAAATATAGGATCGTTCGACGTTTTTGTTATTAAACTGTTAGAACCTTTGGTTAATTCATACCATAAAAAAACTTCAAAAAAGTAAAAAAATTACGCCAAGTACATAAAACAAATAAATCACAAAAAAACAGAAGATAATAATATGAATCATAAAAAAGTAGAATTGAAGAAAATATACAATCGCAAAAAATAGAAGATAATAATAATATAAATCAGAACAAAATACAAGAAAATATACAATATAAAAAAAGATGTGAAATCAAAAAGAGCTGCAAGTACATAAAGGTGCTTTCCAACTGCGCTTAAGATGACACAACTACATATACACAGCTAAAATGCTGTGTTCATACATTCCCTTACTCATATCGCGGACATTTTAATTAACCCATCAAAAAGAATCCCATTTAAAAACAATGTTGTAAATTAATAACTTTACACAATTAATGATATATACAAATTGCGCCAATTATAACAATGGTTATTTATACAAAGAAAAAATGTATATTTTTATACAAATAAATATTTGATTTATTCAAAATACTTGGCGCTGCGAAACCGAAAAAATATTAATTGTCTTAGTATTAATAATTTACAATAACTCCCTTACAATCTAAAATACATAAACATATACATATACATATTAGAAACGCAGTCTAATTTATTATACATATATTTAAATCTAATATCATACGTAGCATATGCACACGCATACCATACATACACACATTCATGAACGCACTCACACGAAAGAAAGAAAAAGATTAATGCAATTTATACATATTTATTCAGTTTAGCAACACCAATTCGGTTTCGCAGCGAAAAGTATTTTGAATAAATAAAATATTTATTTGTATAAAAATATACATTTTTTTCTTTGTATAAATATCCATTGTTATAATTGGCGCAATTTGTATATATCATTAATTGTGTAAAGCTATTAATTTACGACAATGTTTTTAAATGGGGTTCTTTTTGATGGGTTAATTAAAATGTCCGCGATATGAGTAAGGGAATGTATGAACACAGCATTTTAGCTGTGTATATGTAGTTGTGTCATCTTAAGCGCAGTTGGAAAGCACCTTTATGTACTTGCAGCTTATATTGATTTCACATCTTTTTTTATATTGTATATTTTCTTGTATTTTGTTCTGATTTATGTTATTATTATCTTCTATTTTTTGCGATTGTATATTTTCTTCAATTCTATTTTTTTATGATTTATATTATTATCTTCTCTTTTTTTGTGATTTATTTGTTTCATGTACTTGGCGTAATTTTTTTACTTTTTTTTAAGTATTTTTATGGGGATATATAGTACTTTGTGTACAGTACATAGTGCGCGAAGCAACATATGGCGCTGAACGTATTTAACATTGAACTGTAATAACAACCACAATTAACACCTTCCGAAGAAAAATATGTATGCATTTTTAGCATTTCGTGGCCAAGCTTGTTTTTCTACTTGTAAATCATCAACGGATACCCACGTTGTGCCCTTACCCCTTATCATACTCGTGTAATGACCATCGGCAATACTTTTACCGTGGTGGAAAATCGCTGCCTTAAGTTCATAACAGTGATCCCCCATTTGTATTTTAGTAGTAGGTTGTAACGTCCCACGATTTTTCGCGCGTTTCCTATTCCCAATTCCACTAGTAAACCTCAAAATCACTCCACTAAAGTCTATCAAACTCAACTCCTACCCCATCTCCTCAATCACCGATCACCTTGATGTTGCACCTTAGCGGTCAACAACACAGGATGATCAATACAAACCTCCACCTCGCTGATGTACCTTAGCGGTCCCCATCACGAGATGATCGTTTCAAAACCCTCTTCGCCTATTCGTCTTACAAGGCACGAATCATTCCCTCCAAAAACAAATTCAAACAAGTCCCTCATTACAAATCCCTCTTAAATCGAGACCAAGTCTCAACCCCCTCTTTAAGACTCATGAAGTCCAAGCCACTCTAATAACCCCTTTCCCGTAAAACACCCGAAATCCATTCGATGAGTTGAGTATCTCTTTTCGCAGTCATAAAAACCCCAGAAACCTAATTGCGACGTATATTTGGCGTACGTGACATAAATACGTCTATTAATAGACGTACCGTTTGTAAAAACCCCGGAAGTCCTACTGCGTCTTAAACCGAAATGTGTCAAGGTCTTTACCGCGCGTACCCCACAATACTCCTGTGAAAGTACATAAATATGAGGTCCTGACAGGCCGAGTCCTCTTTTTCTTCGACAGAAACCTCTTCGGTAGAAGGCTTTCTTGAAAAGTATATCTTAAAAGTGTTAATATTAAACTCAGTGTTCGACGATCACCGTAAGCCATTTATATTACTTAATATTATTGTGCATATCACCACCATACCATACTATTCTATTATTTTGTTTATAACTGCTTATCGCAATCTTACTATTCAATTATTTCGTTTATAACTGCTTATCGCAATCTTACTATTCTATTATTTTGTTTATAACTGCTTATCGCAATCTTATCATATTATTATTATTAACGATCATTATTAAACGACTTATATTGTATCTCATGTCCATATATATATATTAAATGTTATAACCATATTACAAATATTGTGCCAATGCTAAAAGCCCCTCGCACGATTATAATAACCGATTAACGAAGTTAATAAATCGCTTTGTTTAACATCTTGCTTCAAGTTGTTTGTGTTCAACCATTAGTTACGAACGTACTAAGATACAAACCAACGAGTCGGCGAAACAGCTGATCGCGGATCGCGAACTAGAGAACAGTGACAGTGTTTACTAACATTCCCTTGCATAGCTGCACGTATAGATGAATTTCTCAAGAAATATTACGAGGAAACTTTTTGTGCCTATGCAACGGTAAATCTGATATTACGTAAACCAAAACAAAGTGCTAACGGGTGTTCCCCAAATACGCTCTAGCTTTTAAACTTCCCTGGTCGACTAGTGTGCTGGATTATAGATTCGCGCCTGGCGTTCCTCCCTGTAAAACGATTAGTGTGCTGGATTATAGATTCGCGCCTGAATTCCTTCAAAATCCTCAGTGTGCTGGATTCAAGATTCGCGCCTGACGTTCCTCTCCTTCAAAACCCTCAGTGTGCTGGATTCAAGATTCGCGCCTGACGTTCCTCTCCTTCCAAACCCTCAGTGTGCTGGATTATAGATTCGCGCCTGAATTCCTTTCAAACCCTCAGTGTGCTGGATTATAGATTCGCGCCTGAATTCCTTTCAAACCCTCAGTGTGCTGGATTCAAGATTCGCGCCTAAGTTCCTTCCAAACCCTCAGTGTGACGGATTTAATATTCGCGCCTGGTCTTCCCCCAAAAATCTCAGAGTGCTGGATTTTAGATTCGCGCCTGTCTTTCTCCTTTCCTAATGTCATCGTACCCAAAAGACCTCACCCGGGACGTGACAAGGTATTGCTTTGATGTAGAAATTTTCCACTTTCGTTGTTGTTCCACTACTGTCGTGATCGAACAAATGTAATTTTGCAATAAGAATTTGTTTGGAAGCAGTTATATCGATTTTCTTCATTGTGTCTGATTTTGAATTATCACAATTAAGGCAAGAATCTTTCAGATTTTTCCATCCTGTGAAATTGTATTTTATTATATTTTGAAATTCAAATGATTTTCTTTTTAACATCTTGGGCAGTGCAAGATGAACCACACAATTTGTACTGATAGTATTACTTATGTAATTACACTCTAAACATCTTAATACCGTTGTAATTTCATGTTGTACTGCATTCTCTATAAGAATCTCATGATCACAAAAAGAGGTAATAAACTCTGCATCATGTAGCTGATTGTTAGCGTATTTTTCTCCTGCGAATTGCCGTAATGATATTATGTTTGGATTTTGATCCGATATATATTGGTCCATAAAGACTTTTATAATATGATCAGCTTTTTCAGTCGAAAATAAGTTTTCTCTTATGGATGGACAATATAACATGCATTGGATTGTGGCATTCGCATAACAAGACACACCATCAGAATTCGGGAGACCTCTTACGTAGTATTGAATGGTATCCACGATGTGATCATTAGTATTCTGACATTCGGATACATTATAATTAGGTACTGCCCAAACAGCACCACGAATATTGAGAACGCGGTTTTTTTAAATTCAAATAGTCATAAGATGAGGTCTATATTTTTTTTTCGCAATCTATTGTACTCTATTGTAGCCGATTCTTGTGCCTTTACAGAAGATGGATCATAATTGATAAGATGCAGTCATTGTAATGTGGTCACCCGAGAAAGAGCAACGTAAGTTTGTCCGCAAGTAAATATTGAATTACCTGCTTCTATGACAGCATTCTGCAAGCTTAGTCCTTGACTTTTGTGGATAGTTATACCATAGCTGAGACAAATCGGAAATTGTTTTCTAATAACGTACGCTCTATCCATTACTTCAAATTTAACACTTACACGTTCTATCATATGTTCTTGCCCCGTGGGTAATATAATTTTCAAATTTTCAACGTCATTATCAACACCTCGTGTAACTGAAACAAGTTTAGCAATGGTACCGTTGACAAGACCTAGCGTAACATCAATATTTCTTCTAATCATGATTTGCACTCCTGTTTTAACAATTACGACTCTTGCAAGTCCCGCCGTTCGGGAGCTATCATCGTCATTATTGTTTAGTACCTTTGACACCTTTTTTTCAAGTACGGTGCACAATTCGTTGTATCATGAGCAATCAAATGGATTTCTTCGGATGGAAATCGACTGAGCATTTCAGCGTTCAAAACATCACACTGTAGACATGTGGGAAGTAAACACACCGTATTAGATCCCACATTAAGCATGTAAACACTTAATTCCTTTAATCGGTCATTACAATTTGTCGCTTTGAAATTTAATTTCCTCGATTCTAAAAGCTTTCTATCCGAAACGGTCTCTACTCCGGTGCGAATTCTGGACAGGATATTTCTGTAAATATTATCACCCTGCTGTCGCATGTTTATTGTCAATTCGTCATAGCTAAACAAGGCAGACCATAAATTATAAGAACCTAATCCTCCAACACTTTTTCTCCATACTCTTATTGGATAATTGTATAAAAGCAGGTTCTTCGTGAACAGGAGGAAGTTGTAGTATGTCACCAAATAGCAACATAGGCTTTTTTCCGAACCAAGCATCATCGGAATCTGTAGTATCAAATATTTCTGTAAGTCGCAAAGGTATGTACAGGAAAGTTACGTTAGAAACCATCGAGATTTCATCGATGATTATTAAAGCAACATTTTTTAGCTGATCTCGTACAATTTGAAGGGCTGCATCGCTAAGTTGCCTATACTGGGCTGTATGCCCATGTTCTACAGGTAATTGAAATATTTGGTGTATGGTAAGAACTTCGATATTAAAAGCTGCGATTCCAGTAGGAGCAGTTACTGCTGAGTCTTTTCCGATAATCTGCTTAATCCAATGTCTGATAGTTTTGATTAAAAAACTTTTCCCAGTGCCATCTTCTCCATTCACATAAAGCCTGAGAATGTTATCCTTAGATGTCAAGGACTTAGTAACTGTATCAAATATCCGCTTCTGATCATGGTTCAATTCCGAAATCATTTCTTGAAGATCACCACAGTCAAAGGGTATAGCCGGTTAAGATGGTCAAATTTGCCCTTGAACCGAATTCGACTCACGATGAATCATTCGAAAGCTTATTAAATAAGAAACATTTGTGGCAATTTTCAACTTCGTATCTCCACCCGGAGGGTAGTAAAGGGCAAAAATAGAAAATTAGGTTTTTGCCGAATTTCTCCTATACTAGGGGATGAAAAATTTTGAAAAAAATCAGAGTCATTTCTGTTATCGGGTTACATATTAGAGAATTGTTTCAGATTTTTAAATTGAAAAACCAAGCTGTGAAAAATAAAAAACGCCAAAAAATGCTGAAAAATGCCGATTGTGTATCTATATATTTACTATAAGTACGTATCATTGTTACTATTGTCCTAAATTTTTTCAGATTTTTCAATTTGGTGCGCCGCAGTTAAAAAAAATTAAAAACCGATTTTATCGTCGTTTTTTCCGTATCAGAGTAACTTATACGTCGAATTGCTTCATGAAATAAGTGTTTTATGCGATCTTCAATGTTTATACGTACAGCAAAACATCATAGGAATTAAAGAAACTGGAAGAAACGAAGCATTTGAAACTATGTTATGCGCCTCACATTGTAAAGTATCTACCGTATTTTCCAACGGCGTCGGTGGTGCAGCGGCAGAGTGTCCTTGGGAGCGCATTTCCAGAGGGTCCACACGCAGAACGACGACATGGGCAAGCCACAGTTAAGCAACATAGTTAAGGCTAGAGTAGAGGCTTTAGTGGAGGAAATGAATACAGACAGAG
Organism: Andrena cerasifolii; assembly: GCF_050908995.1. Taxonomy (NCBI): domain Eukaryota; kingdom Metazoa; phylum Arthropoda; class Insecta; order Hymenoptera; family Andrenidae; genus Andrena; species Andrena cerasifolii. The sequence continues at coordinate 3,288,468 of NC_135120.1, forward strand.
CAAATGATACAAAGGTATGCGTATTTTCGCCTAGCAACAGAGCAGACAACCCCTCACAAACAGACAACCCCGGAAACTATTTCACAAATTTTATAGAAATGACTCATATTTTCAAAAACCTAAATAATAAAAAATCATCTAGCTTCGACGGAATCCCCAACATAATATTAAAAAAATTACCACCAATGTACATATATTACTACACAATTATCTTCAACAACTGCCTAAATAACACATACTTCCCAAATGCCTGGAGAACAGCCAAACTGATCCCAATTAAAAAAAAGGCAAAGAGGGAAGTACTCCCCTAAATTACAGACCAATTAGTCTCCTGCCAAATATTAGTAAGATTTTTGAGTCCATAGTTAATAACTCAATTACACATTTCTGCAAAGAGAACGACATAATACCAAACACCCAATTTGGATTCCAGTTCAAACAATCCACAATCCACGCGTTAACTAAATTTACATCCGATATATGCTGGGCGAGAAACGCGGGTGACTGCGTGGGCGCCTGCTTTGTGGACCTCGAAAAGGCGTTCGACACGGTATGGCTTGATGGTCTGATTTTTATTTTGAGCAACAAAGGCTTCCCAAGTCAACTAACAAAGTTATTGTGGAAAATGCTCCACGACAAAAAATTTGTAGTCGTTGATGGGGACGAGAGATCAACAATTAGCTTCAACATAAGAAATGGACTCCAACAAGGAACAGTAAACTCCCCCATCCTATTCAATATTTACACTAGTAATCTGTTGCATATATACGGTCTGAACAGTGACAAGAATAAATTTGCCATAGCCTTCGCAGATGATCTCCTCATCTATATAAGAGACAACAAACCATCAGAAATAAATAGAGCATTACAAGATATATTTGACAAATTACAAGATTTCTTTCACACATGGAAATTAAAAATAAATACAAACAAATGCGAGACAATCCTGTTCAGGCCGTACATATCAAAGATTTCAAACGCAAATGCTGACGTTCGAAGACACTCTAAAAAATTCGCATTACACGAGGTTAATGACATTCAAAAAACAATTCCGCATAAAACAGTAGTACGATATTTAGGAATCTTCCTGGACTTTAGACTAAACCACAACACTCACATTATAACGCAAATAGAAAAAGCCGAAAAAGCATTCTTAGCACATAAGAGACTTTTTTACTCAAAAGACCTACATAAAGATGTAAAGGTATTATGCTACAAAGCTCTAATCAGGCCCATACTGTCCTATGGCTGTCAAATATGGTTCAATACTTGCGCGGGAACTATGGAGAAAATGAGACTTTTCGAGAGAAAGTGCTTGAGAGCGTGCTTGAGCAGATACAGATCGCCGGAGAGCGGCTTTACAAAAAGAATAAATAACTACAAAATATACGAAGAAGCAAAACTTCTGCGGATTGACCTGTTTCTGCTCAAGCTTATTAGGGACCATTGGGCAGGGGCCCGCCACGTGACCGAGAATCCCAACATCGCGCATGTATTATACCCAAACCCAATTTATTACGAAAAAGCAAGACTATCTGGCTATACCCCGCCAGAATCGTTTATATACTTTGATTCCAAGGGATACATACAAACGGAAAATAATCTACCTCTGATATACCATATAAATAGGAAAAACTATAACAAAAAATTAGATTATAAGGTAGATTTAATATCAGAAGAAAAAAATCTCAGATTTATGTACAAATTATCAGACATAGACATAAGCGACAAACACAGGAATAATTCCGAGAGATACTGGTGGCTATGACAAACTCCTAAGCGCAAAGTTATATAGTAAGATAAAATAAGACTTATAGCAATCTAGAACTAAGTCTAACATATAAGCCTGACTAACAGGTCATTGCTCAAATTAGGAAAATTAAGAAATGTCTCTCAGACACATCTATACATATCGCTCAATTTAATCTAATCATATATTTTCTATTCTCCCTTACCCCCCCCTAATATTAAGGATTTAGTATAGAACTGCCGCCTCTATACCGTTTATAGTACAACACACAAGCGCTTTACAAACTGCTGTGAATAAGACACCAAAAAGGCAATAAGTGCTACTCGTCTAGAATAAGAGAACAAAGACTAAGCGTACTCTATGGTTTAGAGTCTATAGTTTACATACTGTATATAACAATATACACACACACATAGTTCCTATTTATACGTTTAAGGATATTCTTGTTATATTGTTCACGTTATGTATGAAGCATATAAAATTGTTGGCAAAAATAAACGTATTTAAAAAAAAAAAAAAAAAAAAAAGCGGCAGAGTGTCGAGTTGCTATATCGCTGCGAACTTTTTAAACGTAGGTTCGAGCTTCCAAGTCCCCTTAGGCTGTTTTTATTTTTTCGTTAATTACATATATTTCCTAACTTTACGACGCAACGATCAATATTTATTTTCAAATGCTTTAAGAATATTTGAAAAACATATTAACCTGAAATATACGTAAATATGAGTTTGGACTGCTTGTTATGCCGCCGTTTATCCTGTCAATTACGGCATTGTTTAACAATTCCTACATTATATTAATATGTGAAATTGGTTTTCAAATCTCTTACCTTTAACAATTATGGATGGTTGGCAACAAAAATCGTGTCTGATGTATTCAATCGTCATCGCTGTCTTCATTAATTACTGGTAACACTTGTGCACTGGTGAATATTTTACTAAGAATTTCTGCAGGTCTTACAATTTTTTAAAGGTACCAAGCATGCGATAAGTAATAAAGTATTGCAGCTATGTGTGAACAGCACCCGACGGTGCGGTTACCATTTGCATAATCAATATAACATCTGTAGGTTTTGCTGTTAATATGTCGTGATCTTACTTCGAATTTAATAATATTCTTTCTCTCTTTAACACAACGAAGATTAATATTATTCTCTTCATCCATCAATTCTGCTAAATATGAGAATGCTTGAGACAATTGATAGGAGACAGTAAACAGAATTTTTAGATCTTTCTCTGTCATTTCCGGAAACTCCATACTCATATTTACGTATATTTCAGGTTAATATGTTTTTCAAATATTCTTAAAACATTTGAAAATAAATATTGATCGTTGTGTCGTAAAGTTAGGAAATATATGCAATTAACGAAAAAAAAAACTTAGCCTAAGGAACTTGGAAGTTCGAGGCTCAAACCTACGTTTAAAAAGTTAGCAGCGGTATAGCAGCTCGACACTTTTTTTTATAAAGATGTTTATTGCAAGGTTTTGTACATTCTGTATTAAATAACAGGCTTTAAAAACATTAAAAAAAAATAGCTACACATTTTCTTTTTTATAAAAAATATAAACTAATTATTCCACGTAGTGGAAACTCTTAACTATACCCTAGCGGTCGTAATTCTTTGGTACTGTCAGTTATTGGAGATTATAATTCCGAACAGAATTGCACTTTAGCGACCACAAAAGATTGTGGGGACTTACAAAAAGGGGAAAAAACATCTACACCAGAAGAAAGGTAAAAAACCCCTTACCCACTCTTACGCCTACCAACTATAAATAAAACTATTCTAAACTTAAAGATAAACTTAGAAGCTAGTATTTACAGAAGAGCGCACGGACAAGTCGATAGTCGAATGCGCCCGTATTATCGGCAGCTAGCTAAATTCCTTCTGTTGAGCAGAAATGCGCGGCGGATGGCTAGTTCCTCTAAATGAACACTGGTGTTCGAAAGCCATCAGAACTTTACGAAGTTTAAACGCCGGAAGTCGTAAGCGTCTGTCTTAGGGATAGCACTGCCAGCGGCAGTGGCCGCGATGGTAACACCGGTTCTCGTTCGATCATCGAAGTTAAGCATCGTGGGGCGCGTATCGGGGAAGGATGGGTGACCGTTTTTCTCCTGGTGCGTTGCTTGCTGCTGGCAACCTTACGGGTAGGTTTCCCCGGTTGCGAACGTTTATAATTCGTGACCGTTATGGCCTACCCAATAGCAAAAATTCCTTACGGTGATCCCAACGAGTTAAGACGTGGTCTTTCAGACCTCTCTCTGCTTTCCGTCCACCCTGTGGCCTGCACGGTGGTTTCCTAGGGAGGAAAAATGCTCACTCCATCTTGCCTGGTTTATATGCTGCTATAGAGGAGACTCTGAGGTGCGGCGCATCAGTTGGACCTTTCTAAACCGACACTATCTGTCTTAGGGATAGCCATAGAATATTTGAATTTGTCTCTGTTGTTATTAAAGTCAGCGGGCGAGAAAGCAATACGGTTGTTTGCCTTATTTCGGCGCCAGTGAAAGATAATTGGGATATTATCGGCGTTCTGGATTAATCCTCGGTCATCGCAATAGGGAAATGCTTGCGGAGTTAAGTAGCCAGTGGTGAGTTGGTTGACTGATGTCGAAATATCTTGGGTGGCGAGAGCCTGTATGATGGGGTTGTCTATTGAAGGTAAATTACTAAAGTAGTCTCTGGTAAGATTGATCATAAAAGTGTCAATTCGCGGGATGTCGCCAGTGTCGTATAGGGTTTGATTTTTAACATAGTGTTGCCAATCAAAGTCGGGAGTACGGTAGAGACGGCATGCCCTTAGACATTTGCGTTCCAGAGCCCTTATTCGTTCCATAGTGGTGTGGTTGCAGTTCCAGAGGATTGGGGCTGCATAGGTGATTATTGGACGGACTAAAAGCATATATAAAATCAGCTTGGCCTTTCTGGACAGGTGCTTATTGTAGAATATCCTACTGTTTGCAAGGAAGGCTCGATTGGCTTTAACCATTTGTAAGTCGAGGTGTTTATTGCCCCGGAGCAGATAATCGAGCTGTACCCCGAGATACTTAACTACTTTCTGGTGTGGGATCAGCTCCTTATTATCGGTACCTGGGATAGTGGCCGATATTTGGAACCGAGTGCTACCCGCTTTTGTCTTGGACGTTAAGCTATTTACGGGCTTTTTAAACAGAATAGATTCGCATTTTTGTGGGTTAAGTCGCAGATTCCAGGCCATATAGTATCTGTTGATGTTATCTACTGCCGTGTCCAGATCGTTTTGAACCGCGGCTACCCGGTTTCCAGTGACGTAGACCGCCACATCATAGCAGCCGTTGAAAAATACGGTAGATACTTTACAATGCAAGGCGCATAACAGTTTTAAATGATTCGTTTTTTCAGTTTCTTTAATTCCTATGATGTTTTGCTGTACGTATAAACATTGGAGATCGCATAAAACACTTATTTCATGAAGCAATTCGACGTATAATTTACTCTGACATGGAAAAAGCGACGAAAAAATCGGTTTTTAATTTTTTTAACTGTGGTGCACCAAATTGAAAAATCTGAAAAAAATTCAGGACAATAGTAACAATGATACGTACTTACAGTAAAAATATAATTATAGTGCCAAGACTGCTTCGATACACAATCGGCATTTTTCAGCATTTTTTGGCGTTTTTTATTTTTCACAGCTTGGTTTTTCAATTTAAAAATCTGAAACAATTCTCTAATATGTGCCCCGATAACAGAAATGCCTCCGATTTTTTAAAAAAATTTCATCCCCTAGTATTGGAGAAATTCGGCAAAAACCTGATTTCCTATTTTTGCCCTTTACTACCCTCCGGGTGGAGATACGAAGTTGAAAATTGCCACAAATGTTTCTTTTTTAATAAGTTTTCGAATGATTCATCGTGAGTCGAATTCGGTTCAAGGGCACATTTGACCATCATAACCGGCTATACCCTTTGTTTCCCGCGGCTTTAAAATCTTTCATGGCACCAACAGTTTCAACGGAAACATACTCTAATGGGTGATCGCCTTGATCATTTTTTTCTTGCTCTACAATATTCAACACGTTCTTTTCAATTTCTTCCTTTATATGATCACGCGCTTCTTGAATATCCGCTATTCGTTCGTGATACTGAACTGCTTCTGTCAATTGTGATTGTAGCGACAGAAAAGCTTCCGCATATGTGTTAAATCCATTTTTCAATTCGTCGATGTTTCTCCAAGGTTGGAATAATAATAATAATGAGAAATAATAATTCTCAGGTTGGATTTGAGCATTGCACTTATAATGATTGATAAGATACCCTCTTTGCCTTTTTTCAAAAACAAAGATGCACGGATTTCATAATATTCAGTTTTTTTCAGACAGTCTAATTTTAGTAACGTCATACCACATAGCAAAATCGTACAGATGCATAGATTCTAATTCCTTAGGTCATAAATCTGGGAAACATGTCACATCTAATTGTTCAGCACGATGACCCATTGGAATGTCATGAACTTTAAGTATTTGATAGAGTGCGGTAGCGGATTCATTAACCCTTTTGTCATACATTGGATAAATTGTAAACTGATGATAATATGAATCAGATTGTGACATTTGCGTCAATAATGCACGCTTGTTGTTTTCATTGATATTAAGTGTTTCACCGTTAACTTCCTCGATAGATTCGTTATTATCGATATTATTATCATTGGCGACAACTTCTTCTTGAAATTCTGTATCTGGTAATTTGGCACTCAGCAATAAATCGCGCGGTTGTGGTAAAACAATTTCTGAGTATAGAGGATTATTGGCTTTCAACCATACTAAGGCATTCCATACTTTCTTCAAGTTAACTAACTTTTCCCAAACTATTTTAGATTTTGTTGGAACGCCCCGCACCAATATGTATAATTCATAATTTTGATTTAAAGGTTCAGTCGCAGGACAGATCTTTTTTAAATTTTCTTGTAATGGCAAAGGAAGGTGAAATGTTCTCCCCTTTACTTTTGGAAACATATGTTTATGTGGCATATTTTTACGCAGTATCCATTCTCACAATCGTTTGAAACGGTTTAGCTCTTTCAATGAGAATTCGTTCGTAATCGTTCAACACTGCTATTTCTGGAACTGAACGTACATCAAGCTTATTTAGAATACATTTTGGTGGTATAGAATCGACGCGAATTTTATCGTGACAATATCGGCAAATAAAATGCACGTCACCAACTTTGTATCCAATATGATTTAACAATGTTTGCATTACATTTCCCTTGTATGTTCTCTTAGAAACATCAAGCTTACGAACCTCTCTTTGAAAACAGAGTTTCTCGCACGAAACACACGAAATGCGTGGTGTGTCCATAGACCGTTTTGTGAAAGCTCTAAATGCTAAATAATATCGAGATATAATCTCTTCTTCGTTCAAGCTTATGTCAGTATTATTTTTTTGCAACGCTTCAGCTTCTTGCCCCGCTTGCAGTGTTATTCGTTCAAGTGTTTCAAGGTCATTATCATTTAAGGCCTTGTCTAAATTATGTAATTGATCTGTATAAATGCCCGCTATTTTGTATATCATTCTCTTCAAATGTCGTAAATCCGGAAAGTGAGGTGCCAAAATCTCAGTGGCTAAAAAATTGGACTTACATAGTTTAGAGTTTATGTAACAACCATGAGAATGACCAACTTTTTCAGCACGCACTTTATTAGGACAGCTACTGATATGGTTGTTCAACTTATGTACCTTTTTTAATGAGCATTCTGACAATCGTTTGAAGAAATCCTGTAAATTATTCAGAATTTCAACATCTTTTGTTTTACAAAGATTAATACAGTGCCATGCTTTTGTCATCTTCTTCGATTGCAATACTGGTAGAACGTTTATAGCTTTCCCTACTGAATTCAGTATAATTGATTCCGAACCGCTGAAAGGATGGTACGAACTTTCCGCATAATATGATTCTGAAGAAGACGCATGTCTGGATTCTCCACACAAAGCATTAGTAATCCTGTTCTCTACTTCTAAACATTCTGCTGTGCGCGTTAATGAAACTTCAACTTTTTGTTTACAATCTTTCAACAGTTTCCTCATTTCCGAAATGTACTTTTGCCTAATATGAAAACTACATTTTATTATGCGCTCAGCTTCCAATCTACTTGCTTCTCCGGACGGCATGCTAATAATTTTTTAAAGTTTTCTTTGTTATTTTTGGTTGCTATATCGTTATTTGTTATAGCAATATAACGATACTTTTTTATTATTTGCAGAGCAGCACGACGCACAGTGGTTCCAAGATGGGAAATTTTGGAAAAAAATTGGGTTCTCTATGTATTCTTATAGAAAATTTTGCGCTGATTCCGAATATATACCATATCCTATACCTAAAATAAACGATTCATGTGTTTTTTGGCCAAAAACCATGAAAAATCACGTTTTTTCACATATTTTGCGATATTCAGCAGTTTTCTTCTGCCTCCGTGTAATTTTGTCCAATAGAAAAGTTGTATACAATTAAAATATGCGTTTTTTTAAATTTTTTAAATTTGTTTTTAACTTTCAATATTCGTTTTTTGAACGGATTTTGTACTTGTACCATGTTTAAACAATTTTGTCGAAACAAAATACGTAAAATGATCACTGATACTAACCTTGATCGTTTTAATTCTGCAATAAACATTTTGCCCCTTCACTCAAAGGAAGTTTCCTTATTTTTAACTCCGGTCATAATTTTGATATAAATGGATCAGAAGAAATTAGTAACGTATGTATTATGTCCTCATTATGTCCGCATTTTCAAATTAAAAAAAACGCATATTTTAATTCTATGCAACTTTTCTATTGGACAAAATTACATGGAGGCAGAAGAAAACTGCTCAATATCGCAAAATATGTGAAAAAACGTGATTTTTCATGGTTTTTGGCCAAAAAACGCATGAATCGTTTATTTTAGGTATAGGAACATGATATATATTCAGAATCGAAAGGCGACACCCACAAGAGGGATCGACGGTCAACAGTAGCAATTAGGTATTAACCTTTTTTTACGAAAAAAACTTACAAAAACGTTTGCATACGGTACCGACGATGACGGACGGTGAAATTTTTTAATGGGAATTGTACCTCAAAATATGTACTTTCAAACCTTTCCAGTTTCGTTGCGGAGGTAGACGGAGGTACCTGAAAAAATGGTGATTCCTAAAACACCTCGGTATTCTTTGAGATATTGTTATATTCTGACAACAGTTTCAATTCTACTTCTTTTTGCTCTACACTATGTAAAAATGAGTAATAAAACTACTCCGGAAAAAACAGGCCCACTTAGTGATATGTAGAAATTTTGGCCATACTTCTTTAGTGCGAGTTTTTCCGCACTTGGAATCGGTTTTAGAGCCTAAGTGAGAGAAAATGATCAATACATAACCGATGAAAAAACATACCTAAAAAAGCAATACGAAATTGTCACATGATTTTTTTACTTTTTTTCCGCCTCTGAACCACTGTGCGACGTTTTGCTACTTTATTATAATCCTCTCCTTTACGTATTTCATCATAATATACCTTCCGCTTTTTGGAGATAACTTCTTTATTTAGCTGATAATAATTTTTTTTCTTTCCGCTAGTCACATCTTTATTTGCGTCATAATACACTTTTGCCTTTTTAATTATACCTTCTTTATTTAGCTGATAATAATTATTTCGCTTCCCGTGTTTCACTTCTTTATTTGCGTTATAATGTACTTTTCTCGTTTTTATTATACCTTCTTTGTGTGCGTTATAATATTCATAATTATATAGTTTTATGCTTCCCTCCCCCTTTTTACAATCTTTGCCTTTTTTCGTGTTACACTCCCCCTTCTTTGCTTTATAAACAGCTTTTCTTTTTAAATTAATTTCTTCTTTATGTTTTTTATAATAATTTTTAGAATAATTAGATATATATTCTGTTCTACTCCTTGGTAGGTATACATTGCTGATTTTTGAGTTCGAAACCAATGGTGGATCTGTCTGAATTACATTTTTGGTATATATGGTGACTTCTTTGTCACTAAGTACTACATTTTGAACTGGGGATATTTTATTATCTGTTTCGTTAGTAATGTAACTTTGTCCGCTTTTAAATGGAGGATAATTTCCACAAGAGGGATTTTTATTAATCGTACTTTCAATTGCAGATTCATATTCGTGCACAGAACGCGTTAATTGTTGATTCTGATTGCTTGGAAAATGCTGGATACTATTAGATCGAAACATTTGGAGCAAATGTTGACGCATCAACGCATGTTTGTACGTTACTTTGTCTGGTAATATATCGAATAATAACGAGACAGCAAATGCAATCGCAAAAACTCCGCAATCCCGACAGTTAGGTTGAGCTTGTACCCGTGGAAATTCAATAAATTCTTCGTTTGTTGCACCGTCATGTTTGTTGAAAAAAGGGTATAACTTCTGCAGAAAAATTTTATGATGACTATGCAACTTCGAGGAGTTAAAAGAATCATAAATATAAACTCTTCTTTCATCATGTTTATAAAAGCTACAAACCCAGTGTCCTCCTACATTGGTTTTAAAATCTTCGCTTTGGTGCAAATTCTGTATGTGATTCTGATTTTCAGGAACTGGTTGAATTGTTCCAGGCAATTGAACTCTCCACGTCTCGCGTGGTTTATAATTAGAGTTAGCTTCTAATAATTTGTGAAAATATTCAATATGATCATCTGTTAAGCATTCGCCTCTATTGATAATTTGTATACTTTTTAAATTGAGTGGTAAGAGTCTATTAATTACAGACATGATGAATAATACTTTTATATTTCAAATATACTATTCTATTCTATTGTATTCTATTCTATTCTATTGTATTCTATTCTGTTCTATTCTATTCACAGCTTCAGCAGCTGAAATTACACTTTGTGATAACTAGTGTATTATATTATGTAAGTTAAGAATGCTTCGCATTAGTTCAGCGCCTAAGCAGCGGTGAATTTCGGGGCATAAGCAGCCGATGGTTTCGGCGCATAAGCAGCCGAGAGTTTTGGCGCATTAGCAGCCTAGACTACTTGAAAATATTGAAAGAAAGAGGAAGAAAGACAGAAAAAGTGAAAGAGTAAGAAAAAGAGATGTTATACAGTATGAGACTCCCACGATGTTTTATAAAATGAATATCCACGATCTGAAAATAATAATTTATGAATATATATTAGCTTTATTAATTATTAGAAAATTTCAGATGGAGTAATCCAATCTTACCTTAAACTTATCTGAAGAATATTTAAGAACGCATGGAACAGATCACACACACACACCAATTAATTTTTTTTTTAATTTATAAATATCCACGATCTGAAAATAAAAATTTATGATTTATGAATATATTAGCTTGATTAGTTACTAGAAAACTTCAGATGGGGTAATCCAGTCTTACCTAATAAAACTTATCTGTTGAATATTTTTTATTTATTTTTTTTTATTGTGACAGGTTCACAGATCGCAGTCAAAATATGAGTGAATATATTAGTTTATTATATCTCAACACGCTTTCCAATTGGCCGTACGGTCACACCATGGACAACGGTGTAATAGGAAGATGTTCCAACAACATATTTCTATATATGGATTTGAACCATGGAGCATACGAAAAAGTGAGCTCCGGTCGCCCGCTTCGTTTTGTATTTCGCGCGACCCTAGGCCCACGTGCCCGTCGCAGAGCGAGCCCTCCTCGTATGTACATACACACGGCTCAAACGATTGTGGCCGATCGAGATTCGATTATGGGATAACTTACCATGCTTGGCTTTTTTTCGTCGCTAACATTCTACTGTATTTCATGAGCATGGTTTAGGGCCCTGTAAAGTCACCGATTCCCGTCTAGAACACTTCTATTTCAAGAGGGCAACGTCACTGTGCCGACATCTGCATTATCATAATTATATTACAAATCTTTATGGTTTGCTCTGTTCGATGCTGTAGCGTAAATGATGCTAAGAATAAATATAAAATAATTTTTATTGCAATGAACTTCAAGAAAAATGATAATAATTTTATGCTTCTCGCAAATAGGTATCATTCATCAAATTTCCGTAGAAGCACCATATGTCGCTCATACACATATTGGCGACCTTGTTTGAAATGAAAATGAAATTGATGAATTGCAAACGATAAACTTGTAATGTGCAAAGTAAATAAATCAACGGATTTATAATGGAAGACATAAATAAATAAAGCGGGAAAGTAGAGTAATAATGAAAAGAATGGAAACGAATGTTATGTATTCGCAGGGATAGTAGGGGGTTAGGAAACCTGAATACTAGGATGAATAAGGTCTTCTTGTATTTTATTTGTAGCAGTCATTATAGTTTAAAATGTAAAGGTAGGATCTCCTACCCGCGATTGGTCGCAGCGATTTGACCCAGCGACTGGGCCTAGGCTGAATCTCCTCGCCTGCGACCAGGGGTGTGCGGGTAGCCGACTTTTCGGGCTCGGGACGGGCCGGAAACTTACGAAAGTATCGCGACCCCGCCCAACCCCACCCGAAGCCTCGGGACGATCCGCACACTCCTACCTGCGACCAAGTGCATTGCCACAGTGGGGCAGAATGCCAAGAAACAAGGAAACGTGTCAGAATTCGAAAGTTGGGGGATGTTCCGATGTTCTGCAAGTTACTTGACAGATGGTTCCGAATTACTTTATATCGTGTAGGGGGCCGAAGGACTAGTGTCATAAAGCTGTAGTAAACCGTGACCCGCTAACAATCCATTTAGGGCATCAGTCATCACGCTACATCATGGAACACTTCACTTTCCATGGCATATTTACCAAATTCTTGTAGTTTTATTGAAACTATTGACGCCAATTCATGACGATTTGGTGTTATTTTCTTAATAACGTCAAACTTATATATTACCACTTTTAGTATCAATTTCCTTAATAATATTCGGCATTTTTAAATGCAAAATACAGGATGTTGCATTTTTTCCCATTTTTTGGGATTTACCTCCACTGTGCGACATAGAATACACGTACTTAATCTATAACTGCCAAATATTCGCGAATGCTTTTTCCGTAGTAGCAAAGCCTAGATTATGTTGATTAGAAAACAAACAAAAAATTTGTTCAGAAGTTCCCCGAAGTGGAACTAAAAAGGGGGTGATTGCTGGCAATATTTCAATTGGTTTCGTATGGAAAAAAAACTGTATGTAACTAATTATTTGCTATTACTTAACAGAATCGACACTACTCATTTGGGGCCCCAAAAATTGTTTTCATTTATATCACCAAAAATTAAAACACGCGATTTAAAATTCTGCACGAAAAATACATATAATCATAGACACGTGTTTGCACACAGATCAGAAGTAGACGTCATGATATTTTTACCGCTTTTAGGTGCTCATATTTGTAGTCTACAGGTAACATAAAAATACATACTCCCATATCTTTTGAATTCTGACTTCTTTCCTTATTTCTTGGGATTCTGTCACACTGTGGCAATGGGTCGCACTGCGACTGGCCGCTAGACTCCCTCCGGGAGCGGTTTAGCGCCCGGTGGTCGCAGTGCCCAGCCTGCGACTAGGTATAATGGGAAACAGACCCTCATCGCATTGTGTTGTCTCTCGAGTAGCCTAGGCTGGTACTCAAACAGACTCGCGTCAGGCTCCTACGTCTGGCGTAAACCCGACGATCGCAGTTGCTTGTAGGAGAACAGATACATGCTTTCCCATTGCACCAGTATACTGCGACCAGTCGCTGCGACCAATCGCGGGTAGGGGATCCCGCCTTAAGACGCTCATTATTAAGCGGCCCCTACGTGATGAGACTTGTTTCGAGACATGTCTTTAGACAGGTCTCTCTCTCTCTCCTTCTCTCCATCTTGCCAGCATGAAACATGAGACCTCGTCTCGAGGCATGCCTCAAGACAAGTCGCATCGTGTAGGACAGGCTTTTGTGGAAACCTGTAGGGCAAAAAAATATGCATTTATTTCCAATTCTACTATACGTTATTTCATGTCAATAACGGGAAAGTAAACATAACCGAAGCAATGTAAATTAAATTTTGTGACAGGACCGCGTGAACGTGTCTCATATTAGATGGCGTCACAGTGATGTTTCCTCTAGTGGTCCTCTAGGTAGTGATCAGAAAATGTGTTCGACGTTTTCTATTGGTCTACGCAAATTTGGTCTAAACCGGAAGTAGAGAAAGCAAGTAAATAAGCAGAAAAAGAAAGAGATACTGCATTTACCAATTCGATTCCACGACATTGAGCGAAAAGTGACTTTGCAGTAATGAAGAATTTCGATAATCGATATTATTAATTGAAAAGTGCTCCACGAAAATGTGGCGTCGGTCATGTCCCGCCGCCGTCGAGCGAGATTCTTCTTTACCCTCGCTTAACGCGAAACGTAATGAAGAAAGATTTCGATAATTACCGGTATCGATATTTACTAAAAAGTGCGCTTTGATCGTCGAATGTTTACCTTGCATCTGGGCAAGCTTCAGCTCCTTGTGGTTCTTCTTCATCCAAAACCACGCCACACTGCTGGACGTCTTAGCTACTTCCAAAAATGTAAGTAATAAAAATACGATTCATTTACTCATAGCAAAGTTATCGTTATTCATATACTCTAATCCGGTTAACTATAAGCGTTAGTTTAATGCGCGAGAATCTATTTATTTTTATTCATTACTATGTAATTTAGCTTTTTTGCTAATAAATTGTTTTTAAATTTTTGTAGCTCCAAACGATGGATGATGATCTCTTGTTTGGTAAGTTTTATTATTTTTATTAACGATTAACGATAAACTTTGTGAAAAATAAACTTTCTAAAAATAAAAACATTTATTCAAATTTATTTTTCCAGATCCAGACTATGAGGACGCCATAATAATGGCGGCAGCGCCACCAGCACCGCGACCTCCACCGGCACCGGGACTTCCACCGACGGCGGAGCCAGCACCGTAACCTTCACCGGCACCGGGACCTCCACCGGCGGCGGGGCCAGTACTGACGGTGGGACCATCCCCAGGTCGAGGCCGCCGATGTCCTACGTGTAAGTGTTTTTAAATAATTTTTATTTTCTAGTTTTTAGTATTTGTGGATTTATTTACATTTCACAGCTCAGTCTTCTTTACAAATATCTTTTATTGCTGTATAGAGTTTAACAGTTTGCTTAAACGCTATAGTGCTACAGTCGGTAATCGCGATGCGACTAGCTTCCTGAATTGCCGCTGCCTTTTTGTCGTTTTCGTAATGAACGCGAGTGGCTGTGATTTCAAGTCGTTTGGATTTGTGGTTATGGGTTATATTTATTGATGAGTGGGTATTTTTTTCACCCGCTCGGGGTTAATTTTGTTTTTAAATATTGTACCGTCATCCAAACTACGAACGCCTGCAAAGTTTCAAGACAATTAGATAGTTGGAAGTGGGTTAAATTTGAGTTGCCAAATTTGAACCATACAAACAAGCAAACAGAGGATCGAAGCTAAATAAAATCGTTTAAAAACACTTACACGTAGACCACTGGCAGCCTAGACCTGGGGGCGGCACCTAATATTGAATAATTAGAATTTGAAGCTCAACCTCCAATTATTATAGGATGAACTCCTATTCTTAAAACTCTCAATAAGTATAAAATTCCAACCTTTATAGAATATTAAAAAATAAATAAACCCCGAGCGGGTTAAATGGAAGTGGGTTAAATTTGAAGCTGAATTAAATCGTTTTATAAACCAATGATTTCTGAGATTTGTTTAATTATCTTTTTAATTAAGTTCATTTGATTTATCATTTCAGATCGAGGCACCCGCGTTGGACGAGCTCGACGGCAAGAGACTTTTATGAATTTTTTATTTAAACTAAGTGCGGCGGAATATTCCTGGGGGAAGAGGAGGGGCGGGGGAGGGGGGTCAGGGGTGTAAAATAATAATGAATATAAAATATAAAACTCTTGACAATATGTGTACATTTTCATTATATTGCGTTTTAAAATAATCCTAAGATTATTCATCGACACCGGTACCTTTCCTCTCACAAGTTTTCAAATAATTTATCAATTCAAAGCTCTGACAATATGAGTACATTTTAATTATATTGCGTTTTAAAATAATTACTTTTTTAACGTTTTTTGGGGGGATCTCACTTCTTTTTAAGTTAACATTCAATAAGCGTGTGTTTAAATAAATAAAAGGTAGTACATAGAAATTACATAATGGAAGGAACTACGAGTACATAGATCTGATGCATGTACGTACGTTTCGGAGGGAGAAATTTCGAGCTTGAACACGAAGAGCTTGGGATAGCCGTAGATAGATTATTTCAAAGTTAAATGCAACATCGACTCTTGGTGTTACATACCTTTAAACACACCTTATATATAAAATCCAGAACACTGGTAATGTAGAGAATGTGTCGAAAAATATGTAACACAGAAATAAGAATTTATCTAAATGTGCAATGACCGCTTTCCTTTTCTCTAATTTATTCGTTGTAAAAATTAGATACGTTTATACAAGTGTATGTCTTCCCTTCTATTATTTGGATAAAGGTGGATTAGGTTTCTGAAAGCACGTACAATTCCATGAATCTGGAAACACGTACAATTCCATGAATCTGGAAGCAGGTACAATTATCCATTTTGTTGTAGTTTTTTTTCAAATTTCTTTTAATACTTGAGGAAATAAATAGAAATAGAGTGACGTTTTTTGCTTTTGTAAGTGTAGTTATTACTAGTTCCAGTAATAAAATAGTATATAATAATTTATTTACAAAAATTAAAATTCTTTATTGAAACAAGAAACACTAATTAAATTCATGCATTATCGAAGCTGTCCATGTATCAAAATAACTGAAGATTTATGTATACGAAATTCTTCCTGCAAAATTATGCGTACATACATAGCCGGGCGTATATCACAGCGTCATTTTACGCTTCAATTATCTACATATACACAAAATCCTCAGTTTAGTTACAAATAAAAAACAGTTTGATGATATACAAACATAGATTGCGTTTTGGTTGCAATTCAATGGTACAACGATACATATTTGTAAAAACGTGGCATCTCAAATTTGTACAACTTACCTTATTTGACATTCGTCGGGTTATAACTTGATGATTGTAAGCTGTCAAAATTTGGAGTAGATTGCATAGTGAAGATAGCGATTGACGTACGAAACATGTATTAGTTCGTTTTGGTTGAAGGTGTGCGTGTAACGCGTATATAAGTATTAGGTTTGACGAAGAATTTCTTGGACGAGAATCAGGAAAAGGAGAAAAATCTTACCGTTTTAGACAGATCCATGAGACGATATTATATCTCTGTCATGCGTGGACCGATTTTATTGAAATTGGTCTTATTCGAAAGCTTATATGCGGTTTACATCAGAAAAATGCCTTTAAATTTAGAAAATATTGCAGGCGTGATGAAATAATTAATGAAATAAGTTTTAGGTTAGGTTGGAATAGCCCGGGGACGAATAAATGATAGCGGTAGCGACAGTCGACATATACAGGGTGTCGATTCATGTACTTGGCGTCGAGACGCTACCGCGTCTCTAGATGTATGATATAATATAATTACTAGGTTAATTGCTAGTTGAACATAAGGTAAACTTGTCGAAGAACTGGGACCTCGCCGATTTCGAAGAGCTTCAGATATGTTGTCAAGGTCATTATTCTGAACAACATTTCCCTTTAAACTTTTTGCCGGTCGCGCTTAGTTTCAGAGATATTGAGGTAAAACTTTTGCTACAGTAGTAGTAACAATGTAGTAACATTGAATTTTGCATATATATGTACGCCACCGTGGCAGCGTATGCGTCAATGCGGGTCGGCCGCTTGTCTACTGTTTCTTCATATACCTCGCTGTGACCGGCAGACAACGTATATACCGGGTAAACTAAACGGTTCAATTACAACGGTTTAATTTATTCCAACGCAACGTATTCCACTTTCCAACTTATCCCGGGTATTAGTTTGGTTTGGGTTAGAATAGGGCGGGGGGCGTGTAACGCATGGTAGCGACCCGATCTGAGTTTAGAGATTTCAACCAGAAACTTGCGGATGTCCGTCAACACCCCGACTCATATCGGTTCGCTACCATGCCTAACGCGCCCGCGAGCGGGCGCGCCCCCCGCTCCCCCCTGCTCTAACCCAAACCAAACTAATACCCGGGACAAGTTGGAAACTGGAATGCGTTGCGTCGAAAAAAATCAACCGAAGTTTTACACAAATATCTCGGAAACAAAGGCCAGTTCAGTTTAAGTTGGACTACTTTCCTTGCTGCTGGGATACCACGCGTGCACCCGTTAGATACGCATGCTGTAGGTTGCTGCGCAGTGTTTATATAAACGAAAGACAACCGCCGACAGCGTGGTGCTTCACACACTGTCGCGGACGTGCACGTATACGTAGAGTACGATTGTATAATAGGGAAAGTTTTCCTGCGAATATTTCGGAAACTAAGGCCGACCGCCTATTTTTTCAGAGGAAAAAGTTACTCAAAATGTCGAGTTTTATAACATATCTGAAGCTCATCGAAATCGGCGAGGTCCCAGTTCTTCGACAAGTTTACCGAACATAAATCTCGACACGAAGTTAGATTAGCGTTGTATACAAGGTATGACGCTTGGTATAATTAAACTGATCGTAAAGATTGTTTGGCGGTTTCGTTATAGAAATTGAGAGGATTACTTCTCTCTGAGTATAATGTTTTAATGGTGCCTATCAGCTGGCCCACGCGTTTCTTGTATGGAATTTGACGGGCTAATTAAAGCGTCCTCGTATGGATTTGGAGGGGCTAACTAAAGCGTCCTCATATGAAATTTGAGGGGCTAATTAATCGTATGGAAGAGTTGATTAAAAGCGTTCTGAGGAAGGTTTGGTGTCAGGACTAAAACTGTCCTCTTCTGCAGGCAGGCCTATATTTATACTCCTTGCTGGAGCTTGACCCGCGCTAATCAGTTGCTGCTTAATTATTCGTACCAATCAGATATTATGTCCGGTTTCCGCGACTGCGCACTACGCTCAGTTTAATCGGCCTCCGGTTGAACGTGCGGTATGCGCCTGCGCGCTCAAGTCGTTCATGGCGCTGGATTTAGTTTGAACGGGCGGTTATGCGCATGCGTTGCGCGTTGTTTAGTTTATGTGTTCTCCGTTACGTGTCTTAATACTAGAATGAAAGTATTAGAAAAAGAAAAAATTACAGCGGTAGTAGCGATACGTTACACCCTTGAAAACCTAGTCTTATTTGAAAAATATGGTGGTATTGTATCATTGTTTCAGAGTATACTGCTCAGGTAAAGTTGCCTCCGAAGCAGGGGGGTAGATACGTCACGTGACCTGGCCGATTTGGCAGGTCGGTATTACAGCAGGTTTTTTTCTGCACAGAAATGGTAATACACATAGATACGCGACTGCCTGCTGCACGCGAGAGGGAGTTGTTTGTTGTTTCCGTATTCTATTCTGAATAAGGATATAAATTCTCAGCTGTTGCGTTGTATTTGTAAAAATTTAAACGGAAAGTCGGCTGGTACTGCAAACGTAGAAAATTCATTATACATTTTATTTACTTGGAATGTGCTTATGCTACAATATTCTACGTTGACAGTAAGGAATTATAAGTGAAAAGGAAAAATAAATGAGGGGATCTCCCCGGAAAATGAAGTTTATTAGGTTAGACATTTTTTTATTAAGAAAACACTGAAGCAGAACATGAAATACATTTATTACACGTCCTATGCAGAAAGCAGTTATGAACAAACATTATATATAAAATTTGTTGGATGTTGAGTTGGACTAGTGAAAATGCGTAGGCTGGATGCGCGTGATTATTATATGGTCGGCTCCTCGAAGTGACAAAATATAACCTAAGTATATGCTATATGACAACAAATGTTTAGTGGCTATTTCGTTCTTGTACGAAACATTTGTGAACTTTTTAGCATCCTTCCAAAACATTATTATTACGCTGCAACAGCATCTTTAGAACATCGGGTATAGCAATTAGGTTATACTTTCTGTCACTTCGAGGACAGAAAGTCCACCACTGAAAATGCGCAGGCTGGATGCACGTGATTATTATGTGGTCGGCACCTCGAAGTGACAGAAAATATAACCTAACTATAAGCTATATGACAACAAATGTTTAGTGGCTATTTCGTTCTTTTACGCTACATTTGTGAACCTTTTATCATCCTTCCAAAACATTATTATTACGCCGCAATAGTATTCTTTAGGAAATCAGGTATAGCATATAGGTTATATTTTCTGTCACTTCGAGAAGCCAACCACATAATAATTACGCGCATCCAGCCAGCGCATTTTCACTAGTCCAATTCAACATCCAACAAATTTTATATATAATGTTTGTTCATAACTGCTTTCTGCATAGGACGTGTAATAAGTGTATTTCATGTTCTGTTTCGGTGCTTTGCTAATAAAAAAATGTCTAAACTAACAAACTTCATTTTCTGGGGACATCTCTTCATCTATTTTCCCTTTTAACTTGTAAATCCTTACTGCTAACGTAGAATATTGTAGCATAAGCACATTTTAAGCAATTAAAATGTACAATGAATTTTCTACGTTTGCAGTACCAGCCGACTTTCCGTTTAAATTTTTATAAGTACAACGGAACAGCTGAGAATTTCTTTCCTTATTCAGAATAGAATACAGAAATAGCAAACAGCTCCCTCTCGCGTTCACCGAGTAATCGTCGATCTATCGGTATTACCATTTCTGTGCAGAAAGAAATGCTTTAATACCGACCTGCCGAATCGGCCAGGTCACGTGACGTGTCTACCCACTTAAATCAGGAAAGAATATCGAAACAGTATGCCAAAGGGCACCGAACGATGCCGAAGCGATAACCGTTAACAATTTAAAATGTTTTTGAAAAGACGAAACTCTATTAATTCACGCCAACAATGCCTAATATCTTTATTATTATTTATTTGGTGATAAATACATCCCTCATAGGTGTCAAAAACCAAACAGTTACATAAATTAAGAAGTTATTATATATAATAATAGTCCAATCGTAGAGAAACAGAAAAACCAAAACTCTATTAGAGGGACTGTGTCATTAGGCCTTACTTTTTAAGTAAAGTTGCGTAATAGTCTTGTATTTTAGGTGTTTCGTACCTAAGATTTACGCTAGGTTGTTTAATCATGTGCAATCGCGAGATATTGCAGCAATGTCTTATTCAAACGTTCCACCAGCCCATGAAATTAAGGATGCAGGGAAGTTGTTCGCGTTTTCCTAATTCCCAGCAGTTTCAGCAATTCCTTGAACACGGAGGATTCGAAGTTCATTCCTTGGTCCGTGCGCACCTCCAACGGTACACCATGACGACATACTACGTTGTACAAAAGAGCTCTTGCCACTGTGACAGTTCGCTGGTCTGGCATCGCGGTTAATTCCGGACACCGGGTAAAGTAGTCCGCCACGACCAGCATAAACCTTTTCCCGGCCTGGTACCTCGGGAGCGGACCCACAACGTCCAGGGCAAGCCTCTCGAACGGAGCTCCCACGTTGTATACTCTCAGGTTCCCTTCTTCGCCGCACATGTGTCACACCGCCGACACCACTCCTGAATCCTATCGACATGTAGACCAAAAGAACTGTTGGCGGATCTTCGCCAAGGTCTTCTTCACTCCAAAGTGTCCAGCTGCTGGCGCAGCATGGAACTCCTTCAGTACTTCTGCAACCCTTTTGCGCGGCACCACCAAAAGCCACGAGGTCGTTGTACCTTCGTGGGACTCCCATTTCCTGAAAAGCAAACCTTAGTGAACTTCCAGCGTGTCCCAGATTGTCCAGTAATATTTCAGCTGCGGGAAGAAACGAGCAACGTCTTCCCAGCCGGGCTTCTCTCCTTCCTCCTTCTTCTTAAGGATGAAGCCGATCTCTTCATCCTTCTGCTGGCTTCGTTTCCACTCGCTCTTCCTTTCGTCGCAAAATATCCTGTGAATTTTCTTCTTGGTATGCACTTCCTCTTCTGCTTCTTTCTTCTTCAGTCGATCGCAGTTCTTACAACTTTCTTCGACGCAAGGTCTTCGTGAAAGTCCATCAGCGTTTCCGTGGGCTTTTCCTTCCCGATGGCGTATCTCAAAGTCGTATTCTTGTAATAGTTCGATCCAACGGGCGACCTGTCCTTCAGGACGCTTGAAGGTCAACAGCCAGCGAAGCGCCGCATGGTATGTTCTTATCAGGAATCTTCGTCCGTAGAGGTAGTGGTGGAAATGCTCGACGGATTTCCTCACCGCCAGTAGTTCCTTTCCGATTTTCCCAAGGTCTTGGAGAAATAAGCAACGACCTTTTCCTGACCTTCGTGTTCCTGTGAGAGGACGCAGCCTATGGCGAAATTAGAGGCGTGCGTGTCCAGAATGAAATCCTTGTCTATCACTGGGTAGGCTAGTACCGGGGCTCCGGTTAGGTTCGTCTTCAGCTCGTGGAAAACTCCTTGGCATTCTTCGATCCATTGGTAGTTCTGTTTGGTCTCGGTAAGGCGATGCAGAGGCTTGGCGATCCTGGAGAAATCCTTTACAAATTTCCGGTAGTAAGTGCACAATCCTAGGAAACTTCTTAATTCCGTGACGTTCTTTGGCTGTGGCCGTTCTGAAACGGCTTTAATTTTCTCCGGATCCGTCTTGACTCCACTCTCCGTTACGATGTGGCCCAGATATTTCACCTCACGGCAGAAGAAGGAGCATTTCTTGGGGCTCATTAATAGTCCGGCCTGACGTAGACGAGAAAACACTATTCGAAGGCGTTCGAGCTCCGGTTCGAAATCATTTCCGTAGATGATGATGTCGTCCAGGTAGACCAAGCAGATTTTCCAGGTCAAATCTTGGAGTGCGTCCTCCATCAAACGTTCGAACGTTGCGGGGGCGTTGCATAATCGAAAGGGCATCGCTTTGAATTGCCACAACCCTGTCCCAACTGAAAACGCAGGTTTCTCTCGGTCCTTTCCGTCTATAGAGATCTGCCAGTATCCGCTCTGTAAATCTACAGTTGAAAACCAAGAAGAACCGGAAAGGGCATCCAGGGTATCCTCTATACGGGGCAGAGGATACGAGTCCTTCTTCGTTATCTCGTTCAGGCGTCGGAAATCTACGCAGAACCGTATGCTTCCATCTTTCTTCTTGACGAGGACGATCGGGGAAGACCAAGGACTTCACGTTTCCTCGATCACGCCCTGAACCTTCAACTTCTTAAGTAATTCCTCCACTTCGGCACGACGGTGTAAAGCACCCTCCGCGGCGCCTGTTTAATGGGTGGGCAATCTCCGGTGTTGACCGTGTGTCTCACCCAGTCACAATTCCTGATCGCACTCAAATCCGAAGCGAAAACGTCCTGAAATTCGCAAAGTAATTCAGAAATAGCTTTTTCTGTCTTTCTGTCAAACCTGACGAGCAGCGTATAACAGCTCTTCCAAATGCTGTGGGACGACCGTTTCCCTTTCTTCTTCTAGTTTCATCTTTTCGGCCGTCGGCTCACGAAAGCGTATCTCCGGTTTGCCGGGAAAGCACAGCACATTCCGGGATAGGTCGATGCTGCAACGGTACTTTTTCAGGAACGCCGCTCCCAAGATGCACTTTTCCATCATGTCGACAACGTAGAAGTCTTCTACGCTCGAAAGTCCTCCAACGCTGACTCCCAGACTTTTCTTACCGAACACTTTCATCAGAAGATTGATAGGAGAACCTTTATCTAGAATAATCTTACAAGGTTTCCCACTGATTTTTCCACATACGTAAATCTCGTCAGCCGGATTCCATTGACGCCCAGTCGCCTCCTACATCGCCACACTCTTGACGACCGGGGGACTGTTCCTTACGGACCGACGCCTCGCCCTTACGCCGTCCTCTTCCCATTTCCCTGATAGGACTTCTTTAGAGGGGCTACTCTTGTCTTCTTGGCCTTGAAACAGTCCTTTTGCAGGTGACCCGTTTTGCCGCAGAGCTAACAGGTTCTTGGTGGGTAGTCTGTTCGATCTTCGGGTTTGGTTGGCCTGCTCCTCTTTTCTGGGTACCTTGAATTGTCGGAGGGTTTAGCCTTCCGTTTTTCTGAGTACCTATTTCGTGACTCGACCGGGGGGCCGCGAGACATTGTCTCAATGGCCTCGATTTCTAGAGCTCTGGTCACTGCGTCATCCGTCCGCTGCCTATGGCCCTGGAAGAGTACGTAGTTCAAGTTGGACAGATTTTTCGCCCCGTAGCGGAATTCGAGCGCCGAAACTAATTCCGCGAAACTTTCGCATTGGGCAGCGGAGAGCGTCGTAAGGACGCTTCTCGCAGTGCCCCCGAAGGAAGCGATCAAGGCTGTAGCCTTTTTTTTGGTCATTCCAACCATTTGCGCGCGAGATCGTTTCAAATTGCACCTTGTACTCCTCCCATGAATTTTTCCCATCAAACATTGTCGGTTTCATAGCGTATCCCAAACTGAGAACGTGCGGTTCCGACAAAGGGGCAGCGGCGGGCACACTGACGGGTGCGGAGACATGCGCCGGGGGAACACAATTTACAACACTATTTACAACAGACACATTCTCCCCACCCCGAGAGTTCGCGCCGCTACCAACCGAACTATGGCCGTTTTGTAACGAGGCGGTTACGGCCTGAATTCGTTCCTCCATGTTCGATATGCGCGGCTCGAAAGCCGCTTGTGTCTATCGGTCGGCGGCTTCCTTCTCTTCCCTGCGACGATCTTCCCTCTGCCAGCAGGCTTCGTCGTCTCTCCGCTGTTCCCGCATCTGTCCCACGATGCTTAACTGGAGGGAGGTGAATAGCTCCTGTATAGAGGCATCACCCGTCGCTACAGGAGAAAGGTTCGCAGAGGCCGCGGATGCGCGAGTGGGCACCCTACTTGTGATACCATTGTTACATTTTCGTGTAACGGGGTTACTCAGTTTGATATAATAAGGTTTAATACAACAACACAATATGAAACTACAAGAACGGTGAACAACAAGAAATGTCTTATACAAGGATAATGCAGTAATCTCGATACGTCTCGCAGTCCTCTTATTCCAGTCGCGAGCACCAGCAGGCCTTGAATTCCGTCCAAAAGGTGCTCGCGATACATTATAAATATAATAATGACGATGATACATATGCTTCTTATGCCAACAAAGCAACATTTTACATTGGTTATGATATTGATACATTATAATTATGCACTTTATAATAATAAATATGTTTTCACAATTATTAGTCTCTACCGATGGCGCCACATAGTGATCGCAACAGAGATGAGCTACACATAACCGATGTGATTGAACCTACATAACGAGTACGTAAGCTCATCGACGTTGCTCTCGATGTGGAGTTCAAGAATTGTACATGGTACGTGTGCGTGTGTAAAAAATAATACTTATCACATATTCAACTCGTTCCTCTCGACGAACCATATCCTGATTGACACTGGTAATGAGTCGTTGTGGCGATGCATCCACCTTTCTTAAAGACTGTGCATGGTAGGGATTCTCCATAGGTAGGGGTAGGGGTGTAGTCATATCGCAGTCCTCACCGACCATTTAGGTATCTCGATCCTTGTTCAAAGTACAGCTACTGTTCTTCTCTTTCTTCTCACCATCTTTCTTCTTCTTCTTCGTTGACATAGCAAGATGCTCACGTACGCTTCTATACCCTCGCGCAACCGAACACATATGCATGACGTGTCATCGTCTATGAATTCCCACGATATATTTTTTATGCAAATACTTCATATACTGTCACTTGCTTCTTCCATCTACATTTTCTGCTCAATATACACTTCTTCCTACACTGTTTTTTTTTCATACACTGTGTTTTTTAATATTTTTTTACCTTCATTGCGTTTCTTTTTCTTTTCATTTTTCGAACTACGTATAACTTCACTACTACATTCAACACCACAACCACCAACATACTATACTTCTGTACATATATGCTTGTGAACAACTATAAAAGAACTGTCGATCGGTCTAACAGACCACATTAAATCGAGTACGTTCGTGCCTGCGCAGTTAGTATCCGCAACCGTTCAGTAGACTCTACCATAGTGTGTATTCAAAATGCTTAACCGACGTTTCAACGACACTTCCTACATGGTCGAGAACCATCTCAACCGATGCAACAATACGGATTTTCCTAATAAACAGCATCGTCCGAATATTAGGTACATATACGTCTGTATACTTTTTGATTTATGCGAAACCACTCGAATCATCATCATCAACTCTGTGCGTGTGTTTCTTACAGTGATAAACCTGCTCCATCACCGAAGAAATCCAACATACGCATCATGGGGCGCGATTATCCATTGACATTGACCACATACAAACGCCTAGTAATTGGAAATCGCGATAGTCGACAACAAATTCAATGAACTGCGTTTCACTATGCCTATGTGGAAGCTTCTGTTGCAACAGGAGTCTGAGATACTTCAACGTTTCCGTAACGGCACAACATCCTGACATCAAGAGCCTATCAGCGTTGACCATTTACGCATCGATTTTACACGAATAAACTCTCAACGAATTGCCAAAATATCGGATGGTAATTCCACACTATACATGGCCGAAGCTACGATACACCAGATGTTCAAATACGATCGCTGTGTAACGTCCCACGATTTTTCGCGCACTCTTATTCCAAATTCCACAAGTAAACCTCGAAATCACTCCACTAAACTCTATGAAACTCAACTCCTACCCCATCTCCTCAATCGCCGATCACCTTGATGTTGCACCCTAGTGGTCAACAACACAAGATGATCGATACAAAACTCTACCTCGATGATGTATCTTAGAGATCCCCATCACGAGATGAGCGATACAAACCTCCACCTCGCTGATATACCTTAGTGGTCCCCATCACGAGATGGTCGTTTCAAAACCCTCTTCGCCTATTCGTCCTACAAGGCACGAATCATTCTTTTAAAAACGAATTCAAACAAGTCCCTCATTACAAAATCCCTCTTAAATAGAGACCAAGTCTCAATCCCCTCTTTACGACTCATGAAGTCCAAACAATCTATCCCCTATTCCTATCAAACACCCGAAATCCAATCGAAGAGTTGAGTATCTCCAAATACCGTTTATAAAAACCCCAGTAACCCAATTACGACGCAATTGGCGTACGTGACAAAAATATGGCTATTAATAGCCATACCGTTTATAAAAACCCCGGAAGTCATACTGCGTCTTATTCCGAAATGTGTCAAGGTCTTTACCGCGCGTCACCCCCGCAATATTCCTGTGAAAACACATAAATACGAGGTCCTGCGAGACCGCGTCCTCTTTCATCGATATTGTTTTGCCGAAATAGCATCAAAAGTATCAAACAGTGTTAAAGATCTTCAACCTCATTCAACCTGTTCATTCAATCTTAATCAAAGTGTTAAAGATTTATTATTATACTCATCAGTGAGTCAATATTCATTATTCATTCAAATATTAAAGTGTTAAAGCCAGTGTTCAACGGCATCTACTGTAAGCATTTATTACTATTATTATATCTTATTGTTCATCTCCATACTACCAAATTCATTACTGTTAATATATATATTCATATTATTAACGTCTATTATCTACATATATATATATATCTTTTCTTTTATACTTTCTATATATTTTCATATTACCTTATATTAATAACGCTTATTGCATTAAAAAGCTTATTGCTATTCATCTATTATTTTGTATACCATTTTATATATTGCTAATAGCTATATCATTTTTCTCTATTATTGTATGTCATATTCATATTTTCATATTACAATTTATATACATGTTTTGCGCTAACAAATTCCCACGCTTTGTTAAAACGCATAAACCAGGCTAATAAACCGCTTTGTTATTAACCACGTCTCGAATTATTGTGTATACCCCAGAATCATAAGGATTCCCTACGAAATCAAGCTGCCGCATCAGCTGATTCGCGAGAGCGTGCCCAGTGTTTATAAACACACCGCTGCATGAGCCGTGCAATCTATAGAAGAACTAAACGCGGTTTCTTTTATACTAATGCAACACTAAATCCTACTTCGTAAACCAAAACAAATACGAAGTACCGTAACGGGTGTGCTCTAAATACACATTTGCCTTCCCCAAACCCTCAGTGTGGCGGATTTAATATTCGTCGCCTGAGTCCCTCTCAAACCCTCAGTGTGGCGGATTTAGTATTCGTCACCTGAGTCCTCTCAAACCCTCAGTGTGGCGGATTTAATATTCGTCGCCTGAGTCCTCTCTAACCCCTCAGTGTGGCGGATTTAATATTCGTCGCCTGAGTCCCTCTCAAACCCTCTGTGTGGCGGATTTAGTATTCGTCGCCTGAGCTTTTTCCTCCTCCCATTGTCGACGTCCCCAAAAGACCTCACCCGGGACGTGACAGCTGCATCGATCATATGTTCTCTCAGTTATCAGAAATTCTGTATTCCGGAAACAGCAAGTACGCATCCTTTGACGACATAATACGTACCGCTACGGTACCGAACGCGGACTATGAAAAACTCATTACCGAAAGCGAATACTACGAATTAGTTAGACTGTGAATTATTAGCGTTAGGCTTGGGTTCGATGATACGCGATGCTCGCCACAATAGTACAAACATGTCTATATGCTTTATCAATAAATACACCACTTTTGCCACATAGTTTGTCATTTCTTCTGCCCGGCGCAGTATTGTCATATGTGAAAGATTAATAGATTTATATTTATTTACCTGTGTTCGGCTTACCTCGTATACCACCTTCAGTAGCAGTTCCTTGAAAAACGGGCCTGAGGTAAATGGTTGGCATATCTTCGCAAGCTCCAATGCCACGATGTAACTTCAATGCAAAGCAGCATCGTTGATAGGTCCCTCCTCCTAAGAACAAATTAAACAATGGTTTAGCATGCCACTTCATGTTCTTCAAAACCTGACAATCATACAGTATTCTTAGGAAGATAACTTACATCGTTCTGTGATTCTTCGTCTGCTACTATTGTAGGATGAATAATAATCACTGATTTAACAGCGAGGTGTATATGTATATTTATTAAATGAAGTAAGTGAAGAATGTAAAGAAGTATAAATTCCGATGTTCGCGCTTGCGACTCGCAACGGTCTCTGCTGCTAGCGGCGCGTCGCCCGGCCACTTTTTAGAAAAAGTGGCAACGCACGGCTACGTCGAGCATCGATTGTTAATCGACGTCAATTCGGTCGCCGGCAAAATAATGTCATGCTACGCATTTTCGGTCTGCTTTGACCTTGACGCGCGCGCCCGCGTTAGTATTGGACTTCGCGGCCCTACACTATTAATGCTGCCTTCAGCGTTTCAATTTCCTCAAGTCTCTACTCCGGTGACAGATGAACGTAGTCCTTGGAATGAGACCCCGTATAGTGCTGCTGGATATTATATTTTTTTAATTGTTTCATTGCTTTGTGACACACTAAACACGCTGCGGCACCTTTATGTTCCGCGAAAAAAAGGCTTCTTCCCACAATGGGTTGAAGAAGGTGCTACACCCCGTACTTTTCTTCGCGTTGGTACTTCCGGCCATGATTAATTTTCGAAGTTATGTTACTCGGTTCACTAATGAATACGAATTGACAAGCCTGTTCAAATTGTTTCACCTCGAAACTGTTGACCTGCTAATTTGTCCGCTGCGTAGGGTTAGGGTGGGAAAATCCTTAGCCCTGGATCCCTGCAAACTCATTTAGCAGGTCAAATACAATTAATTTCGCGGTGCCTAAAAGAAATTGGATCATCGTAATTTTCATTTTGGAATGCGGATTGAGGTACATCCATACCGTAATTTTATTACAAACACAAAATTGTTTAGTTTTTTGGTGTCAGGCTACTACAACGGACCCTAAACTGCGCGCAACTGAACAACTTTGCCGTTCCGAAACTCTTGCGCCATTTGCAATTGCCGCGTTTTTTATATAAAAAAATGTTTATTCCCTTCTCGAAGTACATAATAATATGGCCTGAAAGTTTTAAAAAGACTGTATGTATAGATTCCTTACAAAAACTTTCCCAAAAGAACCTTGATCTTTGCTGATTACGCCGCCAATCGATTCCTTATGACCACAATGAAGGGAAGTACATGAACAATTGATTACCATAATTTCAAGTTAACTTCATTAAAAAACAGTTCGATATACATGCCATAAGCGTCCTCTCTTCGGATTCGGTCACATATTTCTATTGAAATTACTATCATACAGAGAAATGTATTTTGTAGAAAGAACATAGGAAAATACGATAATTTTCTCTTGGATTTTTAAAATCACGACCTTGAGCTAAAATATTTCACTGCGACAACAGCTTCTTTTTTTCGGTACCAAATGTAATTAAATACGGCGATCTTTCTCAATTATAGGGAAGAAATTCAATACTATTAGTAGGGTAGACCAGGGCGAATCGGATCACTTTGGTTTCGATGGTGAAAAAAATAGTAGTCAAATATTAAAAATCTAATTTCTTATTAAAATATATTCGTAACCAGTACACCTTTGGCTAGAACATTGATTAATTATAATAAGTATAAAAAATTGAAATTCATCATAAGATTCTTTCATTTATAAACAAAACACGAAAAAGTGAGAAATATACCTCGAGTTTCGGGGCGAATTGGATAACCTAGAAATCTCTGAAGAACCTGAAATTTTCAGAACAAAACCTTTAGAATCAACATAAACAAATCTAATTTAATGACAGTGAAGTCAAGTGACACTATTTAGAACACAGATTGGAAGGATATTGCAGTTTTTCGCCGCCTGTATTAGAACAATTCTTGTGGTATCACTCTTCTCAGACAATATTCGGAAAGTGGACAAATTAATTTTTTACCACAGTAAGTATATTTCTTTAGATTTAATGTTTATCACAGCTTCCTTTATTTATTTATTTTTTTTTTTTTGACACCATGATCCCTGATTGGTCTTTTTTTTTTGTACGTACGAACCATCGGTATATAAACAATTATCATATTTATAATCATAAAAAAACACAAATGAAAGAAAAGAGAGATCCGATTCGCTCCAAATGACGTGATCCGATTCGCCCCATAAACTAATAACAATAAACACATTTGAATTTTCAAGCTTACTTTTTATTTTAAATACGAAGGTTATATTCGGACCAAAATTGTAACGTTCGCGTGCGTCTATCTCACTGAAACCGTATGCCACGTCTAACCACTGACTTAAAACAATTAACGAGCTAATGCGGTAGGTGCAGAGGAGAGGGACGAGGTACTACGAACGATCGGAATTCTCATTTCTATCGCGATGTAAGAAATACAGACTAAATTCTTATTTTGATCCGATGTGCCCTGTGATCCGATTCGCTCTGGTCTACCCCATATATTAGTATAAATGGTTTCCCTTATAATAATTCATAAATTCAATCTGTTTCTTTAAAAATAGGCAAGCATGGGAAAATTGAAAGTCCTATTTTCTAAAGAAATTCGAAAGCAGTAGAGTAACTTATATCACATTTTATTTCAACCAATATGCCTGACGTTGGCCAGAAAAGTAATCGATTTGTAGTGAAATAATCTACTCTTCTTCCACAGTAATTGTAACTGTCCAAAACTATTTTCCAATTTAAACCCTGTTTATGTTCCACAAATTTAGTTTTGTATATGTAACATACCGCTACCTACCGCCATAAATTTTTCTTTTAATATTCCATATTAATCATTGTTTCATTCTAAACAGTAATATTAGTACTAAGGATTTGCGAGCGCCATGATACCCAACAAGAAACAATGTACTAGCGAACGCGCAACGCACGCGCATTACCGCCCTTTTTTCAAACGACGAACTCAGTGCCACGAGCGAACCAAGCGCGCGTGCGTAAACCGCACATTCAACCGGACGCCGAATAACCCAAGTGTAGTGCGCGACCGGCGGGAACCGGATGCTAATTCTAATTGGTGCGCGAGTTCGCGCAGCAAGTGATTGGCGAGAGCAAAGTCTCGCCAAACCGTATAAATACAGGCGCGCCAGCAGCCTAAATTCAGACTTGGTTTTGCCAACGAACCAAACAGTAGCCGCTCAGTTTATCTTAAATCGACGTCCTAATACCTCCTTCAATTCCGAGGTCGCTTTAATTAGCCCCCTCACTTTCAATTACGAGGTCGCTTTAATTAGCCCCCTCTCCTTCAAATCCGAAGTCGCTTTAACTAGCACTTCAATTTCAATTCCGAGGTCGCTTTAATTAGCCCCCTCACCTTCAATTCCGAGGTCGCTTTAATTAGCCCCCTCTCCTTCAATTCCGAGGTCGCTTTAATTAGCCCCCTCTCCTTCAATTCTGAGGTCGCTTTAATTAACCCCCTCAGCTTACATACTCCAACGCGTGGGCCAGCTAATAGGCACCAGAAGAAATTACCATTTTGAAGGAAGGACGTCGACCAAATCAACTTCCATCTGGGGACGCCCTAACCGGCTACCTGGCTACCATCCGAGATCGCTTTAACTAGCACTCGGCTTCCATCCTAGAAAGCGTGGGCAAGCTGATAGGCAACAGGAAGCCAGTACGAAATCGGGAGAAGGAATCCTCTCGAATACCCTATTCAAACGACCTAGCGTCATTCCTTGTATTACATTTATATTACCGACTTAGCGTCGAGACTCTTGTTCAATTAGCGATCTAGCATCGTACTATTTAACTAATTAACCATTATATACCGAAATCGGCTAAAAACGAATCTTTGCGTTCAGTCCTACCGACCAAAGGGCCAAATTCTATTTCTTATCGACCAAGCGTAATTTTCGTTACTTTAATACCGACCGAAGCGTGTAAATCTATTTCTTATCGACCAAGCGTAATTTTTGTTACTTTAATGTCAACCGAAGCATCTAAATCTATTTCTTATCGACCAAGCGTAATTTTTCGTTACTTTAATACTGACCGATACGTTATTACGCAATTATCAATTGTTCGATCAATTTATAATCTAATTCCCACGACACCGTGTCGTAATATATGTTCAGATCCAACCAAGCGTCAAACTCTTTATTTTGAATAAACTACTTTTGTTATATTATGGTAAAGAAGGACTTCTTGAAATTCATTTCTTTATCTGACGCCACCCGAACCAATCCCACAATTCCACGAGTAACCGCTCTATTCGTGGAATCTTCTGTGTACAAACGGCACGACCCGTTCTAAATCGTTACAGATAACATCTTTTGGTATTCGTGAACATACCATTAGGCCACCATACAGTGGTATTCGTTCTGTACTGAAAGTAGTTTACGTTTTCCGTGATCGCTTTAGTGCTTTACAATAGGGTACGTACCAATTATGTCGTTACCCATAAAAGTCCTAAACAGAAGAATCCTTTCAAAGTGGGCTGATTACCATTTTCTCTGGACACATTTTGTTTTCTCCAAGTAAAATATGGTTTTGTCTCGAGCTTCCCATTGTTGCTCCAACACGATCACCGAAAAGGCCCACTTTATGCTTTTATGACACCCCCGACAGCTAAATGTTCGCTTGGCCGCGACTGACATTCCCAGCTCCGTCACTGTGTGCGTTAGCGATCTCAAGCGGTAGGTTAAAATATGCTCACGCACACGATACGGAGGGTTAATTGAGATTTGAAAAATATTCAAATTTTTGTATGCAATAATAATAATAATTTTGTTCAAAGTTATAATGATAGCAGTAAGAAGGGTTTAAAAAAGTTTGTCGCTGGCGAACATGATTTTGGCTGTCATAGTCATCGAAAACAAAAACCGCAAAATTTGTCTTAATCCAATTGCAACACAGAAAACTATGTTTTTCCAAAAAATTAATGTTTTCATTTGAAATACTACCATTTTTGTGCTTTTCAACATTATTCATTCGAAATGAACTAAACGATACGGTAACCACACTCATATAGATTAAGAAAAATGTTACGTTTTTTGTTTCAAATGATTACGACAGCCAAAATCATGCTCGCCAGCAAGAAGCTTTTTTTCAAACACCTCTTACTATTACCATTATAAATTTGAACCAAAGTATTATTATTGCATACAAAAATTTAAACATATTTTTCAAATTTCAATTAATAAAAGTAAAGAGATTGGAATTATAATATTCAATACGTTTCTTTTAAAAATTCCCCAAAATGTGCCTTATTTTCGAAGCGTCAAACTCTGGAAACCCCAGCGGCAGCCTGTGACGCTCCGATCCCACTACTGCAACCGCTCCCCACTCCGTTGGCGGACTCGCTTGTACCTGAGCGAGCTCGGAGCTCGAGCTCGAATGTGCGCTCGCGTCCGGAATTGAGGGTCCTGTGCATGCCTGTACTATATAATACGTAATATCCACAAAATATATATCCACGGGAAAAAGTGTCAAAAAAAAGAAAAAAAAGAGTATGGAGTTAGGGGAGGGGAGGGGGGGGATTGAACCCTAAACTATCCTCGTGACAATCTGACGCGCTACCGTTGTGTCCACGGAATCTTCTTGGGTGTAGGTTACTATAGATGGTATATATCGGGATTACTGCGTACTTTAAAAACTTTAAATTATAATATCTTGAAAACGAAAGCCCATTCAACAAAAAGCCGAAATGGTATTTTCCTACTACATGCGTATTTAACTGTATGTAAGATCCGGGCCGAATAAATAAGGCTGAAAGCGTAACCAAAAGGCGAGGGTGAAGAAGAATTTGGCCCGATCGCGGCGAGACGTGACCGATGGCACATTTTCTCGGTACAAGGAGGGCTCGCTCTGACCGACGGGCACGTCAAAAAACAAAGCGGGCGACCGGAGCTCACGCATGTCACGGCGTCCGAAAATTCTTCATCATTTCCTTGCATGTAAGTATGCTTCATTATTATTAATTAAGGTGTACGCATAATGAAACGAAAATATTTTCAAGGAATAAGTTATTGTTTCATTACATGTGTAAAATAATAGTCTGCGCAGATTTTTGGTAACCTATTTCTTTATTGAAATATGTATCTTTTTAGTTTCAAGTCCCTTGGAAGGAAATTCATTTCTTCTCGTCAGTAGGAGAAGCACAAGAGGAAATATTATATTTGGTAAGTGACGTTTACATTTATTTATATATAATAATACGTATGATATTAGTTTAGTGCTTATTACAAATATTTCGTTTTTTACAGGTTGGAATATTCAACAAAAAAGTAAAGTACACTCGCTGAGCTGCTTTGCGCCATTTCGAGTATATAAGCTTTACTGGCTGCATCGCGCCGTATCTTATTATAACATTATTCGATAGGCTGCATTGTGCCGTGTCTCGAGTATAACAACTTTCCAAAAAAGTTGGGCGTCTGCCATCGCATAATCGCCACGCTTATATCTATACTATTATATAAAGAGAGAGCCGATTTTTATGTTTGCGCAAAACTCAAGACCTATTGAACCGATCTTCCTGAAATTTTAACACGATATTCCTGGATACTCTAGGACGGATATAGGTTATGTAGCATGTCTAAAAAACGCGTTATTAACATGGAACGAAGAAGCGCCTGGTATGTGTTACGCTGGAGGGAAAATAAATCTCCCAAAGAAGAGAATGTTATCTTTTCCGAAATATTATGAAGAAATTAATCTTTTTTTTTTGAAAATACTTAATTTCCTTAAAAGATATTAATTCTAATAAACATGAATCAGTCACGCTAATATCTCGGGTGAAGCAGAGATGAAAATTCGAGTTAGGCACTGCGAAGGGCAGCCTTCGCCACGGGGTACCAAGCCGCATCTCCTTGACGAGCGTCGCACAGTGGGGCAGATTGGGTTGAAACGCGGCACTAAGTCCTTTTACAAAAAACATCGCCATACTGCATTTTTTTACAGGTAGTTAATTGCACATTTGGGTCATAATGTAGCATGATTGTTTTTCACATTCATTAATTTTTAACGCGACTACACGGTTTTGAAGAGCACAACCTGGAAACTCTTCAGAAATAGTATTGTTATTTATAGTTTTGTTGCTTGTTTAATTGGACTAATTTTTTGTGGGATTAAGTGGTGAGGTATGTATTTGAAGTGTGCCAAATTTGATTTCGATATCTCTGATATTTTTGGAATTATACCTTACTGAATTTCCCAATTTTCATTGTTTATTTTGAACGGGAGTTCAGTGGAGTTCAGTGTTCTTGGTCGCATTGGAAAGGTCTGGGTTAGGCCTTACCTTTATCTTCCAAAAAGATTGGCTGCTACTAGCTGCTACTGGGGTAGTTAGGGGGGGGGGGGGTGGCGAGAAGGGGTCCATGACGCGTTATTTTTGCACAAAAATGCTTTTCCTGTCACTGAAATTCGAAGTAAATGAAGTATTTCCACATGTGAAAGGTGCGGAGCTTTTTCCTATGTACAGAGTGGCCGATATTGTCGGCAATTTGAACATAGCCAGTGGGGAAGTCCTCAGGGAGAAGCTGGTACGTGTCGTAAATGGGAAGGATCAATCGCAACTATTGCTCCGTTTTCTTTCAGACACATGGCCATAAGCATGATATGGCAAAAGGAAATAGTGTTTGTAAATGTTCTATTATAGCAGTATATGGGAGGATTTTTGATCGTTGATTTATAATGCCCTTGCAAAATTCTTTTTGACTGAACCGTTTCGAATAGAAGCGTCTCGAACGTTATTGCAGTATCTACTGGTTGTAGCAAGTAACACATTGAGAACGGACCATCAGAATTCTCATGTTTTCATTATTGTAACTATATGAAGCACAAAAAGAAATAGAAATGTAAATGTGTTTTTTGTGTTTTTTGTCCGAAAATTAAGCAATCTTTATGAATTTTTTTCTATATGAAATTGATAAGCTAGAAAGATGGGGTTTGTTTCAAATGAATGATCACTGATTGAAAGTATTAAAATGAATTCTATTAAACAAAGGCACCACCCCCCCCCCTCGCTATAATCGCTCAAATGTGGTCCCTCGCGGAATGAGTAAAATTGCGATTTCATAAATTCGGCCTTCTATGGTTATCTGAAACATGAAATCAAAGTAAGACATTAAACTTTATTACATTTTGTTTTGTTCACCGAGCCGATTCTTAAATTTCGTATTTAAAACAAAATGGCGGACTGTCAAACTGTAGGTATCGATTTTCGGCACTGGAAGTGTAGGTTTGACAGTCCGCTATTTTGTTTTAAATACGAAATTTAAGAATCGGCTCGGTGAACAAAACAAAATGTAATAAAGTTTAATGTCTTGATTTGTTTTTATGTTCCAGATAACCACAGAAGGCGGAATTTATGGCACCGCAAATGACCAACTATGTGCGATTATAGCGAAGGGAGGGAGGGTGCAATTTTTTTTAATAAAAATTGTTTAAATGCTCTCAAATAGTGATGTTTCATTTGCAACAATCCCCATGTTTCTAACTTTTCAATTTCGTATAGAAAAAATTCATAAAGATTGCTTAATTTTCGGATAAAAAAGTACTATGCCACCATAAATAAACCAATTTCATTAATTTTTCTTTACCAACAGGACCACCAGTATACGTCCTAACTGAGTGAAGTGAACAAATTAACGATAAATGTATGATTTCAGTCAGAAAATGTTTTGTGCCGCGTTTCGACCCGATCTGCCCCACTGTGCGTCGGGCAACTCCTGCCCGAGAGGAATACGATTTACTTTAATTACAGTACATGTGTGTTTTGTAATAAAGTGTTTCTATCATGTCCTGAATTCAACAAGTGGCATTCAGGCATCTACGCTCCTACAATCCACCGGCAATACTCCTCGTGGAGAGACACAGAAAGAAAGGGGGGTATAAACACGAGCTTCGATATCAAAACAAAAGCATGCGTTGACGTATTCCGTGCGAGAGAAGGTGGGCATTGGGGAGGAGGTATTGCTGTGAAGAGGGCCTCTTCAAGAGAGCAGCCGTTTGTGAAGGATGCAAATCCGATTGGTTCTGATACAATCTGCTCCCTATGGTTGAAATTTATTCTAGCAACTTTCACTCCTCCTAACCTAACCAATCCAACTTACATCCCTCCTAAAAGAACCGGCCATCCGAGCGTAGATGCAAGTGCGAAATAAAAGTAACGGTGCGCTTCTCGATACCGCAGATGTACCTACCTAAGTAGCATTTCTGACGGAAAAGAATTGTCCAGCTTTTGGGCCTGCGAACCCTGTCGTAGACTTTTGGCAGGTAGGTATCAGTTTCAACAGGCAATGCCATCCGTGGCGCCAGTAAGACCGACCCCGGTCCTTGCTATTCGAGAGGGTTTTCTCCCCAGTGAAAATCAGTAAATTTTCAAGCGCAATATCTTAAAAACCAGTGGAAATAAAGTGTATACATTAAAGCTTATTGAATTTGTCTTGGAACGCACTATCAACTCAGGTGTTTAAAAAAAATAGTTCCATTTGAAAAACCGAACTTGACCATCGTATCTTTTAAAATAATAATAAAAAAAATCGTCTCGGCTAAAAATTGGCCCTCTCGAACCATTCAATTACATATTTTTTTTAATTTTTTATCTCCAATACTTTAGGAGATATCGCGCTGTCCAGTCTTAGGTGGGACACCCTGTATATATAAATATATATACATATTATTGTACTATATAGTGTTCTAGAAATATAAAATGAAAGTATAATAATTCGTCGTGTCTGTAATTAATAGTATTAATATCTTCACCCTCAGTTTCAATAATATGCAAATTCTGAATAGAGGGGAATGGATAACAGATGACCATATTGAATATTTTCATAAATTGTTACAAGCTCACTCTAATTATAAACCACGCGAGACGTAGAGAGTTCAATTGTCTGATACAATTCAACCAGTTTCTGAAAATCAGGATCACATACAGATTTTGCACCAATGCGAAAATTTTGAAACCGATGCAGGGGACACAGGGTTTGTAGCTTTTATAAATACGATGAAAAAAGGGTTTATATTTACGATTTTCTTAATTCCTTAAAGTTGCATAGTCATCATAAAATTTATCTTGAGAAGTTATACCCTTTTTTAAACAAACATGACGGTGCAATTGACGAAGAATTTATTGAATTTCCACCCCCCCCCCCCCCATAAACATGACTCATGTATGAAAGAAGCTAATTCCCTTTAATTCACGAAAAAAGTTCTCACGCAAAGATTGTGAAATCATCTTTGCTAATTCCAATTGTACCTTTAACTCTTTAATTCACGAAAAACATTAAAAACATTCTCACGCAAAGATTGTGAAATCAACTTTGCTAATTCCAATTGTATTCTCGTTCTCCGTTCGAACACTGATTCCTCTGTCACTTTTTATACTTCACATTCCTTTATTGGCCAGAAATCAATTCAGTGCTCAGATTTTCAGCTTCGGTTTTAAGGAATTAGCGGGCGAGGCCTGTAGTTGACACAAAAACTTTTATAAGAGGGACATCTTCTGTTAAAAATGTCGTATGAAAATCGTTTTACGATGAGAAATAATAAAAACTTGGTAGAGACTAATTTAAACGAATCAAAGTCGGTAATAGATTAATAGCACATTCGCCAACCTGCACTAGTGATATGAAACATTTTGTTTTAAGTCGACTTCATAGTTTTTTCTTACACAACGCCCGCTAATTCCTTAAAACCGAAGCTGAAAATCTGAGCACTGAATTGATTTGTGGCCAATTTCTTTTCAATTTTGCCGTTGCAAAAAAAAGAATATACACATTTTTGGCGCTTTGGGGCCATTTCGTTTGATTAATTTTGTCGTTGCCAATACATTTCCATGCTGATCTACCATCACGTATCATGCATGAATATGAACCGTTCTGAGGATGAGGACCGTTATGAAATACGGCACTTAGTAATTTATATTTTTTATTACATATTGATATTGGTTGTGCAGCAGCGGTAATTTTACAATTAATTTCTTTAATAATGTTGCCATTTTCATCATAAGAGAACAACAACAATTGCATTATAATAATTATTGGCGGAGTAGTAATTTCAATTTTAGTAAATATTGCTCAAAACATTGTTTACACAGTTTTTGCGAACTCGATTTCCAACCAATCGGTAAAGCAATATTAACATAATCTTGTAAAGGTGTACCTTTCATTGACTTTAAACACAATTCTTTAACTGTCAAGGGGAGAATATAATGGCTGGTAGTGGTTGTTTCTTTATGAGAACATTTTCTGCAGTGTACAGACGTAGTCATTTCAAATTGAACTATTTTTTGGAGCCCTTGTAAACTATTGCATAATGCTAAAAAAAATTCAGATGCGTCTTGTTGAATCTTTTGCAAATATTTGCATCCTATGAACCTCCAGCCGCTATCGCGCGAGATCTTCTTTACCATCGTGGCATTTCAAAAATGTTAACAACTAGCAGGTTATGGTTGAATGACAGCCCAGTGACATTTACAAATT
Source organism: Andrena cerasifolii (assembly GCF_050908995.1). Classification (NCBI taxonomy): domain Eukaryota; kingdom Metazoa; phylum Arthropoda; class Insecta; order Hymenoptera; family Andrenidae; genus Andrena; species Andrena cerasifolii. The sequence continues at coordinate 3,328,510 of NC_135120.1, forward strand.
ATGCTTTCGAGGCGACACCTACTGGCGTCAAGTGGAGTAGGAAAACCTGACGTCATAACTCGTAATCCTAAAAGTATAATTTTTATAACTATTAATTCAGAATAAATCTTATATCTTTTAGACAAATAGCTCGATACATTAAGTAAAACGACATATGGGTTCGAAAAAAAAAATGATTCGCTTAATCATGTAATAACACCGGCGCTATGTCATAAAATAAGATAATTAGCCTAAAATAGCTCCGACGACCTCTCAATTTCGCTATCTTTCGTGTATAGAGATGTAACGTCCCACGCGGATCCGAACCGATAATTACCGACCGCCGGTAAAGTAAACCGATCTTCATTATCGCGAAATCGTCCTACGTTACCATACAAAATTATTTTATACATGAATTATAATTAATTAATGATTCAAACGAATACTAAAGAAACAAATGTTATAGAGATGTTAGGAATAATTTAATGTAAATACTGACAAAAGCGCAAGATAAAATATAATGTATTAAGCGAGTAATAAGCAAAATAATAAATAGCGACTCACTGCGCATGTGCCAGCCATCAAATTTCGGGTATAAAAGGAGGCGCACGATGGCCAGCGCGAGCATTCCAGGGCATTCCAAAGCATTCAGGGCATTTAAGGTTACGATTCGAATACGCTCTCTTAACTGACGAATACTTAAACCTAGAGGCAGCTTAAGTTTCAACCAGTGAGATTCAGCTCGCTCCGGAGACGGTAGCGGCGGATCTCCAGTGTATAAAAGTTACTGGTGCTCCTTTTTGGTCTTTGTATTTTGAAGTTATAGAACCTCGCTTTCACAAAGGCATCGAGCTCGCCCCGGAGACGGTAGCGGCCGATGTTCTTGGTAAAAGCAAGGTCTCGAAGAGCATAAAATAAAAACTCTGTCAAAAGAAACGAGCTCGCTCCGGAGACGCCAGCGGCCGTTCTTACTACAGACATTGCCAAGAGTCATCGAGCTCGCTCCGGAATCGGTAGCGGCCGAACTCTGCAATATATACATATACTTTAATAAATATTCACGTAGCATTAATTAGCATAAATATAAAAAACTATAGAAAACCCAAAAACAGAATATATAATCGTAGACTGTAAGCAATATTAAATAATTGTTATTAGAATAAGTATTGTCAAATAAAGTCATTGTTAAGTTTAAGTCGTGGATTTTAATCCTTAGTTGTAATAACGAACTCCCACCTATCCTATACTCGAGGGGACGCCGCTCTCCTCTCGAGGACCTACTAGCTTCAGTTGTTCTTGGACAGCCGAACGTTACAGGTCGGATATTTTTTGGTGACAGCGGTGGGATAATTTCGTTTAGTAGGATAATTTCGATTAAAGGGAATATTTCTCTTAAAGTGAAACCATTCCAGAAGTGAGCATTTTTTCCAGAAATTTTTTCTTCTCTAAATTCTACAGAGGCTTAAAAAACTTCACAACGCCTGACACACTTGGAAAAGCAATGGCTAACCTAGCAATCAATACAGAAACACAGGAAACTACAGAAACTCCAGAAACTATTTCAGGAGATACAAACACACCAGGAACTTCAAATCCACAAGTTAATATGAATACAGCTACGAATGTATATCCTCACTTACCACACATTAGCTTACGCGATACTGCGGACACACTCCCCTCTTTCGATGGTAGAAATATACCAATACATCAATTTATTAAAAGTTGTCGACACGCACGACACATGGTTAATCCGAATGCAGAGTATGGATTAGTTCAACTCATAAAAAATAAGCTTTTCGGACAAGCTTCTAGAGTAGTTTTGAACGGGGATTATAATTCAATCGATGACCTCATTTCAGTACTAGAATCACGATTTGCACCATTACATACTTCCATACAATTATATGGGGAATTATCAAAAATTGCACAATTACCTAACGAAACAACGGTAGATTATAGCAGTCGTGTATCCAATCTCTTTCTTCAGATTAAACATTGCAATGAGATAGAAGTACCTACACACGTAGTGCAATTTAATATAACCGCAGAACAAAACGCCATTAAAGCCTTTCTAACGGGATTAAAAACTGAAAATTACAATAGAATACATGAACACGCCTTCAGCAGCCTTGATCGCGCTATCAATGTCGCCATTAAAGCAGAAGCAGAATGTAATGAAAACCAGATACGAGCAAGGGAAGCAGCAGGAATAACACAAACTAATCAATGTACAAACTGCCTTGGATACGGCCATATTGCCACCGCCTGCAGCAGTCAAATTTCACGAACCAGTTGGTACCAACAAACCTGTCAACATTGTAATAGGACGGGAGATACGACGCAAGAATGTAGAAGCCGAAACAGAGTCCAAAACAACACATTCTGTGATTTTTGCCGAAGATCAGGTCACATGACGCAAGATTGTACAAGCCGGAGTTACACGAGCAGAGCCCCTCAATCTAACGTATACTGTAATAACTGTCGAAGAACAGGTCACATGACACAAGATTGCAGAAGCCAAAGTTACACGACCACAGCTCCTCAATCCAACACATATTGTGATCATTGTCGACGACCAGGTCACACAATACAGGAATGTAGAAGTAAAAATTATGCAAATCGAATGCAGAAACCAAAAATATTTTGCGAATATTGCAAATTCAGAGGCCATACAGTAGAGCAATGTAGAAAGAAGATGTACTTCGACAGGAAAGGAAGAGAAGAACAACCTCGTATGGTACGTAGGCAGACTATACTCCGATTTAAAACAGAGCAAATTAGGAAACCCCCTAGCATCCTTCTCTCTGATCCAGGATTCAATGGAGAAGAAGCAACGTTAATGATTGATACCGAATCCGATTTGAATGTAATTAAAAGGAGTGCTGTTTCACCCAATATACCAATCTTCACGGACACCTTGTTCGACCTTAATGGTATTACGGACGGCCTACTCAGCACCATAGGATACATCAAGATCAGAACATTAAATATAGAAATCATCATCCGTGTTGTAGAAGATCTCTCTATCAAACAGAATGGAATATTGGGAACAGAATTCTTTCAAACTAACGGCGCAACCATCGACTACATGAAATCAGCGATAACTATTGGAATGGAAACTATTCCATTCGTTGATCCAGAAATGGTCACAATACCAGCCAGAACAAGAAGTCAAATATATGTACGGGTCCTTAACACACGATCTACCACAGGATATATTCCAAGAATTAAAATTCACCGAAATATACATATGGGAAATGCAGTAGTTTCAAATAATAACGGCCTAGCATATCTCTTCGCAATAAACACATCTTCAAAAGACATTAAAATCCCCGTACCATCAGTCGAACTAGAACCTTTCGACGAAGTACCTATAAAAGATGGAACGTCAGACAAATACAGGAAAACTAACAGAACATACCAACTACTACAACAATTACGATTAGAACATTTAAATTCAGAAGAACGAGCCAGCATTGAAGAATTGATTAAAGAACACGCGGATAGATTTTACCTTCCAGGAGAAAAACTAGAAGCAACAAATAAAGCCTATCATAAAATAATAACGGAAAACGACGTTCCTGTTTTTACGAAACAATATAGATACCCTCAAGCATATAAAGAAGAAGTAAAAAGACAAACTAAAGAATTACTTGAAAAAGGAATCATACAGCCCTCATCATCGGCATACAATTCACCCATATGGATTGTACCTAAAAAAGAAGATGCACAAGGCGAAATAAGAGCCAGGATTGGAGTAGACTTCAGGAAATTAAATGAGAAAACAATTGGAGACGCCTACCCCCTACCAAATATAACTGACATATTAGATCAGTTAGGAAGCGCGAAATATTTCTCTGTCTTTGATCTTGCATCTGGCTTTCACCAAATTCCTATGCATCCAGATGATCGACACAAGACAGCTTTCTGTACAATATACGGACACTATGAATTTAATAGAATGCCATTTGGACTTAAGAATGCACCAGCTACCTTCCAAAGACTCATGGATCAAGTCTTGACAGGACTTCAGGGGATAGAACTTTTTGTATATTTAGATGACATCGTGATATATGCCAGCTCACTTAAAGAACATGCAACAAAATTTAAAAGACTAATGAATAGATTAAGAGACGCAAATCTCTACCTTCAACCGGATAAATGTGAATTTTTGAAGAAAGAAGTATCGTACCTAGGACACATAATAGGAGAAGAAGGAGTTAAACCAGACCCAAAGAAAATAATAGCTGTAAAAGAATTCCCAACTCCTACAACAGTCAAGAATATAAAACAGTTCTTAGGACTGAGTGGATATTATAGAAGATTTTTATAAAGGATTTTTCAAGAATTGTAAGACCACTAACAAATCTCACTAAAAAGGATTATCAATTCGAATGGACGTAGGTAGTATAGCTAGGCGGGTTCTAATTCAAATTTGAGTTTCAAGGTCATGATAACCGACCTTGAAATCCAAATTTGAGTTTGAAAATTAGTTTTTTTGCTGGCGGGCGGCGGCGGATGACGTCATAGAGATGGCGGAGTGTGTTTTCTTTTGCTGGCGGGCGGTGGCGGATGCCGTCATAGCGATGGGGCATTGGTGGGGGGTATAGCGCGAGGAGCAGATATCGATACCGAACCGATCTCGAACCGATACACCGAAGTGCATCGAGGAGGAACCGCGGGTGAAGGTGCGCTACTCTGGAGCGTGGTACAGACTGTCGGTAAGGAATGTGCTACTCTGGAGCGTGGTACAGACTGTCGGTAAGGAAGGAAATATTAATTTTATATTAATATAAATGAAAAAACTTCTCGGGGCGACGGGGCTCGAACCCAAGACCTCCGCGGTACGAGTCAGCCGCCTAACCAACTCCCCCAAACGCCGTCTCTGACATTAGTCTTTTCCGAATGGTACATATAGCGAAACCAACGGAGCGTCACATATGTGACACACACACACACGCACCATGAGCCGTTGCCAAACGTCAGCGTATAATAATTTATTTTTATGAGAAATTGTATCAGAATTGTTTCGGACGATGTCGGGAAAGATCGCCGTTTTTCGACACCGCGTCTTCGAGGGAAAGAGACGGAGCATTACTTTAAAGTTAAAATTCTAGGAGGGAAAGAGACACCACTACATAGGGGATAGAATCGCATGCATTCTATAGCTAACAGTATTACAAAGCGTTCCGATTTAACGTCGCTGCGTTTCGCGCGATCTCGCGTAATTCGACTCCTCTGGAGCAGCCGTGCAGGGTGATGTCACTTGGCGGCGCGAATGTAATATGCTACTTTTGGAAACGTCGTACGTGAGAATCATAGAAAGAATTATGCAGCGTCAGCAAATCTTAAAGTTAGGTGACGAGGAGGATGATGGGTGAATGAAATGGAGAAATAATATACGTTTAAGATATATATATATTGTTACAAATATAAAATTAAAAGAATATAATTTAACATTTTTTACTACGAGCATCATCCACAATATGATTGATTGCACATGCTAACAATTCACAATCGATCAATGAATGCTGTTCGAAGTGTTCGCTTTCAGAAATTAATTTTACATAATCTGTTGGCGCGGTAGCGCTACGTAGAACGTCTACGAAAGTGGCATATTTACTGCTTATAGAGTACATATTTTCAGTTAGTCACGTATACATATGTTCAATGCAATGATTGTACGCGAATAGTTTACACATCGTGGCTTCAGTCATATATATGACAACACGATTATCGGTGATTTTAATAAGTTGATCATCATGCATACGCGTGAACTCTAGTCGTAAATGATCAATTATAATGTGAGTTTGGGGCGACGTTGCGTTGCTGCGTAATCGTTGAAGTATGTCCACCTCGTTTTGTAACAGGAGCTTCCACGTAGACATTGAAAAGCTTAACTCGCTGCCTTTATTGTCGGCTATGGCGATCTCGACGTGCCACAAATCCATACCAATGCGAATTCCTATAGTTAGACGTTTATAAGCTGTTGCAGTCAGTGGATAATCACGCCCCAGGATCCGTACGATTGATGGTTTCGATGTTTTCATCGTTTTTAGCGATACGGATCCAGAACTGTAAGAAACAAGTACATGAAATTGATACTTCGGTCGTTTGCGTTTACAGTGAATGAAGTAAATGAAAAGTGTATAGTAACGCGTACATACCTCATATTGAATTGTTGATGATGATGTTGTTGTTGCTGCTGTTGTTGGCATTTATTTGGAAACCCACCATCGTTGCCGGCTGCGCAGGATGAATCGTTTAAGCTGTGTTTGTACATTTTGATGTGCACCATATTTTTTATGGAGTACCGTCTATTCCGTCAAAGTCACTGAAGCTACTGAGCGATTGATGGAATAGCGTCCAAGAGCTCGGCTTAAATAGAGGTGCAATTGCCTCCCCCACCACAGCATTTTATTTTAAAGCTACCAATTCTTCCATAATGTTTTCCAATCTTAACATCGCAGCATATCGCGCGATTGTATGTAATTTGAGCCCCACCTTCAAGGATAAAAGTCTCGACACGTGTTGAATGTAATATAATATCTGTGAAAGCGCCAAATCTTAGAATTATGCGGCGTCAGCAGAAACTGTGTCGGATGATTTTGCGCGCTAATTCGTCATACGCGCGAATCATAGAAAGAATTATGCTATATCGGCAGAAACTGCACAGAACCATGCTGGGACGGATCGTCGTTTTTGCATGCAATGCATTCGAGGGTACGCCAAAAGAGTTAGGCAGAGATACCAAACCATGGTATCAGTCTTAAAAAGCGCACTCTAAACTGTACAAAGTCTCAAATCGTTGCAACGTGTTGCGAGGAACAGACATATTCCATTTACAACCATGGGAGAATTCGCGCAAGTAGAACGTCAATTGTTGGATCAATCTGCGCGATTGATTTCACAGGAAGAATACCTCGCGTGGGAAGAACGGTGCAACGAGTGTATCGAATCGTTGGAAGAACACAGCCGAGTGAAACGCCCGCGATTATCGATCGGTGTTCAGCAATCGCTGGTTGCTCGAATCGCGCAGCTCGAAGGACTAAAATATTCGTTGCGCGGACGTTTCGTGCATGAAGGTGCCGGACATTCGAGCACAGGACTTTTGTGGCGCGAAATAGGCACTGCGTTCGATACCCGCGTATTAACTGGTGCATTGTTAAATTCGAATTATATCGAGCCGCGCAACTTCCTCCAGGATGCGGAGACCATTGTGCTGGAGCATGTACGAGGCGCCTTGAGGAAACATCAGAACCTCAAAGTGAACACTGTGTTCAACGGCGAATTTGTGGCGGGGGACAAGCATGCTTGTAAAAACATCAATACCCGAAACTGCGAACTCTTCGGTACATCCGATCTGCAGGAGTGGTACCAGCGATGCGTCATCGACCCCACCTTGGCATCGTTGGAAGAGTTCCAGGAACGCGACAGCGGATGGGCACTATTACAAATCCTCAATTTGATTGTCAACGTGAATAAGTATAATCCGCTGCGTGCCGGGTGTCACCACAAGTTGCCGCGGGAAATATTGATGAAGAAAGCGACAATTAGCGTGCGATCCGAGGATAACGCCTGCTTCGCGTGGGCAGTGGTCGCAGCTCTCCATCCCGCCGAAAGAAACCCTCATCGGCCAAGTTCATATCCACATTATACAGGGTGTCCCACTAAGGAATGGACAGCGCGATATCTCTTAAAGTATTGTCGATAAAAATATAAAAAAAATAGGGAATTGCATGGTTCGAGGGGGCCCATTTATTAGCGCAAACAAATTTTGTTTTCGATTATTATTTTAAAAGATACGATGGTCAAGTTCGGTTTTTCAAATGGAACTATTTTTTTTGAAGACCTGAGTTCATAGTGCGTTCCAAGACAAATTCAATAAGCTTTAATGTATACACTTTATTTCCACTGGTTTTTAAGATATTGCGCTTGCAAATTTACTGATTTTCACTGCAAGAACCCCTCTGGAATGGCAAAAACCGGGGGCGGTCTTACTGGCCCCACGGGTGGCACTGCCTGTTGAAATGGATACTTACCTGCCAAAGGTCTACGCCAGAAATGGCAAGCCCAAAGGCTGGACAATTCTTTTCCATCAGAAATGCTACTTAGGTAGGTACATCTGCGGTATCGAGAAGCGCATCGTTACTTTTATTTCGCACTTGCTTCTACGCTCGGATGGCCGGTTCTTTTGGGAGGGATGCAAGTTGGATTGGTTCTGATACAATCTGCTCCCTATGGTTGAAATTTAGTCTAGCAACTTTCACTCCTCCTAACCTAACCAATCCAACTTGCATCCCTCCCAAAACAACCGGCCATCCGAGCGTAGAAGCAAGTGCGAAATAAAAGTAACGATGCGCTTCTCGATACCGCAGATGTACCTACCTAAGTAGCATTTCTGACGGAAAAGAATTGTCCAGCCTTTGGGCCTGCCATTTCTGGCGTAGACCTTTGGCAGGTAAGTATCCATTTCAACAGGCAGTGCCACCCGTGGCGCCAGTAAGACCGCCCCCGGTTTTTGCCATTCCAGAGGGGTTTCTTGCAGTGAAAATCAGTAAATTTGCAAGCGCAATATCTTAAAAACCAGTGGAAATAAAGTGTATACATTAAAGCTTATTGAATTTGTCTTGGAACGCACTATCAACTCAGGTCTTCAAAAAAAAATAGTTCCATTTGAAAAACCAAACTTGACCATCGTATCTTTTAAAATAATAATCGAAAACAAAATTCGTTCGCGCTAATAAATGGGCCCCCTCGAACCATGCAATTCCCTATTTTTTTATATTTTTATCGACAATACTTTAAGAGATATCGCGCTGTCCACTCCTTAGTGGGACACCCTGTATGCATTGCTCGTACGATGCATCGTTATCAGCATATCGATATCATCGCGATGTGGATTGCGTTTCTTGGTTCGTGAAAGAGCTGAAAAATTTTGCGGATTTTGCTAAACCCATCCTAGCCAATAATGTTCCCATGGAAAAGTTGTCGAAAGACTAGTGGAGGGCATTTCACAGCGAGAAGCATTGCCACATTTGTGAAAAGCCATTCGAGGCTGATGATAAACGAGTGCGTGATCATTGCCATCTATCCGGACGGTTTAGAGGCCCCGCACATTCGAAGTGCAATTTAAATTATAAAAACGCGTTTTACATCCCAATAGATTTCCATAATTTATCCGGCTATGATTCGCATTTTATTATCGAGGAAATAGCTACCGCTTTCGAAGGCAGCGTTGACGTATTGCCCATAACTAAAGAAAAATGTATTTCATTCACGAAAAATGTCGAAGATACGGCTGAAGAATCAGACTCGCGAAATTGTATTAAATTGCGATTCATCGATTCGTACAAATTTCTAAATACCAGTCTCGACAAATTAGCATCTTTTCTTAGCGCAGATAAATTAAAAATTTTAAGATCCCAATTTGAAACAATATCCATCGAAGATTTCAATTTATTGACGCGAAAGGGTGTATTTCCGTACGAATACCTTGATTACGCGAACAAGCTGCAGGATCCATGCTTACCACCGCATGAATCATTCTACAGTTCGTTAACAGGTGAGACTATATCCGAGAGCGATTACGCGCACGCCGCGACTGTCTGGCAGCGTTTCGGGATTAGAACCTTGGGCGAATACAGCGATTTGTATTTGAAAACAGAAAGTTTTTTCGCGAAAGTTGTATCAAGAGTTACGGATTAGATTCCGCGCATTATTATACTTTACCTGGCTTTACATGGGATGCCATGCTAAAAAATATCAAAATTACGTTCGCTTTGCTCACAGACGTTGATATGGTCATGTTTATCGAACGCGGTATACGTGGCGGTTTAAGCCAATGTTCCGGAAGATACGCACAAGCCAATAACAAGTACATGCCATCTTACGACGCATCGGAACGGTCATCGTACTTGATGTACTTTGACGTGAACAATTTGTACGGATGGGCAATGTGCCAGCCCTTACCATACGCCAAATTTCAATGGGTCGAAGATGTCGCAAATTTTGACGTGTCTTCGATCGCTGTCGATTCGCCCACGGGATACATTCTCGAGATAGATCTGGAATATCCGCAACGTCTGCACGACGCTCACGCCGATCTACCGTTCTGCCCAACGCGTGCCAAACCACCTGGCAGCAGACAGGACAAGCTACTCGCAACATTATACGATAAGCAGCGTTACGTTATCCATTACCGCAACCTGCAGCAGTACACGCATCACGGTCTTCGTATTACAAAGATACACCGCGTGCTTCAATTCGCTCAATCTCCCTGGCTCCGCGATTACATCGAACTCAATACACGGTTTAGAACAAGCGCGACAAACGATTTTGAAAAAAATTTGTACAAATTGATGAACAACGCGGTATTTGGCAAAACTATGGAAAATGTGCGAAATCACGTATATGTAAAACTTTTAACACACTGGGATGGGCGATATGGTGCGGAGCAATGATTGCGAAACCGAATTTCCACAGCAGAAGTGTTTTTTTTCGGAAAATTTAATAGCTGTTGAATTGCGAAAACTCGAGGTGAAATTCAACAAACCGACATACGTGGGTATGTGCATTCTAGACATATAAAAAATTTGTTTGTACGAATTTCATCACGAGTACATGTCTGCACTGCATGGTCAAAAATGTAAAATACTATATACAGACACTGATAGCCTCATCTATCACATTCAATGCGATGATATCTACGAGACCATGAAACACAATATCGATAGATTTGATACAAGCGATTATCCTATCGGCAATACATATGATATGCCGCGCTTAAATAAGAAGGTTCCGGGGCTGATGAAGGACGAAAATAATGGGATGATAATGACTGAATTCGTAGGTCTTAGAGCGAAAATATATGCACTCCGCGTAGATGGCAAAAAAGATACGAAAAAGGCAAAAGGCGTCAAGACAAACGTCATAGCCAGACCGATAACTTTCTACGACTACGCGCAGTGTTTGCAAAAGGAGATCGAAATGGTTCGCAGGCAATCATGCATACATTCGAAATTGCACAAAGTGTAAATCATTTCAGAATCCAAAATCGCTCTAAGTCCATACGACGACAAGCGGTATATCGTACCCGATTCAACTGACACGCTGCCCTGGGGACATTATAGAATACCATTGTAAAATAAAAATTATTGTATTTATTAACTTGTTTGGGATTGGCCACAGCGATGCAGCCAATCGGGCACGTGCACGCTGCCGCGAAGCGCGCGACTTTTAAACGCGCTATTTGATACCGGGTCCGCGGCTGGGGCGATCGCGGCGATAGCCTGGTCGGGCCATCTCGGGGCCGACAATTATACTAATTAGCTATTATCTCCCTCTACTAATTAGCAGCATCGCGCGACACACACGTGTACTTCTCTGATTGGCCATGCATCATCGGCACCCGAATCGGTGGCTCGGCCCGCTCAGTTTCCGCGATCGCTCTCTTGCTTGTGAACCGCGTACCGGTAAACACCGCTGTTTCTCCTAACGCAAAACAAAAGAGCTATCGGTGCTCCGATAATACAAAACAAGTATATCTATATACTTCGCTTCGGCCTCGCGCAATCGCGTATACAATTTTTAGTAAATTAAGTGCTCTACTGTTAACAGTAATATTCCGTTCAATTAGTTATTAAGCACCCTCGTTTATTGTGGCGACATTACAATAACATTAATAGCGCTCTCTTAAATCTATACGTTCCGCCGCGTGAACACAAACTTGCTCACGCGTTAAAAACAAGTGCGTGGTGCCCCTCGTTCTTGTGCGAACATAAGTTGGTCCTTCGAGCCGGATACTCCGGCGATTTCGAGTGCTGTGTGGTGACCGCGTGGTGCGAGAGCTCGTTACGTGCCGCCATTATGAAGGACGCGATCGCGGATCAGGTCAAGCTGTATCATCGGCTCTCGCGTGTGTACGATAATCTGAAAAAGAGAGGTGTCGCTAAAATGACTGAAGGTTCGGTGCAAGCTAGACTGGAAATGCTAACTTCACTCTGGGAACAATTCTCGAAGCAACATGGGGCTATAGAGAAGCAATGCACTGAGGAGTGGGCAAGGCATGATTATTTTACCAAGGATTGCTTCGATCTTGCCGAATTAACCGGAAGCTGGAGCCCGCCAGCATGGCCTCGACTTCCGGCGGTGCTCCTACCGCGGAGACACGATCACGTGCCACTCTGCCCCGCATTTCGCTACCCAGCTTCGATGGACGCTACAGCCAATGGCAGGCGTTCCACGATTCCTTCGTCTCGCTGGTGATCAAGGATCCCACGTTAATGGATGTGGATCGACTACATTATTTAAAGGGCTGTGTAAAAGGTGATGCGAGTACCGCGATACGTAATCATTCCACGACGGACGACAACTTACAATCAGCCTGGGACGCTTTAAAGGAACGATTCCAAAATAAACGCCTCTTGGTGAGTGCACAGCTTACCATTTTAAATGAATTACCCACGGTGAAATGTGAATCGTCGGCGGAGTTGAAACGATTGTTCTACGGAACATGGGACGTGGTTGGCGCTCTAGCCGCAATGAACCGTCCCGTGACTACCACCGACTGGCTGGTCAAAATGACTGTCGACCGACTGGACGAGCAATCGTGCCGCGAGTGGGAGGCGTCTCTCGGCCTATGCACAGATCCACCCTCCTTAGATGCTCTAAGGGTGTTCATCGAAACGCGTATTCATACGGTTGAGGCACTGGAGAATCAACGCAAACGTGATCCTCCTGCCGAAGACAAACAAACAGCTCCCAAGGGGACCGCTACCAAAGGCGTCGCTGCCAAAGGCGCCGCTGTGCATCAAGTCGGCACGACGCCATCGAACTCGAAGGATTGCGGACTCTGTAAGGGATCACATTACTTACTCTTCTGTCCCAAGTTCAAGGTACAGGACGCTGCAACGAAGAAGGCCACGGTTGCGAAATTGCAGCGCTGCTTAAACTGCCTAGGCAGTGTGAAGTGTCCTTAATCTCGGAGCAGCTCGTAAAACGACTTGGGTTGAAGAGGCAGCGCGCTCGCATACCTTTGCTTTTCGCCGGCGGTGCTCCGTCGCAATGCACGCACAAACCACCCGTCGTGCTCGACGGGACGATCTGGCCTCATCTTCAGGGCCTGCAGTGGGCGGAACCACGTCTCGCGAACCAAGATCCCATCGATCTGCTACTCGGTGCTGACGTCTACAACGACTTCATGTTGGAAGGCGTTCGCAAGGGCAAGCCAGGCACTCCACTGGCTCAGGAAACTACTTTTGGCTGGATTCTTACCGGCGGTCTTCGGAATGGTTGTGCTCGCAGCCGCAAGAGCGTGTCAACGGTCCAGTGCTGCTCGATCAACCAAGAACTACCTGGCCTGTTGGAGAAATTCTGGGAGCAGGAAGAAGTCCAGATAACACCCACTCTCTCACCCGGTGACCAAGAGGCGAAGGATCACTTTCAGGCCACTCATCGACGCACGTCCGAAGGTCGTTTTGTGGTGAGACTTCCATTTAAAGTTACTTCAGAGCTGGGACCCTCGAGGCCCGCGGCACTTCGCACATTGAATTCTACGCAGCAGCGTTTTCGTAAGAATCCTGAATATGAACGAGCCTATCAAGACTTTCTACAAGAGTACGAGGATCTCGGTCATATGGTGGCGGCGCGTGCCCCCCCTAAGGGCCGACACTTTTATTTACCACACCATGGTGTCCTAAAGGCTACGAGTACCACTACGAAGCTGCGCGTAGTGTTCAATGGCTCGATGACCACTACCAATGGAAGGTCTCTTAATGACGTCCTGCACACGGGTCCCAACTTGTTACCAACCTTAGCCGACTTGTTGCTAAGGTGGCGTCGTCATCCCATCGTCTTTGTCGCTGACGTCGAAAAGATGTATCGACAAATCATTATACATCCAGACGACCGGGACTATCAGCGGATCCTCTGGCGAAAGGGGAAGGAATTAAAGTTGAGGGAGTATAAACTTTGCACTGTCACCTACGGATTAGGCTGTGCACCCTACCTGGCTCTACGATGCTTGCGGCAGTTGGCCGCGGACGAGGCCGAGTCGTTTCCCTTGGCTTCTAAGACGATGTGCTCAGACGTTTACGTGGACGACATCCTAACGGGCGCAACTTCGGTGGAGGAGGCCTTGACTCTGAAAAAAGAATTATGTAGCTTTCGGCTACATAAGTGGGCGTCGAACTCGCCTGAGTTCATGAGGTCGGTCCACAATGACGTCGCCGCCCTTGCCCGGCACCGGGATACGGACACCCAGCACAGCGTCTTAGGTATCCAGTGGCTTCCGGAGATTGATAATTTCCAGATCAGACTTCTGGAGGGTAGCACGAGTCCAACGACAACGAAGCGGAGCGTCCTAAGCCAGGCGGCGCAAATCTTCGACCCACTGGGCTGGCATGCTCCTGTAACGGTATGGACAAAAATATTCATCCAGACACTCTGGACGCTCACGACCGACTGGGACGAAGCCTTACCTGTGCAATCTGAGGACGCATGGCGCGAGTTTTTGAAGGCACTTCCAGCACTTCGTCAAATCCAGATTCCACGGTGCATGGGCTTGACCTCCACCAACTAATCGGTGGAAGTGCATGGCTTCTCTGACGCCTCGGAGCGAGCATACTCTGCGGTGGCGTATCTGCGTGTTCACGATTCATCAGGTGACATACAGATTCATCTTATTTCAGCCAAGACAAAGGTGGCTCCACTCAAGAAACTGTCGCTACCACGTCTCGAGCTGAGTGGCGCTCATCTACTTACACGGCTGGTGGCGCATCTTCTGTCGACTCTGGCTCTTAGGATCAACGGCGTGCATCTGTGGACTGACGCCCTGGTGGCCTTGGGTTGGATCCAGGCTCCGACCAGTCGGTGGCAAACCTATGTGGCTAACCGAGTAGCAGACATTCAACGCACGCTGCCCCAGGCACATTGGCATCATGTTTCAGGCCAAGATAACCCGGCCGACTGTGCTTCGAGAGGACTAACCCCGGCCGAACTCCCCGAGCACCCACTGTGGTGGTCGGGTCCATCTTGGCTGGCGACGAGCGAAGGGCGACCCGTCACCTTCGAAGAGCCGATAGAAATGCCCCACTCTGAACGAAGGCAAATTCTCCACGTCCAACGCTCCCCAGGAGATGAGGTGAGCCTGTTTTTAAACCGATTTTCGAACTTCCGTCGACTGCTCCGAGTTACCGCCTGGTGCTGTCGATGGCTCCCGGCGTCCAAGGGGAAACGGGCAACTTACCTGACCGCCAGTGAGATACAAGCTGCCCGATCGAGGCTGGTGCGAGGTGTGCAATCTACTGCCTTCGCTTCGGAATTGGACGCTCTCCAAAGTCGCCAACCGCTGCTTAGACGAACTCGCCTGCTTCGATTGAATCCGTTCAAGGATCAGGAGGACAGCACCTTACGCGTTGGCGGGCGGCTGCATTATTCAAGGATCACCTACAATCAACGACACCCTGTGATTCTTCCCGATGAATCACCACTGGCTGCGCTGTGGATCGCCGAGGCGCATCGGCGCTGTTTGCATGGGGGTGTGCAACTCACCCTTTCAACACTTCGCCAACATTGCTGGGTTCTTCGAGGTCGCCACCTGGTGAAATCCTGCATCCATCGGTGCTCCACTTGTGTTCGATGGAGAGGCAGTACCGCGGACCAGCTGATGGGAGTGTTACCTGCACCTCGATTAACCCCTTGTCGCCCGTTCCTGCGCGTGGGCGTAGATTATGCAGGGCCAATTTTTATACGATCCAGTCGAGGGCGCGGCCAGCACGCTCGAAAAGGTTATATCGCTCTGTTTGTGTGTCTAGCTACCAAAGCCGTACATTTGGAGGTGGTGTCGGACGGGACCACGGAAGCCTTTTTAGCTGCTCTGAAACGACTGACCTCTCGCCGTGGCCTCTGCTCCCAGATCTACAGCGACTGCGGTACGGCATTCGTGGGTGCTGCGTGCCCTACTACAAGCAGTCAGTTCCCAAAATAGGCAACTCCTGGACCGTCTGGCTTCTGAGGGTATCGAGTGGAAGTTTAACCCTCCTTCTGTACCTCATTTCGGCGGGATTTGGGAGGCCGCGGTGAAGTCCGTGAAGCACCACCTCCGGAGAGTGCTCGGCGAACATCGATTGACGTATGAGGAGCTGGCCACGCTCCTCGCTGAGATCGAAGCTTGTTTAAATTCTAGACCATTGGTACCGGTGTCAGATGATCCCGATGATCTCGCTGCGCTGACGCCAGGTCATTTCTTGGTCGGTGAGGCAGTTAACGCGATACCCGAACCAAATCTGGAGGAGCTCCCAGACAATCGGCTTTCTCGGTGGCAGCTGGTTCAGAAAATGCAGCAGCACTTCTGGCGCTTGTGGTCGCGGGACTACCTGAACACGTTGCAGACGCGGGGTAAGTGGAGTCGCGTTCGGACGGTGATTCGGGAGGACGATCTGTGCTTAATCAAAAGCGAACTGCAGCCGCCGTCGCGTTGGCCTCTGGCTCGAGTCGTCAAAACTCATCCAGGTCCCGATGGTCTTACACGTGTTCTCACACTGAAAACGGAGACGTCGGAGTTCACTCGTCCGTTACACAAGCTTATCCTGTTACCATTTGCTGCCGCCGCGGAGGTCGATGCTGGGAGCTCTCAAGGTGACAGTGTCGATGGACGAAGACCGACATAACCTGGTCACCTTCGTCAGTATAGTAGTTAGGGTTCGATCTGCGGCACTCTTCTTGCGGAATTAGCTTAATTTTAGTTTCTTCTCTCTTGTTTTAACTGTCTTCAATTTTAATCACGCTTTCATTTAATACCACTTCACTATACAGCGCCGAATTGTCTATTTCGTCAGAATATGACGAGACGGGCGGGAATGTTTGGGATTGGCCACAGCGATGCAGCCAATCGGGCACGTGCACACTGCCGCGAAGCGCGCGACTTTTAAACGCGCTATTTGATACCGGGTCCGCGGCTGGAGCGATCGCGGCGATAGCCTGGTCGGGCCATCTCGGGGCCGACAATTATACTAATTAGCTATTATCTCCCTCTGCTAATTAGCAGCATCGCGCGACACACACGTGTACTTCTCTGATTGGCCATGCATCATCGGCACCCGAATCGGTGGCTCGGCCCGCTCTGTTTCCGCGATCGCTCTCTTGCTTGTGAACCGCGTACCGGTAAACACCGCTGTTTCTCCTAACGCGAAACAAAAGAGCTATCGGTGCTCCGATAATACGAAACAAGTATTTCTATATACTTCGCTTCGGCCTCGCGCAATCGCGTATACAATTTTTAGTAAATTAAGTGCTCTACTGTTAATAGTAATATTCCGTTCAATTAGTTATTAAGCACCCTCGTTTATTGTGGCGACATTACAATAACATTAATCGCGCTCTCTTAAATCTATACGTTCCGCCGCGTGAACACAAACTTGCTCACGCGTTAAAAACAAGTGCGTGGTGCCCCTCGTTCTTGTGCGAACAAACTCGTTCTTATAAATAGCGGAATTATTGCATAAAAATAAAATTCTTTGCACATGTATAGAAATTATTATATTTATTAACTCGTTCTTATAAAATAGTGGAATTATGTAAAATAAAATTGCTCACACATGTATATATATCATTGTATTTTATTGAATCATGTATTATTATTATTATTTTACAGTACATTATTTTTATTTATCCATGAATTGTGTGATTTATCAAACCCCAGCCACTTGACATATACCTTATCCCCCTTTCTACGCAGCACTTTTTCCACTAGATACACATCAGGATCGGTGACGCGTTGCAGCTCGTGTTCATAGAATCCTCCGGCAACGGGTTTTCCACAGGAATCGACGAGCAGATACGTCGCGGGATTAGTTGCCTGTACTTTGGCTATCTCGAACACCTCCGTTGTCCAATTCGGTGTATAACCTTTATCGAAGATGGTTTTAAATTTGCTCACGCGCACAAACTCGCCCAATTCGAATCTCGCTGGAGCAACGATCTTTATGTTGCTGTATACGGTGGCTAGCAGCTTGTCGGCGATCGCAGGGGTAACATCGCAAGGACGCATTCGGATGGTTCTATGTTTTCGCGCGTTATACTCTGCAAGTAGACGCGATAGCGAATCGGTCCATCTATAGGTTCCATTGAGTGTAAACAGTTTCCACATATTGTACTTCAAAGTTCGATTGAAACGTTCTACGACGGAGGCCTTCATCACCGAATACGTCGAATAATGATTAATGTCGTGCTTTTTCAAGAGTTCCTGCACATCGGTGTTGTAAAATTCTTTTCCTTGATCGGTTTGCAAATTTTTCGGATATCGATCTCTAAATATCTTTGCAAACGCTTTAGTCACCTCAGCGCCACTTTTAGTCTTGAGCGGCAACGCCCATGCATACTTGCTCAACACATCGATGACGGTGAATATGTAGTGGTGACCCTGGTTGAATCGCGAGTATGGACGCATTTCTACAATGTCAGCTTGCCACAGATCGTCGTATCCACGTACTATGACGCGCCTCCGAGGAAAATGTCTTCGAGCTGGAGCGTGCAATTCCTCCACAAGATGTAGCTTCTGGTGGCCATGGTTTTCTTCACTCATGGATTCGATAGTGGCTGCATGTTTGATCGCAGATGTATCTTTGCCACGAATGATGCGATAATTATCGTGTATGTGCATTATGTGCTCTCCACAGCCCCAAGGAAATTCTGGACAAGTTCAACCGTCTCGCATGATTCTCCTTCGCATTGTTGTTGCGGGATAGGATTCAATGCTTGCGATATCTTTTGAACGCTGTTTTGCAACGTCAGCATATCTCTCTGAAACGCGACCAGCTTCATCTCTAATTCTTCCTGCTGCTCTCTCAAAAGTTTAATGCTCTTTTCCACATATAGTTTATTAACGGCATCTGTGTCGGCCACCGGCTGAGCTACGCGTCGCATCTTACGCGATTTTGCATCAAAGTCGGCACCGGTCACGCAAAGAGCGTTATCACGCATATAATTTCGAAGCATGCCGCTCCATTTGTAATAGTCCCTTGTAGCTGCTCCACTCTTCTCGAGCGTTACACCAAATTTGTTGATCGGCATCTCGACGCATACAGTGCACATCATCGGCGTGCGGTTTAATTTATAATGAGGCCTGCCTCGCGGAGTTCCTCGATAATCGATAGAATTTCGTTGTCGTGCGAGTTGTTACCCGCCTGACGCGACGCTTCCAGCAAACGCAATCGATCCACCAGCTCGTTGGGATCATTCCAGTGCACATAATCGATCTTGTTATCGTTTACCACCATGACTCGCGGTGTCCTTAGACCTTTCCCCGCTTTATTGGTCAATACACGGGGTAGTAGTGGCGCAATTACATGTTTGTACTTGTATCCCTTGTTACTCAATATGGGATTTTGTTCGCTATGGCCACGTCTGTGAGCATTCGTCATCAGCAGTATACTTTTGTATTTTTGTTTATCAGCATCTGTGTATATAGCATCGTTGGGAATTCTCTTGAAAATCAGGTCGTACAAACCGGGCGTTCCTCCATATCTTACACCGTCTATGATTATATTATCATCCTTGTCCATATCGAAAGCCTTATCCCCCAGCATCATTCCACTACCATCAAAGTGTACACCGTACACATAATCTATGGTCGTATCCCTATCACCACTTAGGATTGCGCTCATGTATTTTTGTCCCAGCGGACCGAAATGGTTGCGAAACGTTTCTTGCCCCTCGGATGTTTGGAGTTGCTCTCTAATAGATGCTGCAAGCGACTCATCGGCAGAAGTTTCATACACGTCTTCGTTATCATTGGTTGTGAGCGACTGTACATCAGGAAATGTATTTATTGACGCAGGAGGAACCGTGGAATCGTTTGATGTGACATTCAACCGTTTCCGCTTCGATTGAACTGGTGTGGAGGTTACGAGCGAATTTTCCAATGACATGTATGACTGTTTACTATTCCTTTTACGCGATGCGTTCCATTTCGGCCGGATTTTTGTTTTAGCCGTTAATGTTTCAATGCTCATACTCGTCGCAGGTGATATGTCAGCTTCTGTCTCAGCAGTATTTTCCACAATATGTTTTAAGGGCTCGGTAATAGGTTTAAAGTATCTTTCCAGCACGATATCTTCATCCATCTTGTCAGTCTTCAAAGACTGATGTTTCCTGCGAATGGATTTGCTGGTTTTTGCAATTTCCATCGCTATTCTCTCACGATCCTTAAACTCCTGACTACTAATCATCATTGTATCGCAGACGTTGCTTTCCCACCGACGTGTTGACGACGATTGAGCATCTCACGGTACCGCAAACTCGTTGAATCCCTTTCTATAACGTCCATTGGACATCGCGCTATCTTTATCTATCACCATGAAACCATACTCCCGCTGCCAACAATTACGACACAAAGCGCAGAAATCCTCGTAAGACATATCAGTGTTTACATGATCGTTGTACACATGTTTCAAGTTGGTACCATCCTGCTTAAACAGTATCAACAGATTCGCATTGTCGCGTATAAGATGTTTGGGAATCTTTGCATACGTCTGACAGAGATAGAAGCAGTCAACGTTCGAGTGGTGCCCCATTGCAAAGTATTCCCTTATCGTATCTTGCTTGTCGCATGCCACGTCATCAAAGATAAAAATGGAATTCGGAAGCGATTCGCACGGTGGGATGACGTCACTGTTATTCGAAAATGTAAAGTAGCCAATTTCATCTATCGGAGTCAATAAATTCTCCAAATACTTATATTTTGGCTGTTGCAACGACTTGGAATACACGTACACGTTCTCGAAGCACACGCCGTGAGGACTTTCCAATAAGCTGACCAGCACGTTGGTCTTTCAACAATTTGATGGGCCACAAATGAGGCAGCGTATAGTGTTTGGTAGCATGGTACCGTGTATGCGTCTCGTTTTCGGAGACATCATTTGCGATTTATCGTCAAAATTAGTCACGCGTATCGCCACACGTTGTCGCACGAATCGCATCCTCTCCGTGAACTGCGAAAAATGATTTTGATACGTCGAAGCTGCGGTGCGTTCTATTTATAGGCTCGCGCCGAAGTAAAACAGCTCATTATTCAAAATGCTTCTGATCCTGTCGGATCATTGTGATATTCGAGACCTAACCGCTGAGCAATTGAAATATATACCAAAGATTATTCTACTGTGAGAGTTTGGCAGACACATCGATCGGTTGTGGAACAGACTCCGCAAGCATATAAAAGCCGATTCTGAGGTTCAGCAGTATCGTCGGTACTTGGAACATTATAATCGCCCTTGGCAGCGAACGCATATCGACGGTCCAGCACCATTGATTAAAAACTGCAGCGAATGTCGCCGAAGAGAGTAAAGAAAGGTTGTGGTCTGTTAAATCGGGCGATAAACGCGTTACCTATCGAATTACATATTCCGGGATATCAGTTTTGTGGTCCAGGAACTCATCTGGCAAAACGATTGGCTAGAGGCGATCGAGGCATCAATCCGTTGGAGGCAGCGTGTCGCGAACACGATATTGCATATTCGCGTAGCAACGACCTCGGTGAGAGGCACACGGCAGATAAGGTTCTCGCTGACGAAGCGCGAAAACGCATCGTTGCCCGAGACTCGACTCTGGGTGAAAGAGGTACTGCTACAGCTGTTTGGGCAGCTATGAAAGCTAAGACGAAAATCGGAATGGGGATGAAAATAAAAACCCGCAAAAGAACTGTAAGCAGAGCATCGCAATAGCGGATACTTCCGGTGGTAAAACGAGGTGGCATATTACCACTTCTTCCGCTGCTAGGTGTTCTCGGATCATTAGCCGGTGGAACAGCGGGGATCGCCAAGGCGGTAAACGATAATAAGGCGGCGCAACTTTATCTCGCACCATACAAGCGCGGACAGGGAATATCGAAACAAAAAAAAAAAAACGCCGAAAAGACAATAAAAATGCCCGAGGGCGTAACTACAGATGCGCAATTGGGGGAGTTGGCAAAACGTATGCGTATTCCATTTTTTAGAGCTGTTTTTATGCGCAATGAACTACCTGTTGGAGGAGTACGTCGAAACGAGAGCGGTATCGTGAATTTGGACAATGTCGAGGGACCGGGGACTCATTGGTTGGCGTATGCGAAGAGGGGGCGTCGAGCTGTATACTTCCACAGCTTTGGCAATCTTCGACCGCCTAAGGAATTGGTACAATATCTGGATAAAGATGTCGTGAAAATCGAATACAATCACGCGCCTTATCAGGAGTACAATCAGAGCAATTGTGGTCAACTATGTCTACGCTTTCTACAAACGATTGGCCGCAAATTTAAGGATTGGTTATTCACTCTAACCGGCAAGAGTAGCACCCTCGCGGTGAGCTACTTTCCACCCATAGATTTGAGCGACGATGATTACGAGCTTGGCCTAACAACCCTTGAAACTTACCATACAATACCCAACATCGACTCGAGCAACGATAAATTCTACTTCACCACAAACTATGAGACCAACAGCAGCGTCGACACCAGCCATGAATACATTACGATTCCCCACGGTTCATACGAATTAGACGCCATTGCCAAGTATTTGAAACAGCGATTACTCGAGCGGTATCCTCAAAAACTCGATGGCACCGATGCCAACGATGGCAGCGACAACGATGAGTATCCTATAGTGTTGCGCCCCAACAACAACACCATGAAAAGTGAGCTGTACTGCTCGTTCATTGTAGACTTTACGAAGCCCAATAACATTGGATCGTTACTGGGATTCTCGACGAATCGCGTATTAGAACCGGGACAGTGGCACGAATCGGACGATCCGATTAATATCATGAATGTGAACATTATTCGCATAGAATGTAGCGTGACCGCTGGCGCGTACAGTAATGGGAAGCGCGTACTTACGATACATGAATTTTCTCCCAAAGTACCGCCGAGATATAAGATATCGGAAACGCCCGCGCAGATCATTTACCTTCCAATCACCGCACAGGTCATTTCGGATCTAACGATACGCGTTGTGGATCAAGACGGACGGTTGCTTGATTTTCGAGGTGAAGAGATTACCATCAGACTGCACGTACGACGACGCCGATGATAATACATGTGGTGCGGCCGAATGAGATGCTTGTGTTGAACGACTCCAGAAACGCGTTTCTTCCAAACGAAATTGTTTGCAACAACAACAACAACTGCAACAGCTCTGATTACGCTAAAAAGAAGAGGCTCAGTGCTGCGAACATTGCATTTTTTAAATCGCTGGGATTCATTGTACGCAATTAAGTTGAAAAATGACCGACATTCTAAGGATTGGCGCGAAGCCGACGTTTGATGATCGCATCGTCAAGCTTGAGACTCACACATACAACCCTTACGTCAACACAACGTTTGGATACAGCGATGAGATAAGAATACCTATACAGCAACAGGATTTATACACATTACCGTGTGAAAGTTTCCTCTACCTGGAGGGAAAATTGACGATAAATAAGCCGAATGATGTATCAACGGTGATGTTGGGATATAATTGCATAGCATTCATATTTGATGAGATTCGATACGAACTGAATGGTGTGGAGATTGATTGCAACAGAAACGTTGGAATAACTAGCACGCTTAAAAACTATGTATCGATGACATCTGATGAAGACAAAAATATGGAGAATGCGGGATGGGGCTTGAAACGGCACGATGAGCTAATAGTGAAAAATAATTTTAATTTTTGCATCCCGCTCAAATATTTGTTGGGATTTTGCGAGGACTACAAACGCATGGTTATTAATGCGCGTCACGAATTGATTTTAATACGATCGCGCAACGATAACAATTCTCTAATAGGATCGCCGACGTTGGAACCAGAAATTGAATTACTTAAAGTGCAATGGCGGATGCCTCACGTGACGCTGAACGACGTTAATAAGCTGTCGTTGCTACATGCTTTGGAAAGTGGTCAAAACCTGAGCATTAGTTTTCGCTCGTGGGATCTGTACGAGTATCCTCTCTTACAAAGCACGACCAAGCATTCGTGAGCCGTGAAGGCAGCCGCACAGCTGGAGAAGCCGCGATACGTTATCTTTGCTCTACAGAGTGCTCGAAAGAATGTGATGACTGAAGATGTTACTCGATTCGACCACTGCAAATTGACCAATGTAAAACTTTTTCTCAATTCGGAATTTTACCCGTACGATGACATGAACTTGAACTTTGACAAGAATAGGCACGCCATCTTATTTAGCATGTATACGCATTTTCGTAAATCGTATTACGGACATAGTTGCAACGAAGCATTATTCACCGTGGCCCAATTTTTGCAATTTGGCCCCCTCGTGGTGATTGATTGCTCGCGACAAAATGAGTCGATCAAGAATAGCACCGTGGACGTGCGCATAGAATTTGATTGTAAAGAAAACGTACATGCAAATACTACGGCCTACTGTCTGATTATGCACGATCGGGTAGTTGAATACAATCCGCTGACAAATGTGGTGCGCAAAATCAATTAAATTACTGTGCTACTTGCCCGCCCTCTCCTGTAACAAATTCATACAAAATTTCATCGTGAAAATCGAGATGCTTTACGAGAAAGACTGCATTCTCCAGTCTGTCTTGGAAGCGAACGGACCTCTAAATTGTATCGATAATGGTCGTACCAACATTCATTGACCTGCAAGGGTTCATCGTCGATGGAAGATTTGTCGCGAAGGAAGTGGCTATCCTACGAAAGGGAACAATTCTCTCGCACTATATTTTTGGGAGTTCGATGCCACAATATCTTCTTACAAAATCCGACAAATCGAGCATCCGGTGGTTGGTGGCAAAACATCATGGACTACGTTGGGAAGATGGAGACGTTCCGTACAGTATGGCTAAACAGCTAATTATGAAAGCTGTAGCCGATGCGATCGACGAGGAAGATGACACACCCCATGTCGTATACGTTAAAGGGCTGCAGAAACGCGATTGTCTCGTGGATTTCCTCGATGAAAATACGAGAGCGGATGTGATCATCGAGACGCTAGACATTGACTACGAGGATATCAAATCCCTAAATAAGCTAAATGTAGTTAATACTCTGCGATGTGGCAGACACGCAAAGCACTGTGCCATGCAAAATGTATTTAAAATATTCAACTGGTGGTCTAAACGACAGAGGGAAATACACAAATAAAATATAATCAATTTTTAATGCATAACTGTTTTTTCTTCACCCTCCTCAACCTCCAACCTTCTGCATGTACGCTAGATTAAGACGATAGTTGTAATTAGTATGTAGAAGTAGTACGATTCATGATCAAAGTGGTATGATAGACGTTCGATAGATATTCAAGTGGTCTGATAGACGTTCGATAGATGTTCAGAGTGGTGTGATAGATGTTCTAAGTGGTATGATAGGCGTTCGATACCCGTTGGATAGATGTTCAAAGTGGTACGATAGACGTTCAATACACGTTCAAAGTGGTTCGATACATGTTCGATACCCGTTCGATAGATGTTCAAAGTGGTACGTTATGTGTTCAAAGTGGTTCGATACACGGTTGATATGCGATCAAAGTGGTGCGATTCACGTTTGATACATGTTCAATACATGTTCGATAGATGTTCAGAGTGGTATGATAGGTGTTCAAAGTGGTTCGATACATGTTCAATACGTGATCAGAGTGGTATGGTCTAGTCGAATGATGTGCCCAAAGAAGAAGGGAAAGAAGATGCGTGTGAATAAGGAGAGGACGGTCATTGAAGAAGAAGAAGATAAGTACATGGAGGAGGATGGTCAGCGAAAATGCAGGTGGCCTGTGATGAAGATGGCGAGGAACAAAGGCATCCTACTTTGCAAAGCTATGCATTTCTCGATTTCATCATAGGAGGGGGTTCTGACGTGCGAGAGCCAGGAGATGCATCGAGACCAGTTGCATTCAAATCGCGAAGTTGTCACTAACATATTGCTTTGCGAGCGTCATTTTTATAAAAAATGGGACTATTAAGGATTGCTCCAGAGTGTGACCCCGAGGTATGTACTTAACAATATGTTTTTTTGACATTTATCGCGTTTAACCATTGATACCGAGTGAGATTAAAATCAGACGGTTGTGTCAATATTATATCGCGGGTTTCTATGTTTCAGGACTCGCCACCCTCGTCACCCCCGTCACCACCATCGCCGCCATCACCTCCGTCGCCACCGCCGTCACCTCCATCGTCGCGCGTGTGGTCGCCGGACTGGGGCTTGCCGCAGCCATCGCCGCCTGCGCCACCTTCACCGCCGCTGCAAGTATGTAATACTTTGCATTGTTTTTTGTGCGTTTGATATTTAATATGTTTTGTATAAATATTATATCGATGTTTTGTGTGTTCTAGAATGTATATTTCATGATGCAAGCGCGGCTGGTGGAGGAGGAGGCACCAGCGTCTGCGGCGGAGAATGCGGCAGGCCCCGTGATGGCGGCTCGGCTACGGCAGTCATGGCTGCTGTATCGGCGAGTGGGGCCGCTGCGGCTAAGACGGCCGCGGTCCCCATCGCTACCGTTGCCCGGCGTGCGACGCTTACGGCAACCGCTGCCGCAGCCATCACCCTCACCCTCACCGCCGCGATCACCATTGCAATCACCACCGCCACAATAGTTTTTTTATTTTTTTTATTTCTATTTTTATATTTTATATTTATATTCTTTTTTATTTTATATTGTTTATATTTATATTCTTTTTTATTTTATATTGTTTATATTTATATTTTATATTTTTACATTTACATTTTATATTTTTACATTTACATTTTATATTTTTACATTTACATTTTATATTTTTACATTTACATTTTATATTTTTACATTTACATTTTATATTTTTACATTTACATTTTATATTTTTACATTTACATTTTATATTTTTACATTTACATTTTATATTTTTACATTTACATTTTATATTTTTACATTTACATTTTATATTTTTACATTTACATTTTATATTTTTACATTTACATTTTATATTTTTACATTTACATTTTATATTTTTACATTTACATTTTATATTTTTACATTTACATTTTATATTTTTACATTTACATTTTATATTTTTACATTTACATTTTATATTTTTACATTTACATTTTATATTTTTACATTTACATTTTATATTTTTACATTTACATTTTATATTTTTACATTTACATTTTATATTTTTACATTTACATTTTATATTTTTACATTTACATTTTATATTTTTACATTTACATTTTATATTTTTACATTTACATTTTATATTTTTACATTTACATTTTATATTTTTACATTTACATTTTATATTTTTACATTTACATTTTATATTTTTACATTTACATTTTATATTTTTACATTTACATTTTATATTTTTACATTTACATTTTATATTTTTACATTTACATTTTATATTTTTACATTTACATTTTATATTTTTACATTTACATTTTATATTTTTACATTTACATTTTATATTTTTACATTTACATTTTATATTTTTACATTTACATTTTATATTTTTACATTTACATTTTATATTTTTACATTTACATTTTATATTTTTACATTTACATTTTATATTTTTACATTTACATTTTATATTTTTACATTTACATTTTATATTTTTACATTTACATTTTATATTTTTACATTTACATTTTATATTTTTACATTTACATTTTATATTTTTACATTTACATTTTATATTTTTACATTTACATTTTATATTTTTACATTTACATTTTATATTTTTACATTTACATTTTATATTTTTACATTTACATTTTATATTTTTACATTTACATTTTATATTTTTACATTTACATTTTATATTTTTACATTTACATTTTATATTTTTACATTTACATTTTATATTTTTACATTTACATTTTATATTTTTACATTTACATTTTATATTTTTACATTTACATTTCATATTTTTACATTTACATTTCATATTTTTACATTTACATTTCATATTTTTACATTTACATTTCATATTTTTACATTTACATTTCATATTTTTACATTTACATTTCATATTTTTACATTTACATTTCATATTTTTACATTTACATTTCATATTTTTACATTTACATTTCATATTTTTACATTTACATTTCATATTTTTACATTTACATTTCATATTTTTACATTTACATTTCATATTTTTACATTTACATTTCATATTTTTACATTTACATTTCATATTTTTACATTTACATTTCATATTTTTACATTTACATTTCATATTTTTACATTTACATTTCATATTTTTACATTTACATTTCATATTTTTACATTTACATTTCATATTTTTACATTTACATTTCATATTTTTACATTTACATTTCATATTTTTACATTTACATTTCATATTTTTACATTTACATTTCATATTTTTACATTTACATTTCATATTTTTACATTTACATTTCATATTTTTACATTTACATTTCATATTTTTACATTTACATTTCATATTTTTACATTTACATTTCATATTTTTACATTTACATTTCATATTTTTACATTTACATTTCATATTTTTACATTTACATTTCATATTTTTACATTTACATTTCATATTTTTACATTTACATTTCATATTTTTACATTTACATTTCATATTTTTACATTTACATTTCATATTTTTACATTTACATTTCATATTTTTACATTTACATTTCATATTTTTACATTTACATTTCATATTTTTACATTTACATTTCATATTTTTACATTTACATTTCATATTTTTACATTTACATTTCATATTTTTACATTTACATTTCATATTTTTACATTTACATTTCATATTTTTACATTTACATTTCATATTTTTACATTTACATTTCATATTTTTACATTTACATTTCATATTTTTACATTTACATTTCATATTTTTACATTTACATTTCATATTTTTACATTTACATTTCATATTTTTACATTTACATGTCATATTTTTACATTTACATGTCATATTTTTACATTTACATGTCATATTTTTACATTTACATGTCATATTTTTACATTTACATTTCATATTTTTACATTTACATTTCATATTTTTACATTTACATTTCATATTTTTACATTTACATTTCATATTTTTACATTTACATTTCATATTTTTACATTTACATTTCATATTTTTACATTTACATTTCATATTTTTACATTTACATTTCATATTTTTACATTTACATTTCATATTTTTACATTTACATTTCATATTTTTACATT